>NC_138599.1:884255-1067199 GCF_964289735.1 Phaethon aethereus
GAACAGGATGAAGAGCGTTACAAAATGAATAGGAGGGGACTAGAGATTTCCACGGCTAATCCTGTTAAGAGACAATTTCTTATGGAACTCATTACGTGGCAGCAAGCGGGAGGGAGGGCGGCCGGGGAACGCCAGGCAAAAGGCATCCCCGGGCGCCTCCGGGGCTGGGGCTGGCAGGCGAGCAGGCGGCTGCCCGCAGCTCCGCGCCGTGCCCTCGCTTCGGCGAGGGAGGCGTCGCCATTCCCAAGGAGAGCTAAATATTTCTAGAGTTCCATTTTCCCACGGAAGAGTGCCGTCTGCTTCAGACGTCCTACCCGTCCGCTCCCAGCGCTGAGCTGCGGCGGGTAGAGATTACGGCAGGCATAAAAAAAAAAAAAATAAAATCCGTCGAGATAACACTCATTTAAAGAAAAATTATTTTTCTAGCCTTGTTTTTTGTTTTTTTTGTTTTTGGTTTTTTTTTTTTAACCCCTCCTCCTCTTATGACAAGCCTCGTTTTCCGGGAACGAAAGGCTTCAGTCCGCAGGATGAGCGTGTTTTCGCCTCCGGAGCGAAGCCGAGCAGCCTGGCACGGCAAACTGCCGCCGAGGCTCAGCGATTCCCCAAAACGACGGCAGGTTCCCCACCAGTCCCTCCAACCTTCTGCCCCGCGGGCGGTCCCGGGGCTTCGCCGCCTCTTTGTGCGCCGCGTTTCGGTTTTGTTGCTCCTTCGTTATTTAAAAATCTGCTAACGAGGCGAGAATCTGGATCGGGGACCGTGCAAAATTTGCATCTCAAAGAGGACAACAGGAAGTCGCTAAGCAAGGAAAATCCACCGCCGAGGTAGCGCGTAGGGTCGTAATTAGGCTAACGCGGCCTCTGTTCCGTCAGCTCGTTTCCACCAGCCCCAGGGACAGGGGACCCACGGCCGCCCTCGCCGCGGTGCCGAGACGCGCTCCCCTGCCGCGGCGCCCACCCCCGGCGAGGGCCGGGCACGAGGGATGAAGAAGTACGGCGCGGGATGAAGTACGGCGCGGGGAAGGCGGTTTGCGAGATGGAGAGTCTTCTCCGACAGCACCGCCGACGCCGTGGGCACGCGTGCCCGCGCGGAGAGGGGAAAAATACCGCGGCACTCTCGTGTTATCTCAGTCCCCACCTCCTCGTAGCTACGCTCTCCCCCAGCCCGCGGTCACGGCGAGCCCACGGCTCTGCCCGGCCACAAACACGGCACCGGCCGCCGAGCGGAAACCGGCAGCACAGAACGAGCCGTCGCTGTCGCCCATTTTGAGAGGGGCCGATTCGCAGCGTTTCGTCAGCTTCCCCCCGGTTTTTTAACTGGGTTGCGTCGCCGCCGCAGACGCTGCTGTGCAAACGATTCTGAACGGCTCTAACCAAGAGGTCGGCTCGTAAAAAATCCGTGGCGGACGCCGAGAACGATGGACGTGGAAACTGCCTAATGAAAACCAAAGGGAAAACAACAGGTACTTCAGTCCTTCGCCCTCCATCAACAGCCTTGGGTTGTTAAAAATACGGGAGGGAGCAAAAATAAATAATAAATCCTCGCACCTGCAATCACATCTTGAGAAATCTTGAAAAGACAAATCCCCGCATAGGAGGAAATTCTTGCCCCCGCTTCAGTCTGCAGGAGTTTCGCCGTATATTATAATAAGAGCAAGGCTGCTGGATAACGCGAGAATTATTTTCCCCACTTACGTTGTCAAATGATCTGCCCTGCAGCGAAATCTCAATAATTATAACGCTGAACCATGAAAGAACAAAGACATTAAAAAAAAAAAAAGTTAAAAAAAAAAAAGTGGTGTTTTCTTCCACGGAGCTGGGGGGAGAACCGCCACCGCAGGACTGAAAGCGCGTCCTTTCTCTAATTATCTTTTCCGGGGCCGCGCGGCTCCCACCCGAGCGGCCGGGAACCCTCGACGGCTTTTCTCCGCGGCGCGAGCCGCCGGGCGAGCCCCCCGATAACCCCTCAGGCGGCGGGGGGGGGATGGCGCGGACGGGAGCGGGCGCCTCCGGGGTGGGAAAGGGAGGTTTGGGGGGCCCAGCCCCGCGGCGCCGCCCACGCCCCAGCCCGCACCCGGGGAACGCGAGGGGCGAGAGCGGAGGGAGGGGGAGGGGAAGGGGAGGGGAGGGGGCTAAAGGAGGCGAAGGAGAGAAACAAGACGACGCCAGAACGCTCGCTCCGCAGCCCTGGGCTAAATTACAACCCGGTTTACTGAGGTGGAAAGCCGCGGCGAGCTGAGGAGGGCTATGCGGAAACCATCTGCAGATTTAAAAATAATCTATTTTACGATCGCCCTCGAACATATTCTTTTGCGGAAAGCAAATAGGATTTGTTGTTGTTGTTTTGTGCAAACTGTTAGGGAAAAATTACTAGAAACACGCAGGGGGTTTTGCCTTCTTGAGTACCGAGAGGCTAAATATGCCCTTCCTTATGTTTAGAATAGTAACAGTCATCTTAAAATTAACTCGGGCTGCAGCAGAGCTTACAAACAGTTGCAATTCAGAGCCTGCAGAAAGCAGGACAAACCTGCGCCGGGATAGCTAGCGCTTCTAGCTGACAGATGTCTTCCTACAGAGAGTAAATATAGGTCGTCTTTTCCTACCCAGAGAACCGTAGATCTTAATTAACCAGGCCACTAGCAGCATATGTAATGCTTTCTTGCAGCTTGCTAAGTAAACCTCGCCTTGATTAGGCGGAGGGAGAAAGAGGACGCGTGCGGAAGGCGACCGTCTCCTCCCCACCCGACGTCCGCGCCCCCGTCGCAGCGGGAACCTCGCGCCGCGGCCCCAGCCGTTACTGCGCGCCACGAAATCCCTCTGACGAGGTCAGCGGGGCGCGGAGCCGCGCGGCGCCCGTTCCGCCGAGCGCGGCCGACGGCCTTACCCCGGCCGAGCCCAAAGCTCGGCTTTACCGACGGCAGCCAGAGGGGGTTATTAAGCTTCGCAGGCTAAACCTCGCTCCTCCTCGTAAAGGCACTGCTGGATTAAATTATCTCCGGGCTCAGAGAGCCGGAGACAAACGAGCTAATGAAATTCATGCTGCATTATGATAAAGCCGTGCCGAGCCCTCGGCGCAGGGGCAGTCGGCGCTGGGACGGGCGAGGGCGGGCGGCAGCACCCGCGGCTCTCCGGCACCGGGTCCCCGCGAGCGTCGCTGCCCTGCACCAGGCTTGAACGCGTCCTGCCAGAGCCGAGGCCGCGTTTCGATCTGCTGAGAGGAACCAAAAGCTTCGCAAAAGGAACTCCCGTTGCCTAAAACTCGGGAGCAAAAGCAGAACGACCCCGCACCGCCTTTCGCTGCCAGGGGCCAACGCGGACCCGCGCGGTGCATCCCCTCCTCCCTGCTACTCACCAGAGGGTAAAAAAAAACCCTAATAAAAATCAGTGTATGCGACTCAAACAAAGAGCAGAACTTCCTCCCTGCTCATTAGTGCTGAGAAAGCAAGAGGGAAAAAAAGAAATCCCCGGGATCCAACCTCCAGCTCTGAAGTCTGAAGGGCTCGGAGAGGGCGGTTGGGTTTGTTCTTTGCCTTTCACCTCGCGCGGGCAGTCAGTCTGCACAGTTTTATTAGCGGCGCCCCCCAAATTATTATTTTGGCACCCCCAAAACCAGACGGCCCGCGTGATGGGTCTGCAGAAGCCCGCTCCGGGGCAGACGGATCCCGGCACACGAGTCCCTCCGGCGGGCACCACCGCCTCCAGCCTTCGGGGGCCGTCGGCGGCTCGAGGGAAAGGTCTCCGCAGGCACCCTGGGCTGCCGTGAGCCCCCCCTCTCCGTTCACCCGCGTCCCAGCGCCGAGCGACCGGGGAGCCGCGCGCTTTCCCGGGGCGAAACGGCCCTCGCGTCGCATTGGCGCCGCTCCCCCCCGGCAGCGGTACGGCACAAACGCGCTAAAGAGCTTCTCTGCCACGCGTGGGGGCTGCGGCGACGGCAGCGCGGCTGGGAGGAGGAGGAGGAGGAAGAGGAGGAGGAGGAGGAGCAGCCCCTTTCCTGTGCGGCTCACGATCCGCCGCATCTTATCAATAATTATTAAGACAAGGCAAACGTACGTTGACCTAGTTAGAGGTCCAAGAACAAAACCGGCCGCGGTGGCTCGGTTTAACAGCCCCGCAGTTCTGACACTGCGGGAGCCGCAGCGTTAACGCCTGCGCCCCGCACGGGCCAGCGGCACCCAAAGCACCGCGGGGCCGAGGAGGCAGCGGCACGCAAAACGCGCGGCGGTCCTGACGGAGCCTGTGCTCAGCCCCGGTCCTGCCGCGGAGCCCGGGAGAGGAGTGTCTGCACGTCCCGTTGCCAGGAGAGCCTGGAGGAATCCAGGTACCTGCTCGCCCAGCAGAATCGATGCACGGATTTGGCACCTGGAGCAGAAATTACTGCTACGCCGAGCAGAGCGGGCTGACTCGGAGCGCTCGCCCAGCAGCGCTCGGGGCAGGAGCAGAGGCACCGGCGCGGCGAAGCAGCACGGCACAAGCGAGCTGCATCCCAGCCGTAACCCCGCTCGAGAGCTCTCCTCCACCGCGAGGGAGGACGAGAGCGCGCTACCGGGGTCTCCTTATCGGTATTGCTGCCAGCACAGGTAGCTGTTCTCGCAAGGTAGCGGCTTTCGGGAAGACCCGTACTTGAGCACTGCCCCGCGCCCTTCAGCACGGCTACGAGCGCCGCCGCGCTGGAGGGCTGCGTGCTCCCTCTCCCCGCAAGCACGGACCCTCTTCGAGAGGAGAGGCAGGCCGCCGGCTGTTCTGCCGCGACGCCACGTGGGGCTGGCGACCGGGGTGCCGCCGGGCGTGCGCCGGGATCGCGCTGCCCTTTGCCGGAGCGGGACGGAAGGGACCCGACAGCTGGGGCAGGAGGAGCTGGGGCACCCGAGCCGGCGGGCACATGTGCTGCGCACCCCCCGACTTCGGCCGTCTTCCTCCTGCCGCCGCTCTCCAGGACTCAGCCGAGTCTGCTGGGAACAGGCAACGTGCCCGCCCAGTCTCGGCCCAGCGCTGCTGGCTCTTTCTCAACCCTCTAGATACTCAAAAGTCCTCGGGGATAAATTTGACCAGGGAGCGCAGAGACTTACGGCAAGCGATGACCAGGGCGGGACGGCGCTGCCGTGACCCCGTCAGCTGCCAACACCGTCACACTCCACCGCGAGGCTTCTAATTCCGGGGGCTGGCGAGGACGGCACGAGGCCCTCGAAAGGAAAGCCGTGCCTCCCAGATCGGGGACCTCAACCCAAAAACCAGCGACGGGGAGGGACGGCGCCAAGCGGGCAACTCCCTCAGGCCAGGGCGAGGGGAGCACCCACGAGGAGGGGGAAGCAGCCACGCGCGGCCCCGCTGCGGTTGCTGTACCGACCTCGCCAGCAGCGCAAGCAGCGCCACGCCGGGTGGGAGCGATGCTCTGCCCTGGCGGCAGCAAGGGCAGCCGCCGCTGCGGGAGGGCATGGGAGCACGGGCATTTCTGCCGACCGGTTCCCTCCCGCTTGCCCAGCGTCCCCCGTCGCATCAGGGGCGCGAGCGGGGACGCCCCTGCCCCGTCTTCTCAGTAACTGCTCACAGACCCGCCGACCGCGGACAGGTCGAAGCAATCCCTCCCAGCCCCAGCGACGGCATCTGCGGCCGCAAAGCCGGCGACCCGCTGCCAGCACGGGCGCTTTCCGTCACAGCCGTCCCCTCCCAGCGCCGGAGCATTCGGCGAGTAACGGTTTACGCTTTGAAGACGACGGGGAAACGCTCTGGCTAGTTGAAAGCAGGATCACAAAAATGATTCAGGGCTGGAAGAATCAGTCAGATGTTGTGGGACGCGGCGCAATCCCTGCACCCATCTGCAAGCGGTGGCTTGGTCACCACAGGCACAGAAAAGAGCGATCCCGTGTCCTCCTGACAGCAGCACAACCGGTATCCCCCGCCCCGGAGCTCAACTTAGGCAAATCTAACCTTGAAATAAGATGCAATTTCCTAGCAACAAGTAAGGAGCTGCTGGGGCAGCTCACCCGGGAGCGAGCGGACTCCGCGCAGCCCGCTCGGCTTTAGCCTGCGGGAAGCGAGGAGGGGCACACGAAGGCCTGGCACCCCCAGGCACCGCTCCCGTTGTTTTCGGAAAGCACGCTCCCTCCGGGAGAGGAACGGCAGAGAGACGCGCCGCCCGCCCGCGCCGTGCCCCACTCGGTTCGGGGCGGTCGGCTCCTGGGAACTGGGGCCCGTAGTCGGCCTCAGGTGCGACCTACTGCGCCTCGCTCACCCGCCGCACGTGTGCGCACGCACACGCACGACGGAGTTTTATGTGAGACCTGAGCCCATCCTGTCCCGCTCTCGCCTCCAACTTGCCTGAATGCAGGGACATTCGGGGTGAACCCCTTCATCTGGGGCCAACGTGAAAGGCTCGAGGGGTGCCCGCCCCCACCCCGCCAGGTCGGAGCATCGCTCGGGGCAGGGGACACAAGGACGGCGCGGACGCCGTCGTCACCGGCCTGGGGGGACACCTTCTCGGCCGCTGGCCTTCTGCCCGAGGCTCGCTCCTGCTCTGCACGCTTCAGTGGCGCCTTTACAGCATTCGCCGTGCCAGGACGGCCCCGGGCCTCGGCGCCGAAGCCGGCTGCCGCGGCTCGGTCACCCCAGGAGGGCAGGCGCAGAAGGGAGCCGCGGACACGCCACTGTTTTATTCATAGAAACACTGCAAAGTTCACGTGCGTTCACCAATTACTCAACCTGCTCCACTGCCAGGTGAATAAGGTGGGGCAAAATAATCTCCAAAACCGTGTGGAGAAATGCACCGAACGCGCTAATGCCGCGGTGGCGGCGCCCAGGGCACGTCAGCCACAGCCCCTCGGTGCTCGCGGCGAGCAAGAAAGCACTGAACTACCTTTTTCCAGCTTCTTTGGGCCGAGGACATGCCACGCACGGCGGCTGCGGCAGAGCAGAGCCCCACACAGGACGTTAGAACCCCGCCGGCAGAGCCCACGGCAAAAGGCAGCTCGATGCCCCTTCCGGGGGCGCCGGGCACAGACCGAAGCCGGGGCTGAACCCTCGGAGGGGAAACGTCTTTTAAAAAGTGGCGAGGGGCTCCCACCCCCTTGGAAGCCCAGCCAAGCCTTGCTCTCTGCAGCGCTGCCGATTATCCCGGTCTTTCCAGAAGGCAGGAATAACAAAAGCACCTTCCCTTTCCCCGGAGAGCGAGAGCCTTAGCGGAGGGCACGGGGAAGGGAAACCATTTCCCAAACCTCTTTGCTTTCCTCAGGAAGCGACCCTGGCGCCCAAGAGCGGCGAGGAGCCTCCTCGGGGGACGCGTTCGTCAGCGCACACCCAACGGGGGAAAGGAGGAGCGGGAGAATCTCCGGATTTTTGGTTGACGAGGCACTGAAGAGCCAGCGTGTCTGCTCCTGAGGAGCCGCTGCCGCCAGGGGATTATTGCCTTTGCGCGCTAATTAGTTTAGAAGAGAACCGTCCGCTAAAATAGCGTGAAAGAGCATCGCAGGCCACGAGCGCTGGACACCCCCGCCTCGCGCACTCAAGCCTCCCCACCCGCCGTGCCACCCTGTTGGGCTCTGGGAGAGGAGGTGGGCGTAAGGCCCGGGCCACCGCGAGCGAGCCCCAGGGCCACCGCGAGCGTCTCCGGCCGACGCCGACTTTCAGACACGGGCTCGGCGACTGCAGCGAAGGGGCAGACGAGCGCGAGCGGCTCCGCAGCGGCAAGCGGGAGCGCACGTCTTCTGGAGCCTAACCGCAGAGAGGTGAGGGGTGGATGGAAACAAAAGGCAGCAATAAATCACTTCCCTGCCGCTACCCGAGGAGATATAATTAAGTTTACGCCCAGAGCGGCGCTGCTGACGGTAGTCCTGGAATGAGATAAACATAAGGCGCGAGGTTAGGCTGCAATAATAAAAGCGGGGAGCGGCAGGCGACACGCGTGCTCAGCGACGGTCCTCAATTAGGGAGCCGCAATCTCCAAACGCGAGCCGCCGGGGAAAGCGCCACGAGACCTCTCTGCTCACGCTTAGGCGCAGGCTTAACCTCACGCACGCGAAACGTCCGCTGATCTCCAGAGGATTATCTGCGCACGCGCCGGGCGTCCTGCAGGCGCGGGGCCGGGGACGCTCAGCGTCGCGCCCCAGGGACAAAAGGCAGCGACGTCCCGCAAACGGGGTGGGGTGTAACCAAAACGGCAGGGTGGGCCCCATCCAGCCGGCTCAGCACGGGACCGCCGCCGCGGCTTGAAAGCGAGCCGGTCAAAACCTCCTCCCAAAGGCCAAGAACGCTGTGGTCAGCGCAAACCATCTCGTACTTGAACACCCCTCTGCGCTTTTTTTAAGAGAATGAAGGAAAGCGTTTGAAAAAATTCAACAAGCCTCTGTTAATTCCCAGTTATTTATGCGAAAAGAGGTTTGCTTGGCTTTTTTTGGCAGCACGCGACAATTGAAGACAATCCCAAACCAGGAGCAAATTTGCAAAGCAGCAACGTTTTCCAAACCTCTCGAGTATCGGCAGAAGCCTTGTTCTGCCCTTCCCCACAGTGTTTTTAAGTTTGCAGGCGGCGTTTGGATGACGGCACTTCGGCGGAAAGTTACGCAGCTCCATCGATGCCGCCCCAGGTGACGTTACCCGACGCCACCGCGAGGTCAGACCTGGCCGCCTGCAAAGCTCGGCTTTAGCAGCTCGGGCCAGAGGAGGGTACCCCAAGGCCCGCAGAGCGTCGGCGGGGTGGTATTTGGATACCAAGAGGCCAAGAGCCTCTTCCCGCCCTCCCGCGCCGGCGCCGCAAGGCGAAGCACAGACGCCGCCCAACGCTACCGCAGCGGTTGGCGGTCAACCTGCAGCCGGGAGGAGCCTCAGGAACACAGAGTAGGGCCCAGCTCAGCTGAGAGCACCCAGCTGCCATCTGGACGGATAACAGGATTTTTTTCCACGCATATATGAAAGAGGGGGTGGGGGAAGGCAGAGGAGAAACGAGGCTGCAAAATGAATTCAGCATCAATTATTCTAAAATATGCGTGTTAATACGGGAAGGGCTCCACGGCTGCATCCGTCTCCGCTCCTGCTCACCGCAAGCATCAAAAACGTGACCCGGGAAGACGACAGCATCTCGCATCTCACTTACACAAACACGAGCCGGGAAAGGGGGGTTATTAAAAAGGGAGACAATGCTGCATATTAAAATGCCACAGATGGAGCTTTCGCGCAGCCTTTGCGGTCTGCCTCGGAGATTATTGCTGGGCCATATTGTATTAAAAACGGGGGGGTGGGGGTGTTATTTATTTAATTTTTAAACAAATTCCATCTCCTACTCAGGCCGGATGGATGAAGCGAGCTCTTGAGCTCCAGCCAGCTTTGCCAGCAAACCCACATGAAAAATGCATTTTCATTAATACAAACTGTTTGCAGTAGGTAAATTAATTCTGGAAATGCTTTTCATACATGGCAAATTATACGTTCGGCGAACACGCTAGACGACACTCTACAGTCATAATAAAAGCCCCGCGTTCCCTTTAATGAAGCGGGATTGCCAGGTAAAGGCAGCAGGGCGGAACAATTAAGCAAACAAATAAGTAAATAGGCGAGTAAAAGCCGAGGGGTGTTGGTGGTGCCGCTGGTGGTGCCGGGAGGCCGTCAGGCTCCCACAGCAATCCCGGGATCGCACAGCGGGATCCGGCCCCGCGGGCTCGGGTTCCCCAGTGAGGAGCAGGAGAAGGAGGAGCCCAGGTCCCTTCGCATCGCTGTGGCGCAAGGGCCGAGGGCCCCGCCGCGGAAAGGCGCGAGGGGACGGGAAGTTTGGGAGCGCAGCGGCGAAGAGCGCGGTGCGGCGGGCCGAGGAGCGACCGGCGGGACCGCCACCCCTCCGCCACCTCCCAGACGAGAAACAAGCCCAAATACAAGTTTCTCTTTTGCTCTCAAATCCTACGATGTCTCCTTTAACAGTCCCGCTTCTGAGCGCCCGCTTCTGGCGAGGAAAGCGATGTATAATTGATGAAATGACGACACGCTACAGCCCCAGTCCCAGCTAGAAGACATCTGTTCTGCACGTAGACTCGCTCAGGTGCTGTCACGCTGCATTTACCGCAGCGTATCAGAGCCTGACTGCGTACGCTAATGTCGGGCCAGCCCAGATCTGTAACATCGTACGGCTCGGGGTGCGGGGAGCTAGCGAGGTGTGGCTACAGGTATTTACGCCTCTCTGCCGCGACCGTCCTGCCTTCTCTGCCCTGCGGTTCAGGCTTATTTTCAGAAATCGCATTCAGCTACCTTCCCCCCATCCTTTGGTGCCAGCGCCCCGCCACTCAAGCTGCCAGGGTTTCGGAGCGACGGCACCGCTGCGCCCTTCCCTCGCCGCAACCCTTCCAGCAGCGCGCCCGCAGCCCCTCTCAGGCAAGTTGCCTACTCGCAGACTGCCTTTTCCTCGGCAGTTCCGGCGTTTTAAAGGCGAGGGCCAAATGGAAGGCAGGTAGGAACACGTTGGAAGCAGAGGAACCATCGCGGAGCGATCCGAAGAGCAAAGCAGACATCAATCCCTGCGTTTGTCATGGGGAGCTGTGAGCCATGGAAGGAGGGGGCAGCATTTCATAACAGCCTGCCGCATTAGAAAACAAAGAACGATAAAGAATCTTTTAGTCACCCCTTAATTACATATTCCGGGTACATTAAGAAAGGAGAAGCGCGTCTCAGGTCACCGCCTGTCACCGCGACAAAGGCCCGTGATGAGTTCTGTATTCAAAATATTTGCACTAATTATCAGCACGGTTCCCCTTTCAAAGCGCTCGGAGGGAAGGATGGCGTTTCACCCGAGGGAATCAGCTCGCAGCCCGCGCTGGTTTCACTGCGCTACAGATAAATATGCTTGTGCGCGCGTATATTTTTACCAACGTGCCCGCGTATGTATCCATGGAGAAAAACCTATAAATGCCTAACGCTTATCTTGGGGGGCTGGAGAGCGGGAACAGCAGAAGAGGGGCTCTCTCCCTCTCTCCTGCTGATGCCGGCAACGATACGGACTCAGACGCGACGGCTTCCGCTGGATTTCCCAATGCGAGAGCAGGTACTCCCATCCCGAGGCGACCGCTGCGGCCACGGCTTGGTCAAAAGGAAAACAACTCTCTGCCGACGCAACCGCCCAGGGAAGGAGAAATGCGTCGAACGCAAACGGCGACTGACCTTTCATTAGGGTGTAAGCAGGCACAAGGGGGAAAAAAACCCCCCAGAACCCCCCTAGGCACCTTCCTTTCCTCACGAGCGGCAGGAATCAGTAGCCCCACGTCAGTGACTCTGGCTGATAATTCAGGCAGGGGCTTCCCCAAAATGTCCTCTCCCCCTCTGCCTGCGTGGCCGCTGAGCCCACCTCCCAGGAAGGCCAAGAGGAAGGTGAGGGATGGGCAAACACGGTTCCCAGGCTCCCACCACGGGCGTTGCAGGATCTTACTGTGAGCGAGGCAAGGGCAGGGCCAAAGATATTCAGTACGTGCTGCGTGCCCCCCAGATCGCTCCTGCCACCCGGCACGATGCAGAGCAGACTCCCCTGCCTGTGGATAACCTCCTCATTCGATGCAAACTAACCCGTGCCAAAAGCCAAGCAGACCAACCCCCGAGAGCCCCAGTGCTGCCTCGGGCCACTGAGACAGCACGCAGGCCCACGCCTCTGGGTCGCATCTCGTTGTCAGTCCCGTGGGACTCCGTGCTATTTCCCCTATTTGTTGCTGGCCAATAACCCACGTAGCCTTCCCGACGCACTGAATCTAGCTCATCCGTACACGGCAGAGCAACCCCTTTTCCTCAGCAAGCATTTAATCTGACTGGACAGGAGCAAAGCCATGTAGATATAAATGGGGCAAGGAGAAAATAGCATGCTTCAGGTTCCTCAGGAAAGCATATGGGAACAGGAGACTTATTAATAAATTCTTCTTTGTTCTGTATTGTCTGTGATAAATAGCCACACTCAGCATCAATAACTGCAAACATCCTTGGGAAAGAGAGACATGCAGAACCCCATCACGCTGCTGAAAGCAGAGAATGGATTCAATTTCAGTTCTGAAGGCAAATTTCACAGTCCTAAACAAAATTATCTGAGGGGGCTGCTGTGGCCACACAGGCAATAAATGTAAGGTTATGGCTGCTAAACCAGGAGAACGTCTCCCAAGAGTTGTAATATCTTCAGCTAAAGGACAAGAAAGAATAGCCCCGTTCAGGATGATGCCTTTGGAAAAAATAACATTTATGTTTCTAAATAAAAAATGTTTTTATTAAGGGAACACAACGCTTCTGGAATGTTATGGCCCTGGAGATTACTCAAACTCCCACCCTTTTGCTGGCATCCAAAAGTAAATTTCCATGAGATTTTAAACACTGCTGAGACCTCAATAATTTGGGGGTAGGAGGGAAAAGAGAGCAATAGCAAGAGACGTTCCTAACGGCGAAGACATGAAAAACGCAGCTTTATTTTTTGATGATTGCATTAGATTTTTTATCACAGAGATGAAAAATGAGCAGCTACCACCTCCTAATTCACTGCCTGGGGACCAGATTCCTCTCTGCTGCCATATGAGGAGAGGCACTGAAAACAGCACAGTGCGGGAAGCGAGTTATGTTTAAGAAGAGCCCACTCCATCGTGGAAAAATAGTAAGCGGGTGCAAAGCGCACGTATCGAGGGCACGAGAAAGCCCATTCCCATACCGACACATAGCGAACCCTACGTTTCCAGGCGAACGGCTCTAGCGGCAATAAAAATAAAGGTGAACAAAGGCAGAAACTGGAAACCACGTCACCTGGCGTTGCCCGGCTCACCCAGCTGGCACCCCCAGCAGTCGGGGAAGGCGGAAGGCTCAGCTGCCGCCCGTTCTGCATGGAGGGCTGGAGACACAGAGCAGTCACACTCCGCAGGGTCGCAAATAACGCCGTAACTCGGTCGGCTCAGCGTGGGCAGGAGCCGTTGCCCACACCGACGCGCCGCTTACCCCCGAGCCGCGCGGGTCCGTCAGCGCCGCTTACCCACGAGCCGCGCGGGCCCGTCAGCACCGCGGACAGCGGCCACCCGCGGGGCCCGCCAGCACCGCGGACAGCGGCCCCGGCCCCACGGCTTCGCCGCCCGCGGGGACCCCCATCCGCTCCACATCTCTCTGAAGATGCGGGTTTGCCTTGTTATTGATGCACATAGGGGAAGGAACGGGTGTTTCATGCCCAAGAGATACTTCTGTACTCTGGGGGCTCTGAGCGTGCCAACGCAGCAGAGGAAGAATTCAGCTTCTCACCTCTTCTTCCCTGCAAAAACCTTTCAGCTGCCAGCAAGTATTTCCACCTACAGATGTAGTGACTTCCCCGGGAAGCTCCGAGGAGTAGGAAGTGCCATGCAAGATGGCCTGAAGAAGCAGTACAATCACCCAGCACATACGCACCACGGATGCGATAGTTTTCCCTCTCCTGAACAGTTTCTCCCCCGAGATATCACCTGGATGTACGCAAAAGCCCACCAACGACCACAAGCCCCAGGCCAGCTTTGCACCTGCAGCTCCAGAAGAGCTTTCCTCCTGCCACTTGCCTGTGGGGCAGGATGAGTCTGTGCGTGCACCTGGGATTACTGGCCAATCCGACCGTAGCAGCTCTGCAACAACAACATTAAAAGCTCAGCACCGCTGCTAACGCTCCCCGTGGGCAACGCGAGCAAGTTTCAGACTGTTGTCACAAAAGTGAACGTGTCTTGCTGGCATTTAACCCAACTGAAAGGCACAAGCGCTAACGGCAGCTATTTGCACAGCAGCCTTGCAACAGGGCATCCCCCTTCTCTTTCTCGTTAATCCTCTGCTCTGTAACCACTTCTTTCTCACGCTTTAACTTGGAGCACCATGAGTTTGAAAGGATAACGTGCATTAAGAGTTTTAATGCTGAGGAAGATATCGGCCTGACGTTTTAATAACGCTAATGCTCTGGAATTTGCTGAATTATCGCTGTAATGCATATCTCAACACCAGTCCCTCCGCTGCGATTACTACAAGCTCTATACCACGTTAAACACCACAGGCTTTCCTGTTGGCGGAGGGTATGGAAGTCAGCCCCTTCTGCGGTGCCCGAGACAGACACCGATTTTCCAGAGTCATGGAATCCCGTCCTAGGGATGACCACCTTCTCCCCCCTCAGGTCGTAGGTGACTGCTCCTTACTCTCGCCCTCCTGAAGAGCTTAGCTGCAGTAACAACTAGAGCAACGGTGTAAAGATCTGAGGGCTGCTTCTAACGGGCTTTGTTGTCTCGGCACAAAACGGAGCACTCTTCAATGCCAGTTTCCTAGTCTACATCTTGCAGAATCATTCCCAAGTCATTGCTTATACGTCCTACAGTTCAGTTTCATGTTACTTGAATTACTTGGTCCTTCGCCTCTGCTAAGCCAGAAATTCATCCCAAGCCAGTACACGTAAATCAGCAAGGATAGGATGCAGTTTAGATGACGCAGTAAGGGACAGACGAATAGGAGAGACTCTTAAAAACAAAGAGGGCCGTGCCTGCCCACAGAAACAGGGTGGCAAGAGACAGACGGCAAGGAGCTCTGCTGCGACGGCCACTCGGGCACCCGCCACGGCTGCACGACGGGCCCCCGTTAGCTGCATGGCCCCACAGCCCGGATAGCTGCAGGAAATTTTGGGAGCTCAAGGAATGGCAGCAGCTGCCCCATCCCCGTATGTAGGGCAGCCACGTGAGCCGACAGCACCCACAGCTTCAACTTCCTCCCACCCCGCTTCTCACGTCCAGGCGGAGGAGTGGCTAAAACCATATAAATATAGAGGCAGAGACAAGCAGCGCAGGGAAACGCCCAGGTTCAGTACCGAAACATGCCCCCACCTGCATCTTCTGGTGTCTCCGCTCCCAGACGCAAGCAAAGCTCCCTCCACGAAACCACCCGCTCAAGACCCTGGTTCTGCTTCCTCAGAAGAAACCAAGTCCTTGTACTTTCTGCCCCCCTTCTTCTATGTCTGAGGAAAAAAAGCCCTAAATGGGCTGAGCATCAAGCAAATTCAGTGGCCAACTGTAGATGTACTGAAAAGCGTGAGCCCACAAATCCCTGAAAAATACACCCAAAATGCAGCCAAAGGCAAGGCGTTTTGGCAAGTTAAGACCTGGCGATGGGAGGAAAGAAACCGCTTCCTTTTCCGCCTTTGAAACACACGCACGCTGCCCCGCAAAGCCTAACGGCAACGGGCACCAGGGTACCTTTTTGGCTTCCAAACCCCTCTCCTGTGCACGTAGCCCACAGGCTGTGACTGGGCTTAATGAGCAAGAATTTGAAAGCAGAGCTTGACAGAGGCTAAAATTGAGCTTCGGTTTCACAAAGTCAAACGCAAAAGTAACTAAGTGGCAGGAAGCCCAAAGAGTAAATGAGACTGTTACATCTTGTGCCTAATGAGTGACACTAGGTAACGCTGGCAAATTGCTCACCTAGAGACAGCATCGCGGAATTTCTGATGGATGAACAAGCCTTTTTTTCCCCTCATCAGCACACATCACAGTGAATGATAGAGCATGTTTTTCTGATGGTGCTGGAGATCGTCACAATCATTTGCTAAATCCAGTTCTGCTAGGAATATTCCGGTAGAAAAGCAAGTAGCACTAAGTCAGATCCTGAGCTGACATAAGCTGGCAAAGCTCCCCAAGGGTCAGCTAAAACCAGCTGCGCACCTCCCACCCTCGGCTTCTCACAGACGCGATCCCGACTAAAAATCGTCAACGCGCGCAAGATGGGGCGACGGCCCGTTTGGTAGGACGCTAACAGGCGACATTAGAAGAGCCCAAGTAGCTTAGAGAGAGAGACGGTTTAGTCCATGAGGACAAGCAGATCGCGGCGGATCCGCAGGTGGAGTTACGTAGAAAGCCGCAATATTTTGTGGGCACTTCGCCCCAAAGCGGCGCGCGCGTGGGGTCGCCCCGAAAGCGCCATCGCACCCGGCGTCGGCGGCTGCCTCTGCCCGGGCGCCGCTGCCGGTCTGGCACGGGCCAGGCAGCGAGCGCTGCCCGTCACGTGGGGAAGCCTCACGGCTGAGCTGCGATGCGTAAAAGGATTTACAGATGTAAAGCCACATCTCGATAACGCTTGGAACAAATCCCTGACATTCTTCACACAGCTCTGCACTAACAGGTTAGGCTCTAGCAGAGTGGAAACGGCAGCTCCCCGCTATCTCCACGTCTCCGTTCCCGTTAACCGTTTGAAGCCTTCTCCCCTCCGAAGCAAGGTGGAGCTGGATCGGTGGAGGCAGGACTCTCCGCGCTGACAATTATTCTCCATTCAGGACTAGCCATTTGCATGCAGTTCATTTGTGATGCAGAAAAGCTTGAACCTGTCATTATTGCTTGGCATCAGCACAGCACTGTGAAAAGACACCGCTCGGAACATGCGCACAGCGCTGCACCCTATTTTCTTTAATCTAGGCTAAAATGACAACGAGAGAAAGCAGGAGGGAGGAAGAGGGGAATGGGGAAAGCATCTTTCCCATAAACAACAGTTCAAGTCTGCGACAAGCCAGGCACGAGTATTCCGCTCGGGGCTCCAAAGGTGTGTGCAGGGACGATGGGAAGCGAGGGGTTCTTGCAGTGCGTACGGGCAGCGCCTGCAGATGACATCGGTCCGGTCCCCTCTGCACAGCTGGAATCTGCTCATCGGAATTATCCCCCGGGAAGGGCTCCGGGGCCACCGTTCTGCTGTACGCATACAGTCCGGCCAGGCGGGAGGTGCCCGGAGGTCCTCCCCGGCACGCGCGTGCGCCCAGCGCCTCCTCTCTTCCATTTTCCCCAACCGTGGCGAGACGGGGAAGGCAGCAAAATCATGGGAGCAGATGGAAAGCGAAAGCCCCGTGGAAGCTCGGCTCCCCACGGCTATTTTCCGTCTCCTCCCACGAGCCGGGATCACGAAGGCCTCCTCTCCCAAGGCCAGGCCGAGGCAGCGTGCCGAGGGGAGGGCTGCCGGGGGGCACGGCCGGCCTTACGCCCGACGCCCTCGAGAGGGCCCCGGGGACAGCGGGGGACGCTGCCGGGCAGCCCCCGCTCCGAGCCCTTCATCAGCAGGCACCCCCAGCACCCAGGCACCCCCCGTACGCCGACGATGGCTGTCTGCCTTTCGGGCGGCGGCAGCCCCCAGCTCCTCCAGCACGTCTTCCCTCTTCCCGCGGGCAGCGCCCGGCGCTAGGCAGGAAGGCACACGAAACCCCAGCGTGGGCAGATGCGGGCTAACCCGAACGGTCAAAGAGCGGCTGGAGCCCTGCCTGCAGCGAGAGCTTTAACAGCTCTGTCAGAACGTCTGTCAGGAACTGTTCTCGCTCCGCAGCGTCTCCCTGTCACGTCAACATCCATTTGCTTTTGGCTAGTAACTCCACCTCCGCGACTGCTTGTGGCAAGATACTCCGGATCCCGACGGCGAGCGGCGTGGAAAAGCACTCCCCGGTGCCAGCACAGACCCAGAAACCCCTCGCTCCGTGCCGAGCGCCGTGCCGGCCCACCGAAGGAGACCTCGCCGTGCCCGCGGGGCGGCCGCCTCCAGCCCAGCCCCGGCACGGCGACGCGCAGGTGACTTGGGCGCCCAGATCCCATTACGATGCGTTGCCAGCAGGGA
This sequence comes from Phaethon aethereus, assembly GCF_964289735.1. Lineage (NCBI taxonomy): Eukaryota > Metazoa > Chordata > Aves > Phaethontiformes > Phaethontidae > Phaethon > Phaethon aethereus. Next base: position 901,809 of record NC_138599.1, read on the forward strand.
ATCCAACTCCCTTGTTACCTTTCAAATGAGCAGAGCTACACATGAATATTAAACACCACCTCGTTCTAGTCCCAGGGAAAAAAAGCCGGTCTTTGAGAATCCCTCATTAAGATGCACTGGACGCCTTGCACTGGGAGCCCGAGAGCCAATTAAGCAGGGCTGTAACAACCCTAAAACGAAGCTGCGTGCCTAGCCGGGCTCCAAGCCGCTGGCGAGCTGGCGCGGGCGCGCTCCCCACGGTGCCTGAGCCCCGGCTGCTCCCAAACCCGCTCCCCGTCCCCCCCAGCTCCCGGTGCCGCGCCGCCGCACGGCACACCGTTGCCGCTACCGGAGCTCTGCTTCCAGCGGGGAAAAGGAAAGGACCTTCAGCAAAGTTTATTTGCTGACTTTCAAACGCGATTATTTCCACGCTGGATCCCAGGTAATACGATCAGACAAGCCCGATGGGTCTCCCGACTTTGGAAGGACTCTCTTCTCATCCTGCCCGTCGCTACCCGCCCCCTTCCCCGCCGACGCCAGCAGCCCCCGCTTCAAAATCCATTTCTCCATTTCAGACACAAAGCTTGTTTTGCTTGAAAAATGAAGCTGCCCTTCACAGAGGGAATAGAGAGATCAATACGAGTTACATGGAGTTTCCTTGCGAAAACAGGGACCCGCCTGCATTTATGTGCTCCCGATCCAGCCGCCGGGGCCGTGCCTGCGCCCCGGCCCCCACGGGACCTCGGCACCGGCTCTGCACGGTCCCCTCTCCCTGCCAGCGAGAAACGGAAGAGAAAATTGTGGGCGTAATTTATAATGCCTCATTAATTTGACAAAGGCCGCTTCACGCGTGCTCTCCTTCGGCCCGTCGCTGTCCAGGAAGCCACTGTATCACCGGCTACTTCCGATGGAAAATCTACCTGCAAACTCCTGCTGTTCGAAGGACGGGTTAATTGCCGCCGATTCGCACGTCGCTGCTCAAGCCGCCCCGGCCGGTGGCCGCGGCTCCTGGCCCGGCCGGCCAGGCCCCCCGCATGGGTGATGCCGGAGCGATGCGAATAGCGACGGAGAAGGCAAATGTCACAAACAGCTTTCGGAGAAAGCATTTCACCAGCTGTAATAGCTTCTCACCAAGGCTTCTGTAGAGAAGCAACCCCGTAGGAAATACTTCTTCACCAAAATGAAGCTTTTGGGGAAATTTCTCATTTCGGTCACGCACTGAATTCAATTTTCTCTTCGTTGGAGAGAAAGTTTCCTTCCTCCCCATCTCTCCTCCTTCCTACAGACCGTTTGTTTCCCTACTGGAAAAGCAGTAAGATGGAAGGGGAAAAAAGACACCTTCTAGTCCAGGCCAGAGGAACCGGGAGCGGGCGGATCCTCTCGGCACACCCCTCCCTTCCCCGAAAGGATTCAGCTGGCTCTGCCAACGCCAGAGGCGGCGGGCACCCGGCAAGGGAAACAGCCCGTCCTTCCGAAGCCGGGCGGCTCCAACCGAAATCCTACCGTGCCCGACCGAGTTTGCACCCGCGCTAACCGGCAGCCAGCAGGAAAACACGCGGAGGAGGCCGCAGAAGATGCACGCGCGACGCCGCTCGCCGCGCGTCAGATAACTCTTCCAGGGCGCGAGTTAAACGGCAGCACGGAGCAGTCAGGGGACAATAAAGGCCTGGGTGTGAATTCTGGCGCTGGACCGCGAGATTATAATCACCACCCCTGGCTGCGACCGGCCGGGTCCACGGCCAAGCACCGGAGGCCGCTGCCCAAACCGGCGTCCCGCCGGCCACGGCCTCCCGCTCACCCCCGCCCCGGAGGAAGCGAGCCCGGGGCACGAACGCGCTCCTGAGCCGAGGAGGCGACGCGTTTCCGAAGCGCTCTGCGGAGAAAGGAGGGAGCGATACGAGGTGGCACCCGTTTACCTTGCTGCATTTCGGCTCTGCCTGCTCGAGCTGTTGTTTCCTGCGAAAATATTGCACTGTGGGATGCCTGCGATATTTTATAAAGTTAATAACTTTTTTTTAATTGGATGAGTTTATAGAATCGTGTGAGCAATTAACAATAATTACGCTTAAGACACTTAAATTCCGGGATGCACCACAAACACTGGAATATTAAGCAATAAAAACCCTCGACTGTACATTCAAATTACATTAAGGGTCTGCTGGAAAGAACACGCTCCCGGTTTCGAGAGCCCCGCGCCGTTCTGCGCGTACAATGAGGTTACGTCAGACGCTAAGGTGTTGCGGCGGCAGCCCCGTCGCACCGCGCAGACGCCCGGCCACGGGCAGCGAGGGCAGCGCGCCGGCTGCGAGGACCGGGAACCGGGGAAGGCGTCGCATCGCGTCTGGCTGCGGACGCAGCCGCCGCGGCGCCGGGGCCGCTGCCCGGGAAGGGAGTTGGGCCAGTGCTTATTTCATTTTAATCACCAGGTGCCAAACTAAATTATTGATGTAGGTTCTCGGTGACAGGTAAGGCATTTTATCGCTGCGTCTTTAATAATGCAAGAGTCATGATCCTTCCCGCGAAAATGCCAAGTAATTCTCAGGTTTCCCGCGCCACGGGGAGAACTTCACCCCCGGCCCAGCCTTCCTTGTCGGAGCCAAGGGCTCGCGGCCGGCGGCGCTGCGGGGAGGCACCCCGGAGCGCGGCGTCGCGCCCCGCCGCAAAGAGCCGCCGCGCCCGCCCCTGCTCCCGGCCCCCAGCGCCCCTCCGGCCCGCGCAGGCCGGACCCCGGCGCGCCCGGGGGCTGCGCGCGGCGCTTCGCTCACGGCGCGCTGGGAACGCTGCTTACGGAGCCGTTTCGTGCATCCCGGCCGCAGAAAGGACAGCCTGAGAGCCACGAAGGCTTCGGGGCCGAGGAACAATAGCAGGCTAACGCCTCCATTTTGAGCCGCGCAGGCGCAGCTGGCGTGCGCCGCCGGCAGGGAAAGGGCCTCTCCGGAGCCGGCACGGGGGAGCTGGCCGTGCTCGTTCGGGGCAACGGGCAGCTCCGAACGTCGGCAGCGCCCGCAGGGAGACGAGCACTGGTGGGCAGGGGCGGCTCGGGAGCCGCCAGCCCCAGGACGGGAAAGCCCAGCCCCGGCAGGCTCCGATCCGGAGCCTGCGTATTCCAGCCTGACATTTATAGGGGGAAGTTTTATTCCTGCTGTAAATAACCTCTAATAGCGTAGGTCATTACACTAATTACAGAAGATAATTAATTTTCTGATTCTTGTTAGACCGCTGCATATTCCAAGAAGAGCGCAGCTCGTTATTTTCCCGTGCGATTATGACCTCCCTTCTCCTGCCAGCCCCGCCTGCAGGATTTTAACACCTCGTCGAGCTGTTCCTCGCGCAGCCAGCGAGCCGCGGCGAGGACGAGGAGGCGCAGGGCCTCCCCCCTTCCTCCCACCCCGTTTACGCAGACCGCGAGAGCCCTGCGCCGCGGCAGCCGCCCCTCTGCCTCGCGCGGGCTCTTCGGGATGCTCTTTCGCCAGCACGGGCTCGGTTCCCCGGCGGCACCGCGCGCCCTTCCTCAGGCGTGCCGGGCGCGAGAGACGCGCCGAGCAGAATCACCAGCGCTCGGGCGCCCGCCACGCAGGGAGCACCCTCTGGGGCTACGGCTCGTCTCCCAGAGCCGCGCGGGATTTTTCCAGCGGCCGAGAAGGGCCCGGCCCCGTCGGCGGTAGGACGGCTCTCGCAACTCCGTTGTCCTCGCCCTGTCCGGGACCGTAAACCACTGCAGTAAAACCCCCGGAGGCGCGCGGGCGGGAGAAACGCAGAGGGGAGAGCGGCGCCGGGGGCCCCGAAACGCCGCAGCCGCAGCACCGGCACGGCCGAGGCGCAGCCGGGAGGCAGCGGGCAGCCGTTTCTTGCCTCTTACGGGAGGACCAAGCGTTCACCTTCCCTCCTTGGCCGACGGAGAGACCGTTCTGGCCGGAGGAGCGTGCCGGATCCTGGCTGCTCGGGGCTGGAGCCCGCCTGGCTCTCCAGCCACGCCGTAAATCCGGGTATCAGACGGGTTTTAGCGATAATCAATTGTAATAACCAACACGTATCCCTCGGCCAGATAAGCGGAATACCGCGCTTAAAGTCCAGCTGCAATTAGCGGGGGCAGACGGACGGGGGCTGGGGCGGCAGCAAGGGCCTTTTCCCACCCCGCAAGGCAGCCCTTGGCGCTGGGTGCCCCGCGGCCACCGTCCCGCTCGCCCCCGATAGACTCGTCCCGGCGAACCCACGGACGGCGTGCCCTGGCTCACCCCACCGCCCTCCCGGGGAAGCGCATTTCAAGGCGACAGAAGGGGGACCCGCGGAACTCGCTGCGGCAGGACGCCCGCCGCGGGGTGCGAGAGCGCGGCCGCGCGTCGGAGGCGCCCGGGCGCGGCAGCGGGTAACGCACGCACCTGCTGTTACAGCAGGGAGAATGAATTTTTAAAAGGCACGTAAACCCCTGATGCTTCAAGGCATCAGCTGAGCACTAGGGAGGATTAGGAGGAAATATCTCCTGTGGAAAGCTTATTCCACATGAATTCCACTGAAGGGATCCTTTCATCCCTCCCTGGAGCGTCTCCTCCCCTGGCCTGATGTGCCTTGGCACTCGCGGAGCTCCTGTAATATATTTGCAGCCCGCAAAGGTCGACAGCTGTCTCCGTCAGGATGCCGCCTCCCGACTGACGGCGATCTGACAGCCGGCGGGACGGCTCTCCGTCCCCGTATCCCTGGCACGCGTGTGCCGTGCCTCGGAGCTGGCAAGGGTCCCGGGGCGTAAAAACCGGTCCTGGGGCATCCCCCAGCAGCCTTTCCCGCCCGGCACCGCTGCTCCTGCAGCAAAGCGTCGGTCCGCGCCCCCGTCGGAGGAAGGGAAAGGGTTAAAATGGGTGCCATCTCCCCCCTCCTTCGCCTCGGAAAGGAGAGGCACAGAGTGCTTTAAAAACTGGGTTAAAAATGGCTCTGCTCTACCTATCTTATCTTCTTTGTACTAAAAGCCCTCAAAGAGTGGCAGGTTTTCACGCGGAATTTTCCCGTCTAATCCCCTTTTGTTAGCTCTGATACTGGCATCGCGGTACGAACCGCGTCCGGGCGGTTTAGGAGGGATTACGCGCCCTCAATCCTACGGCACGCGGGAGAAAAATGTTTCCTCGAATCAAATTTTACACAAACCGGTATTTGAAAATAATCAAAGCGCAAATCCCCGCCGTGGGGATTTCTGGAGGGAGGCGAGCGGGAGGCGGCGGGAGCCGGCGCCGCCGCGGCCCCGGCGCCTTCAAACCCAGACCGACGCGAACTCCGAGCGCGCCGAAAAGCCGCCCGCGTCGGAGCCCGCGGCCGGGGGACGGAAGCAAAGTCGGGGCCGGGGGAGCTGCTCCTCGCCCCCTCGCCGCGCTGTGCCGGCTGCAAAGCTGCGGCGGGGCACGGAAAACCCGTGTCGCCGAAGCCAGTCGATAACTCTGCCTTTTACGGGGCCAAACGCGCTCTCCGGGACTCCGCACGCGCGCGCTTGGCTCGGCTTTCCCGATGAAATATGGCTGGTGCCGCTCCTGTAATATATATGTCACAGATGCAACCTCATTTTATTGATCTCTCCTAGCTGCCGGGATAGCCGTGCTGGAATTAATACGTCTGTATCGCCGCAAAAAAAAAAAAAAAAAAAGGTAAAGCCCATCTGACAGTTTCAATTAAGGAAGCGTGAAAAGCGATTTGCGTAAGAGACTCGGCTGCGCGGGGGAGAGGAGGGCAGCCCGCGGGCGGGCGGCTGTGCGCTCGCATCTGGGTAAGTGAAGTGATTTCCTACAGGAAGCGACGGAGGCCAGACCGAAGCCGCGGCCGTCTCCGGCCGACGAGCCCCCCCCGGCCCGCCCCGCGCCAGCTGCCGCGGCCGGCGCCCGAGCGAAGCGCCCGGGGCCGGCGCCCGCCGAGGCCCCCGGGCTCGCAGCGGGAGTTTGCAGGGGCCCATCCCGCAGAGCCAATCTCCTTCGCTCCGAACCCCTTCCCTCCAGCAGCCTGAGCGTCACCCGCGTGCGGCCTCTCCAGGAGCTGGGGGGGGGGTCCGCCCACCAGAATTACAACCGCGTTCACCTCAGCCCACGGAGAGCCGAGAAATATTCCGCCGCTCACAGGAAAAGGTCTCCTCGACGCTTCCTCTCCTCTCAGGAGCGGAATCGGGGAGGGAACGCCGCCGTGCCCTCCACATCCCACCCAGGAGCCGAGGTACGCGCCGCTCGGCTCCCAAGCGGCCGCTGCCGGACGTGCCACAGCCGCCCCGGCTTCGCTGAGCCGGCCGGCCCCGCGCCTGCCGTGCTGCCGCCCCGCTCCAGGGCGCGGCGGGAGCCCCGGCGGAGCGGGGCTTTTGGGGAGTCCCCGCCACACGCGGCCCCATCAGAGCCCAGATCCCCCGCACCTACGGACGCGGAGACGCCGCGTCAGCTCAGCTCTATTTCCTCCCTGCGCCAAATTTGGGGCAACCCTCTTAACTCCGCCATAAAACTAAAAGTCGTGTGCCCGGATAAATCAATTAAGACCTTGTTTGCAACACCTACAGCTAAATCCCCCCAGCCCGGGGTCTGGCCAGCTGTCTGAGCATTTGGCTTATTCTCAGCGGGACGCGCAACACCACCCGCGCGCTTAAAAGCGCTCAGCTAGGAGCGAAGTAAAGCCCCTTCCTAATCCAGCCTCCCGCTGAACGGGGGGCTGCCGGGCGCCCTGCAAAGCCACTGGCCCCCAGGAGCCGGGAGGACAGCCTGCTCCCTGCCCCGGGAGGAGGAGGAGCAGCAGCAGCAGCGCGGGAGCTGCTGGGAGCGCCTCTGCACCCCGGGCTGCTCCCAGCACCCTTCCCCGCGCACCAGCTCCAGCTCGACGGCCCCGCCGGCGGCCCCGACGCTGCTCGGTGCGTCGCGAAGCGCCAAACCGGACCGCCCCGGACGCGGCGGGCAGGAAAACCAGCCCCCGGAAGCCGAGGCGGCGCAACAGGCTGGCGGCAGGAGCTGCCCTGCGGCGCCCGGGGGGCCGTCCGTCGCCCCCGGCGGGCGACGAGAAATCAAAACCCAGGTGGAAGGCGCCGGCTGGCTTCGTGCCCGGCAAACAAAGCTCCCCCGCTTTGCCCGGGCTTCAGCAAGCCGTCGGCGGGCCGACCCGCTTACCGGCCTCGCGCGCTCGCTGCCGGTCGTCCTGCTTTCACGGCGCGCGCGAGCCCGCGCTTACCCGCAGCTGGGCTTTCTGGCTCCAGCGCCGGAATATTACCACTCGCGATGACGCGATATCTTTTTCTTGGGGGTAATTACTTTGAAGTGCCTATATTCCAGTCCCGCTCAGGGCCCTACACGGGACCGGGAGCCAACGGAAACCCTGCGGCAGCCTCGCCCCGAGTTCCTCCTGCCCCCGGCAGAGCGCGAGACCGGGAGCTACCGGTCGGCAGACCCGCACCGGCGCGGGCGCAACGGGCACCCTCGCGTGTACACGGCGGCGTTCGGGGGCTGCGATTTCAGGCGCAGAAGCAACAGCTCCGCCACCTGCCTTTCACGCCGGCGTCGCCGTGGAAGAGCGCCGAGCTCGCGGCACTCGGTCGCCTTTTTCTGTCACGTCCCTACACGGACAGCAGGTCACGCGTCTCGCTCCTGGGGGCCGTCCTCTCCGACGCTCCCCCTCGTTAACACGGCGTCCGCGTGGCCTCCTGCCCGTGCCGGGCGGGAGCAGCGGCGCCTGCCGCCCGCGGCCGGCTCCGCGCGCAGGCACGGCGATAGCCGGGGTCTCGCGCGCGCCAGCTTGCGGAGGCAGCCTCGAAGCCTTGACTTGGACGCGAGCCGCGGGCTCGCAAGCTGCGGCGCCGCTCCCTCCCCTCCTTCCTTAAACCCCACGATTAAAGAAGAGCTTCACGGTTTTAACGCTTCCAGAGCGCAAAGCCAACACCCCCCGCGGCCCCCGGCCGTTCCCTGCGCCCAGCCGCTCCAGCCCTCCCGGGGTGCTGCCCCGCGCCGCCCCGGCAGCCTCTCCAGCCCTCCGAGCCGCTCCGCGACCGCCGACGCCCCGGGAAGCTCTGCGGAGAAAGGGGCTGAGGGCAGCGCCACGCTCCCCGGGGCGCAGCCGAAACAGGTATCCGCAGAGCGCCTCGGGCCGGCTCCGCCAGCCCTTGGCACGCAGACACGAGCGCAGGACCGGCCGCCCGGGACGCTGACGGCTCCGGGGCGGCGGGGCAGGCTGTGGGGCAGCTTTTGGCCCCGGTGCCTCTCCCTGCCCCAGCTGCAGCCCATCGGGAGAGGACGAGACGCCGGCAAGCGCAGGCAACTGCTGCCCTCCGCTCGGCCCGTCCTCCCTCCGGATGCAGGCGCGAGGCCAAACGCCAAACCGCAACGGCCCCCGTGCCTCTGGAAGGCCGCTCCGGCCCACGGGGAAGCAGCGCTGCGGTTTCGCAGCGCTGCAAAGTTCACCGACGAGGATTGATTTACTTAGTTTCAACAGTTTAATCTTCTTCTTCCCTTGCAGCAGGGCTGCCTTCCCTCAAGTCCCCCGTGAGAGGCTTTCCGTGTTGGACTCAAAAAAAAAAAGGGGGAGGGGAAAAGGTAAAACACAAGCACAAAAAACCCCCACAATAAACTACATACCTTCTGGCAAAACCCAGAGCACCACTTACACAACATCTTTACTCGCTCCATTATTTATAGCGCAACTGAAACATTTATTCCTACACGGAGCTACCCAGAGCACCGGTGTTCCGGTGAGCCGGAGCAAGCGCTGCTGGCAGCGACCCGCGCCGGGCCGCTCGGCCCCGCACGCCGGGCTGGACCTGGCTCCGTCCCGGCCCGGAGGCAAAGCCCGGCTCCGGGTGAGCCCGGGCCACCCCGCACCGCCGTGCCCCGGGACACCCGCTCAGACCCCCGGGAGGCTCCGGTGGGAATATTCCCACAGCCAAACCAGACCTGGCTTGGTAGCACAGAGATGACAAAGCGACGGTGGAAATCCTCCTGGAAGAGGCTTCCTCCATGCTGAATCAATAAGCAGGGCAGTGAAATTCCTCCTAATGGTGCTTGCTGGGAGCTCCCAGCACCGCCTCTTTCTTCAGCCGGGGGAAGAGACACCCGCTGCGTAGAACAAGTCTCATCCCCGGCGCCGGGATGAAGTTACGGTTTCCAGGCAGAAGGGACCAGGTTCCAGAAATTCACGTCCAAAAGCAGCCGACCCCGGACCCTCCACGCCTGTATGGCCACGGCTCGGGGCTGGCTCACGGGGGCAGGAGACCTCTCACGCCCCAGACCTTTCCCCCTTGACAGCTCGCCCCAAGCAAGCCGGCGCGGCCCGACCCCACCGCAGCGCGAACCCCGGCTCTGCCCCAAAAGCCTCGAACCAAGGGCCGCGGCCAAGCGGGTACCGCTCTTCCCCAACCCATCGCGTCGCAACGGCTTCTGAGCGACCGGGAAGAGCAGCCGGCGGCTCCTCGGCAAAGCCCGGTTGCCCCGCCACAGTCTCGCCAACTAAAGAGCTGGTTGCACCCCCCAGCCCCACCAAGCGTCTTCTCGCGGCAGGACGCGGTAACGACCGACGGACTACGGGCAGGCTGGATCCCGGCCGTCTGCGAGCCACAGAAAGGCTAATCGATAGCAGTTCGGCAACAGACCGATCAATCCCCTCTGCTAGCAAATATATTTTGAGGAGGCTCAAATCCCCTTACGCGTCTCTTCAGTCAAAACGCAGCGCTGCGTCCCCGAGCGCGCAGCCGGATTAAGGCCAGCGCAATCGGCTATTCGGAGCACACGACGCACGAGCCTCGTGCCAAAGCTCGCAGCTGGGGCCGCCCTGCGCGTGAGGAGGGAGAGTTAAAAATGAAATTAAATTAATACGGGCCAGGAGCCAGCTCGGCGCGGGCTGGGGGAGGCACGCTCGACGCGAGGGACGCGCGGAACCATGCACCTGCGAGCTCTCTGCCCGAAGGACACGGGGCTCCGCGGCCGTCAGAGCCGCGCGCGCCCTCGGGGGAAGAGTCCCCGGCTCTGCTCCCGGGACGAGGGCGACGGCGTCCTCGCGCCCGCGAGCCGCAGCGCCAGCGCCCTCCTCCTCCTCCCCCCTCCCGGGAGGCGGCGATGGGCAGCGTCCCAGGACACGCAGGGCACGCCGTGCTGAAGGTCTCCCCTCCTTTAATAGGATCTGCGGTCTGGCAGTCTAATTTCATCAGGGAAAACTAATGGCAACAGGCCCCGGTCTGCAGCAGGGATTAGCCCAATCAGTCCAGAGTGGCCGCTTTATTGTTCAGCTCGCCGGCACCAGCTGTGCGTGTGTGCGATCAGCCCCTAATCGCTGTCGGGCGGCATCCGCCCCAGCTGCCCAGCCGTTTGCGGAGCCCTTCGGCCGGCCGGGGCGCAGGGCGCGGCGCTCACCCGAACCTCAGGTGGGCAGACGGAGGGGTGACGCGAAGACGGACGCAGCCGACGCCAACGCACGCTCGAAGGGACGGCTCTGGGTCGAAACCAAATCCCGTCGCTCGGGAGCAGGGCGTGCCGCGGGCCGTCTGCAGCGTTAAGGCGCGTCGGTATTAACGGGGCGGTTTCCCCTGACGGTACTCGCCGGTCCCCGTCAGACCCCGGCGCGATGGAGCAGCGGTGCCGGGCTGGGTCCGTGCCCAGCAAAGCCGACGCCCAGGGAAAGCCTCGCGACTCTGCGGCGCGGGCGCCGGGCTTTTTCCTAACCCCCACGTACCCTCTCGCTCACGCAACCGCGGTGTGGCTTCTCCCGCGCCGCGCAAAGCGCCCCGGAGCCACCCGTGGGTGCTATAGCGCTGCCCCGGCGCCCGGCCGCGGGACGGGACCGCCTCATCCTGCGAGGGCGACGGCAGTGACGCGCGGGGCCTCGCTTAGGCGGGCAGGCAGAAAGCGGCTGAAGGGGATGGGTCGATACCCGTATGGGCAGGGATTACCGCCTTCCTCCTGCAAATATTTGCTCACCGGAGCGGATCGAGCAGATGCGAGCCCGACGTTCAGCCGCACGCGTGCAAGCGCACGCGCTCCGGCGGCTGCCCAAGACGTGCGGCGACCAAAGGTCGCGGGATCTGCTTACGGCTTAATCCCGCGCCCGAGCCCCGCGTCGCGCGCACAGGGGCGGAGCGGGAGGGAGCGACGCCGCAAACGACGCTGGCACCGCCGGGGGCTTCCCCCGGGCCGGGCAGGCCGCAGGGAGGCGAAAAGCCAGGAGAGGGAAGGGGTGGGAGGGTTTACACGGAGGAAGCTCCGAGCGAAAAGTGCCAGCAAAGAGCAGAGAAGCTTTAGGAATTACGGCAGCGAGCCACCCGGGACGCGCGCGCATCGACGTAGACCCGAGCCGTTAAGGAGGCAGCTAACGGCGCTGCTTTTCCCTTCATCCCTCTTACAAGCTGAACATGCGCGGGACGAGCTCGCGTCGCGGCTACAGCGCTCGCCGGGCTCCACCGAGGGATTACCCAGCCCTGTGGCTACAGCTCGCCTCTCTTCCCCTTTCTTCCCTTTTCCTGATGCGCCTCGGTGTCAGGTCGAAGCAGCTCTTCCCTCCCCGTGTTTAGTTGCGTGCTTCGCTTGCAGGTCACACACGTACCTCGGGGTCCCTCTGTCCCTCCAGAGCCGCTGGAGCTGAGGCCAGCTGCCTCCCGCCCTCCGTTTGCGGCCGCGGAGGACGCGCGGGACCGAGGCGCCGCGCGCCGCTTTTTTCCATTCCTTGTAAAGGATTCACCTAAACGTCTTCGTCACCGGCCGGCGGGTCTGGAAAGCTCTCTGGAATTCCCCGAGCCGCGCAGCCGCCCACCTGCAGCCACCCTTTGCGGCGCGGCGGCCGGCGCCCGGAGCCGCGCACGTGCCGCGCGGCCGCGGCTCGGGACCGCGGGCTGCCGGGCGGGAGGGGAGCGGCGGGCGGCGCACGACGACGGCGGCCGCGGGAGCCGGGGCCGCGGGGCGGCCGACGAGTGCCGCGACCCGTGAAGGAGGGGCCCCGGGAAGGCCCCTCGGCCGCCCACATGCTCGCTGTCAGCTCCGCGCAGGCCGGCGCCCTGATGCCTTCGCCTCCCCCCGCGCTTCGCCAGCCCGCCCGCGGGCGACAGCCCGGCCCCGCGCCGCGGCCGGGGAGAGGAAAGGCGAGGCTGGGCCGCGCTGGCACGCGCAGGAGAGCGCCCGGCGGCGCCCGGCGCCCCGCCCCGGGGACCCACGGCGGCTTCGGGCAACGGCCTCGCGGTCCTACGGCTGCGCTGAAATACGACGGTGGGAAGTCCCCTACTGCTCCCCGTGCAGCGCTTTATCTTAATAACATTTTCTCCTGGATGACAAGCCTGTGTAATGCGGTTTAAAAGCCACGGCTCCGCTGACGCCGTAACGGGGGAAAGGAAGAAAAGCTCTTTCCTCCCGCCTGATACATTTGCTAAGGTCACGGCTTTAAAACCTCTCGCTGTATCTCGCTCGCCGAGCGGCGAGGCCGCTTTGTAGCGCGGCTCAGAGCCCGGCAGGGAGCCCGAACCCTGCTCCTCCCTCCCGTTCAGGCTTCCCGCAGCAAAGGCTCCAGCTCTCGCTTCTCCGCGGCGGTTGTCGCTGGGGGAGCCCTTGCCTTCCCCCCCCGCTTCGTGCGGTAAGTGCCGGAGGTGTTGAAGGGGTAACTGCGAGGCGGCGCGGCACACCGAGGCTGGCGGGAGGCTGAGCCCCACCGGGCGACCCGCCCGTCCCGCCGGCGGGGCGACGGCCGCCTCGCTCGGAGGAGCGGGTGGGCCTCCCGCACGGGCTGGATGGGCTCCGGCGAAGCCAGCTGTGGCTGCCCCGCTCCGTCCCGGCGCGGCTAAGACTAACGCCTCGCAAAGTCCGGCCCAAAAAGCCCAAGCACTGCAGCTCCCCGATTCCTGCTGCGGTAAGCGCAGCAGCGATGCTGCACGCTACGTTATCGTTAGCGAGACGGCCGCTCTGGTCTAATTGCCGGCGTTTCACGGGACGCGTGGCAGCCTCTGCCTGCTCGGAACAGAACCGACCCCGCGTAATCACCGCAAAGACAAAGGATGCCCGGAAGAAGAAATAAAAATAGACGTTAAAAAGGAGAGGGGAACATAAGGACGCGGCCGGGCTGACTCGGGGGGAGAAGGCGCTGACCCAGGGAGCAACGAGGGTTAAGCTCTTCTTGCGAGAGCTGACGTGAGGTCAGGCAAGTCCTGCTGACAGATTATTTTTCACCTAAAACGTCCAGATCGGCGGCTCGGCAGGACCCGCGGAGCGGCTGGAGGAGCTGCTGGCAGCCCCACGGCCCACGCTGGAGGACGGGGCAGCCCCACCCAGGACCAGGGCCACGGCGGGCAGGCGGAAGCCCTGCCCGACGCCGGGCTCCCCGGCACGCCGGCGGCAGCCGCAGGCAGCCCAGCAGCCTGTGCCGAGACGCGGGCGAGAGCCCGCCCGGTGCACGCCGCTCTCCGGCGGCGCCCCCGGGGGGGGCAGGAGTCTCCCCGCACCCCAGCCTGTCGCTCTGTCACCTCTGCTTCGCTGTGACAGACAGACAAGCCCCAGCTCACGGGACCATCAATTATTCACATGCACCATTTCTGAATATTGATGTTAAAAGCAAATTCCCGGCTCGCCCCTCGCCTGCATTTCAAACGAGATTTTCACGCCGCAAGGACCCGGGTTCCCGCGGCGGGGGGGAAGGAGGGACCCCCGGTGCCACCAGGCTGCAATTCGGGGGCAGCAGGAGAAGCCACCCCAAGCGCCCCGGGCAGCCGGGGGCGTCCCCCCCTGCCCGCCCCATCACCGTCCTGCTCCCGAGGGATTCAGCCCGGCACGCGCCGATCGGTGCTAGCAGGGAGGAAGGCTCAGGGAATGAAAGGATGTGTCTCACGGAGTGTGTGCCTTAAATACCTGTAAATCAGCGTCTCCTGCTTCTGTTTATACAGCTTTAAAGGACTCAGAACGGAGGCCTGGTCCCCACGCTGTCTCACTACCCTTCGCTATCGCAGCTTTCCAGAGTTTAGGTGGCCGGAGAAGGAGAACCGAGGACAATGCACCGCTCAAAACCGCGGGGAGAGAAGCGAGGCCAACTTCCAGCCTTCCGGCCAAAGCGCTTCAACAACCCCAACGTCCGAGCCCCACCCCTCGCACCCCAGCGGGCGCCCGCGGCTCGCCGGACGGACCCACGCAGAAGGGCGGCCCCCCCAGCCCTGCCCGGGGGGAGGGAGGCATGCGGAGCTCGCCCGGAGCGCCGCATCCGAGCCCAGGTCCCAGCCCAGCCGACCTTAGCGACGGATCTCTGGGGACGGATGGGGTCTCCGTCACAGGCTAAGGTTCCATTGACTTGCTCCTCATCATCGCTAGACGCCGGAACGAAGAGCAGCGCTGCCGTGACCGCCGCACGCCTGACAACCCGTTAGAGGCGGCCATCACGTGCGCCTAGACGTCGCGCTGATGGGCGGCTGACGAACGCCCACGAGTAGGGACCGCTCTGGCCGTGACAGGGAAGGGCTCCGAAGAGAAATCGCATTTGTAGATCGTTGCTTTGGTATCTCAGGCGGGTTTTTTTGCATTTCTGTTTTATAGAGCCTTCTTTACCGCGCTGATATTTCATCCTGCAGACTCATCCCGCATCATCGTTAAGGTTCCTCCCCAGCTTGCAGAGATGCCTCTGCTTATCGTAAAAATCTACGCTGAAATTTCAGATTAATTAAAAGCTGTAAATTGCCAAGCCAGATGCAGTAACTCACATCTTCGCCCTTCAAAAAAAAAAAAAAACACACCCACACGAGGAGAACGTGAAGGCCTCTCGTTTTGTAGCACGGCCCATCCCCTCGAGACGTCGCGTTCGGCCCGGAGCCACGTCGCTCCGTCCCCGCTGCGACCCAGCCAGCGCTGACGAGCTGAGCACCGCTGCCTTCGAGAGCCCCGAGAGACAACCCGCACGTGCCAAGGAGTCGCACTCGAAAACCGCGAAGACGTTACGCTCCTTTCCGAGCGACGCCGACTCGCCACCCCGGTGAGGCCAGCGACGATGCTGCTGCTCGGAGCACGCCGCTCCACGTCCACCGCGCCGGGAGAGGCGACGCGGTGGAGGGCGCCCTGCCGAAGGTGGCCCTGCCCCTGGGAGGAGAGCAGCCTCCCAGACGCCCAAATCCGTCTGACCGAGCGCTGCTTTCGCCGAGAGCCGGGGCGACGCCGGCGGGAGCAGATCCCACCCTGCCGCCCGCGGCGCTCCGGCCGCTGAAAGGGGACGGATGTGATCCCCCCCAGAGCCGGGGACGCTGCTTTTGGTGCCCGAGGATGGTCACGCAGCCGTGACCACCATCTGCTCGCTGACGGCACAAGCCAGCTCGGGCTCCGGCGCCATCGCGTCGCCTGGAGTTAACGCGGGCGCGAGGGTCACCCGCCGCTCCCTGCGCTTCCTCGGTGCCCCCAAATGAGATCTGCCTGGCTAGGAGACCAAACGCTCCACAGAAGGCGAGCTGCCGCGAGCTGACAGACCTGAACCTTCCGCGCGGGCGGAAGTGCCGGTCCTCATCGCGAGGACGCCGATTTGCCAGCCTCATACCCATCGCCTGGGCTGGGAGTCAATCTAAATAAAGCAAATTCACTCGGTCGGACGGGGAGCGGGAGACGCCGGGCTGTCATAAGGTTGAACTCAGCCAGCATCATTTTAAAGTGGAAGGTGCTGCAGCAACGCAACGCGCGGTACTTCCAGCCTCCCGGGCGCAAGAAGAAGGGAGTTTTGCTCGGCTTCAAAGCGGCCGTGCCAGGAGACGGCCCCACGCCTGCGAGGAGCTGGGTGCTGACCCCGCTCCGCCATCCCCGCCTCTTCAGGGCCAGAGAGATCCCAGAAACGCCGCGCAGAGACGACTCCCTCAGCGCCGAGGAGCGCGGCGCAGCCTCGGGCGCGACCCTCTCCCGCCGCCCACCCGAGCCAGCCCCGCCGGGACTGCTGGATGTCGCAGCGCTGCCTGCGGGTCACAGATGGGCTTGGGGTGGAAGGGTCCTCTCGAGGCCATCTAGTACAACCCCCCTGCCACGAGCAGGGACGTCTTCAACTCGATGGGGTTGCTCGGATCACCTTGCTCTGCCCAGACGCACAGCCCAGCTGCCCCATCCCCTCTCTGCAAGGACCGAGACTCATTTCGAGCAAAGTTTTCACTATTTTCTGCTCTCCTCCTTTATTCCTAAACTCATTTGCATTACAAAAAAATTAAACAAAAGCTGCTTTTCGAATCTCCACTCATTACTCCCATTACATTTGTTAACATCATTATCTTCAGCTGAAGATGGCAACTATTACCAAATGTTGCAGAGCTTTTGTAGACCTCTTGCTATATTACTCTGGAAAATTGCTTTAATGCTTATGCTTTTAGCGGTTTCAGAAAACCGGCGATAGCATTAGAAGCCACAAAGAAGATAAAGAAGTGCATCATTTGAGAATACGTGCGTTTTTCCCCTTTACAGTGAAATGTAAATACGTGGCGGTAACAAAGGATGCGAGAGCTTTTCCTCCAGTACAGCGATCCACCACGGATCCTCCGATTTGACCCTTACGGATTCGCCCGTCTCAAGGACCACCTTCCAAATACGGCACCGTTCAGTTTTTCCTAGATTTCAGCAAAACCCGATTTTGTCTGAAAGGGAGAGACACGGCGCCAGGCGTAGCTGCTGGATGCCCACCGTCGGCGGGGGAGATAGAGCCGCTCAGGGAATGGCGCGGTCTGAAGGGGCTCTCGCAGAGGGAGGGGGGCGAAAAGGGGTTCAGCTACCGGCTTTGGCGGCCACGCTGCTGCGATGGAGGGTGTTGGAGCGGCTCGGGAGTCCCGCGGGTGCTCCGCGAGGAAAGATGCTTTGAGCGCCAGCAGTCTTTGGGCAGGAGGGATCAGCGCCGGAACAAGAGAGGTTTTGCCCGATTTTAAACACAGATTACGGAACTGAAACCGTCATTATAATTAAATGCAAAGCCCCGTAAGTCGGAGCTCGAGCTACGACCTCGGGGATGCATCCAGCTCGCCAAACGCGAAAGGGTGGGTTTCCAGAGAGTGAAAGCCTGTTCCCACAGCGAGCCCCACCGCGGCACATCGTGTGCCCGTCCCGGCTGCGTCCGCCCTCGTCCCCCCCGCCCGGCACAAGGGGCGGCAGGTTTCGGGGAAGGGATGACAGCATGGCACCCCGGTACCCGGCAGCTCCGGCTCTCCGTTAAAGAGCCCCCCGTTATCTCCGCGGGTGCATCTCTCCTCCCTGGTAACCGTTCGGTGGGTTGAATTACAGAGCCCGGTGCCTCTGGCTTTCAACTGGAAACAACAGAGCGCTGATGGCCGAGCCAAGCTGAGCAGAGATGTTATCTGGGGGGGTGATTTAAAGAAGAAAAGAAGGGGAAAAAAAACCCAAAGAAAAACAAAAGCCAGCTAATTTGGCAGGGCAAAAGAGGAGCGGGGCGGGGGCTTCCAAATCCCCCTTCCACGGCAATTATGCGTCTCCAGCAGGGCCGGAAAAACAAAGGCAAGCGCTGGGGAGTGGAAGGGGCGCAGGATTCCCTGCGGAACCTGCAAGCCGCTCACGCACCGCAGCGCGAGCAAAGAGGCTTGGAAGGTTTTGCCCAGGCTGGCACGGGCCGCGGTGCGGAGGCCGGGTACCAGACCCGGTAAAGGCCGGGGCCGGGCCGGCGCTGCCGCTGCCGGGGGCTCAGCCTCTCGCAGCCCCGAGGTGCCACCGCGCAGCCAGGAGCGCGGCCGAGCCCCGCTCCGCCGGCGGCGGGAGCTGGTGTACGGCGGCTGCAGGAGGGGTCAGAGCTCGATAGGCTTTCGCGGATCGGTTAATTAAACCGAAGCAAAACAAATGTAACGGATGTAAAAATTTAGTGCCAGGGGTTCAGGTGCATCCGGAGCCGAGACGGCTCCGGCTCAACCCGTTCGTCTTCTAACAAGGCAGGACGGGCTGGGCTTGGGCGGGAGACCGAGCCACCTCTCCGGCGTGGGCAGGACGCGCAGGGGCCGCGGTCCTATCCGCGGCGCAAATAATAGCAATGGGAATAGCGAATTGCCAAGACGGAGGCAGCCCAGAGGCGCTAAACCCCGCCAGAAAGAAGTGCAAAGCGCGGCTGCCCCCAAACGCGGGCCCAGGCACGCTCTAAGGGCGGCACGCGAAGCGTGACACCGAAATGACCCGCTTTGAGCATGCACGAACGCAAAAATCATACAAGCCTATGATATAAGTTCACGCTTGGTCACACAGCCCACGAGACCCACGTGAAGAGGTTTAAATTATCGCTTTGTTTTCCATCAGGCTTTTGGTGTTGATTTAAGCTGCCCAAACAAATAATTACGGTCTTATCTCCATCACGCAGCAGCATTAGCCGCAATTCATCATTTTTAGCTTCTTTGTTGCATACGTTGTGTACACGTGTATAAAGAAAGAAGAAATTCAGCCATTCACCCGCCACAGGGCACGGGCATTGCAAGATGCTCTTGCCAAGACGGTGGAGACGGGCATTTGGTTAAATCTGGTCTCAGCTAGAACAAAAATACAATCTCCAAGGAATTCTTCCCTGCAGGAAAGGGAAACGCCTGTGCGTTTTTAACGGCTTCTGGAAATGAGACTGTCAGATCCGCAGTGCTCAAGGCACAGAATCACAGAATCATTAAGGCTGCAAAAGACCTCTACAACCGTCGAGTTCAACCATCAACGCAACACCACCATGCCCAAAGCGACGCTCAACGAGCGAGTGCACGGACCCGGAAAGGGTTGCCCCAAGCTCACGCCGAGGCACACCTAAAGCAGGGGTGGAGAAGCCAGCCCGGAGGGAGCCGAGCCCCGGGACCCCAAACCCCCTGCTCCGGTGCCGGGCCGGGCACCGGGACCAGCGTCCTGCTTACGGTGGGCTGCCAGGGCACCGCACCGGCCAGCAAAGGGAGGGAAGGCTCCATGTCAGCACCAGAACTGCAAGTTGCAGCGTTCAGGCCC
The DNA here is from genome assembly GCF_964289735.1 of Phaethon aethereus. Classification (NCBI taxonomy): domain Eukaryota; kingdom Metazoa; phylum Chordata; class Aves; order Phaethontiformes; family Phaethontidae; genus Phaethon; species Phaethon aethereus. Next base: position 920,654 of record NC_138599.1, read on the forward strand.
TCTCCACGAGCTCCCTGCCTGCACACCCTTCCTCTGGCCACAAACTGGAGCCGGTGCCCTCGGCATCCAGAGCGCCTGAGGAGCCGAGCGGCTGCTCCAGGCTTTGCCGGACGGCAGGGAGGAATCCCGACGCAGGCGTTCGAAAACCTCGCCCGCCATCGATCTTAGCCGGAGAGCCAGGACAGAGGTAACTATAACTCACAGGCAATTGTTAGATAAGACACGACAGGTTATGCCAGAGCTCTGCCAAGAAAGATCACGGAGATGATTATGAAGTTAATTCTCGACACCGTCGCGGGCGTGTTGTACATCTACTGTATGCAATAGCCATAGCTCTTGTTTAAACAAGGGGACGTGCCAGGACGTCGGATCGATTATACAGCAGCCGAGCTCGGGGAGCAGCACGGAGCACGTGGAAGCAGGCCAAGAGGCAGAGCGACTTCACCTGGAGAAGCCAGCAATAACCTCCCTGGAGGAGGCGTGCGTCTCACGCCCCGAGCGGCGGCGGCGGTGAGGGGAAGCACCAGGCCGGGCGCCCGCCACCCAGGCCACCGCCGGCCCTGGCGCCGGGGACGGCGAGCGCGTTGCGGCAGGGACGGTGCCCGGCTGCCTCGGGGCTGGCAGGAGCTCGCGAGCTGCTGCGAGGGAGCGCTTCCCAGGGAGCGAGGGCCGAAACGCAGCCCCAGAGCGCATCCCCGGGCCCGGCAGCCGCGGCTCGGGCTGCCCCGCACGCTGCCCCGGCAGCGCTGGCGTCAGCGGCTCTGCCGCCCTCCAGCTCCCCCGGCCCTAAGTCCGGCTGCTTGTGAACACTCACGTCTTTGCGCGGCTCACGTACTGGGATACGTACAAGCGCGGAAGACAAGACGTAGAAACGTTAATGCTCCTGTATGCTCAGGACACGTTTACGAAACCGCAGCACGAAAACAACGCGCTACAGTTACGGGACCCATTGAGCATACGACGCCATTAAGTTCAGAGTACAACGCTGCGAACGAAAGGCAAGAGGCGCGAGTCCGACGGACGTTAAGTGACGTACAACACGCCGTCTCCAGCGCGGCGGCACCAGCTTTCGTCGCCGGCAGCACGCCGTTCCTCCGAGATGCAAGCGAGCTCCGGTTTGCAGCGCGGAGCGGCTACGAGCTTGCACGGCGAGCTGAGCACCGGCTGGTTGCGACACGCCAACGAGGGGTAGAGCTCGGCCGCGGCGATTTACGGTTTCAAAGCTGCTTTCGGTGGAAAGAGCCAGAACGGGCAATGGAGGCCCCGGCAAGGAATATTAAACGCCGCAGAAATAAAAGGTATCGCTCAAGAGAAAACATGACAAGGCTGAACCCCGGCACGGTGCAGCCTTCAGATGAAATGGAGACGAGCTGCGCACAAACTGCTCCCTCTCAAGGGAATTTCTGGCTTTTTAAGAGGGATGGCACCACCGGCCTCAGCGGGGCCGGCGGGCAGCCGGGCAGGGTGGGACGCGGTCCGGCGCCACGGAGGACAGGAGTCTGGGCAGAGGCTGGAGCCCCCGGGCGCGCAGCCAGCCGGCGGGACCCCCGCCTCTCCCCGCGGCCGTGCGCGGGCTCCCGCCGTACCCGGCCGTTTCGCACGGCCCGTTTCCCGGTACCGTGCCGTGATACGGGAGCCTCAGTTCCCTGTTAAAAATAACACCAGTTTCTAGCCCCCAAAGGTACCGAAAAACGTGAGCTCTCAAAATTCTGAAACTGAAAGGCAAAGCAAACGAGTCCCAAATTTGTCTACGCTATAAACGTCAAATTCTTTTTGAAAGAAATGAATGTTTTTGATGAATGTTTTCTTGAACGCCTGCTTTTGGCAGCGCTGCCATCTGTGAAAAATCTCTGCCACGCTTGCTATTAAGATTTCGTTTCCAAGAAGAGTTCATAGCTGTTCTAATAAATGGTTTAAGAGACCGTCAGGAGCCCAAAGGGCCGGCGGCTTGTTTACCACAAGTGGCTTCTGTCACCAAGTCAAGCACCTTTGACTGATAAGCTCAGAGCCCGCCAGACCGCACGCGGCTCCCTCGGCAGCCCTCCAACAAGCACCGTTTTCAGAAGCGCTTTAGCGACGTCGGGCACTTAGAGGAGCCTAATCCCCATCGACTCCGAGATTTATATTCCCGAACGGCCAGCGAGCCATGTCCCCGGCTCGCGCGGAGCCGTTCCGAGATTGCGCCCAACGGCCCCGAGCCCTCGACCAGCCTTTTCGTTCCGTTCGCCGACGGAAAGCGCGGACCCTCGCCCCAGCGAGCGCCCGGCGCAGGCTCGCAGGTCTCGCGGCGGCAGCCCCCGGGGCTACCAAAAGCCTTCAGGAGGGGCCTTGGACGCACCCGAGAGCCGGGGCCGTGCCCGCCAGCCTGGCGCTGGAGAGGCACGGAGCCCCCGCGGACGATCCCGGGGCGGGAGAGAAGCGGCCCACCGCTCTCGCGGGTTTACCGCGCGCCGGCGCGGCGGCAGAAGCGGCGAAGGGCGGCGGTTCGAGGAGCCCTCCTTCGGCGCCTTAGCACCGAGGCTTCACGGCTTACGAAATGGAGGCCCGAAATGGCTGGTGCGTTTGTAGATCTTCCACGTGACCGAAGCGAGAGGAACAATAAGATCTTTTTCCAGATCCGGCAAACATCAGTATAATAAAAAAAATTAATTATATGCTTGAACACATGCACCAGAGCCATGCCCTGTATTTTTTCCTAATTGTTCTCCAAGCCTCACAGAGCCACATTTAAATAAAAATGAAGCAGTTATTTAAACCGCAATTAAAGACGGAGCGATTTATTTTTAAACCGGCACTATCGTCAGCGGAGCGGGAGAGGAGGAAGGGGAGCCGCCCGGCGCCGCGCGGGGCAGGTCCCGCAGCCCGCCGCAGCCACGCGCCGCGCCGAGGCGGGCTTTGCGGCAGCACCGCGGGCGGCGGGCGCGGAGCAAAAGGGGTCTGCGGAGGGAGGAAGAGGAGCGAGCGCAACGAGCGCCCACCCTCTCTTTTGAGAAGGCGGCAGAATTCATCAGCCCGCAGCCCGCCACATCTGTCTCCTCATACAAAATGAAAGAGGCTTTGAAAAGCAGGAGATGAAATAAAGCCGTCTGTGTTGGGGAGCTGGCATCTCCGCCGCTGTCGCTGTCACCACGGCAGGAATAATGACCGCGATTGTTTCTGCATCTGTGTGTGTGCGCGGGCGCACGGGGAGGAAGGGGGAGGAAGGCGCGCACCCGCGCCGCCGCCGCGCGCCCCGGCGCTGCTCCCCTCAGCCCGGCCCGCGGCCGAGCACGGGCGGCAGCCCCAGATTTCATTACACGGCGCTGCTCTGCGGCAAGCTGGGCCCCACGACCTCTGCCGAGGGCCGGTTCCCAGCGGAGCAGCCTCCGGCGAGGCTACGCGGCGCACGGTCCGAAGGTCTCCGCGCTCCTCCGGGCAAGCCCAGCCAAGGCGTAAGGGAGAGAACCCGCGTCACCGCGGGAGGTTCGCCGGCCCCGGGCGGCAGCCCCGAACCCCTCGTGCCCGGCTCGCTTCCCTTCCCTGCGCGCCACCGGAGGCATGCTCCGGAGGGCTTCCCGCCGGTTCCCAACCTCCCGGCAATTTCCTGCCAAACCGCGAACCGCCGTTCGGAGCGTAACGGGAACGACCTACCGCGGCGCGCAGCCTCACCCCAGAAGTCGGGAGAGGCCGCGCAACACGTCCTGCCGGCCGCCGCCGGCCGAGCGCTCCTCCGTGCGTGCCTCCCGCCGAGCTCTTCCTCCGCCCGCTCTCCGGTAGCTTCGCGCGTAGATCGCCTCGACCCTCGCGCCGGAGTCGCTGCTGAAGGTCTGCGCCCAGCGGGTGTCACGGCTGTCGCCTCCAAAAAGGCACCTTCCCCCTCCTCTTCCTCCTCTGCAAGGAGCGGGGGGAGCACACGGCGACGCTCGCCACCCTTCGCCCTCGGGCTTCCCGGGGGTCTCCGCGCCCTGCCCTGCCCGGCTGGGACGGCGCGCGCGCCGACGGCGCCCGTTTCCCGTGGGGATGCGGCGGGCCCCGCCGGCGCTCCTCGCCCCCGCGGAGCCCGCCGGGGCTCCTAAGCCCGCGGCGCAACGTCGGAAACGGATCTCTGGCTGGGTCAGGCGTCAGAGCGAGCCTCACAGCCCGCCTGCCTCCGCTCCAAACGCCCAGCCAGCCGTCCCGGCCTCTGCGCGCCGTCCCTCCCTTCCCCGCGGCACGACCAAAGGTTTAGGCCTGCAGGCGCGCGAAGAGACGGCAGCTCCTCTCTATCTCGTGCCTCGGAGCAGAGCGTCTCGCCCCGGGAAAGGGGCCTCCGGAAACCCGCGGCTCCCCGGCCTCTCGTCACGGGGCTCCCGGGATCCGAGCGCCCGATCCTTCCGAAGGGCCGCCCGCCCGCTTCGCCCCGGCTGCCTCCCGCCCGCGGAGCGCGCAAGGGCCGGCGCGGCGCCGCCGGGGGCACGCGGCGGCCGGGAAGCGCCCGAGAGCGCGCCGCGGCGGCGGCGCGCCGAGCCGGGCAGCCGGACCTCAGCCGAGGCCTGCCCGGCGCCGCTGCGCGGGGGCACGCGCTCGCGCCCCGCTGTCCACGGGCGTTTTGTTTACTCGCCGCAGCCCCTTCTTTCGGTGCGTGTGCGAGATTGTCGCCAACGTGACTCTGCATTATCGGGGCTATAATGAGTCCTTGTTAAAGTGGATTTGATGGAATAATTATCTTCCGAAAAAACCTGCAGGAAGGCTCTCTCCCCTCTTAAAGGGCAGGATCATCAAACGTTCTCGCCACATTATTTGCAGTCACACCTTCTGCTGCATCTGCTCCTTTTAAAATCTCTAACTCCAATCTGATCTGAATATATAAATCTGAATTATCACAGCAAAAGGAGATGTGCTCACACCTTTTTTTATCTGTTGCCATGGCGATTAGATAAAATTCACGCCAAGTCTCTGGGGAAGGATGAAATGATTTCAGACAGAATCTCACCCCACTCGGCGAGAATAACGCCTGGAGCCGCTTCCCGCTGTAACAGGTCTGGGCACATGTCGCAGCCAGAGAGGGTGGCAAGGGGTGGGGGAGAAGCCAGGACACCTTCGGAGATCTCGGGCTCGACAGGGGAAAAGGTTTCGCAGCACCGCGAGACAGGGCAGGGGAGGACGACGCTCGTTTAAATCACGTCAGGCCGCTCCGCGCCGCGCGGCGACCCGGCCCGGGCAGGAGCTCCGAGACGTAACCGAAAAGGCCAGTTTCTTCGCCAGCCTTTTGCCCGGCGGCCGCGGCTTTCGTGCCGGAGCCGCCTGTGCGGCTCGCTGGGCGCAGGCGCCAGGAGGGAGCAGGGCGGGAGGGGGCGGCAGCCCCGGGGGAGCGGCGGGCCACAGCCGCCGGCGCCGCGGGCGACCCCCGGGTCCGGGCAGCGGGGCGGCCTCGCGCCCAGGCTCCCCGCGTTAAAGCGGCCGGGGCGATTCCGCGTTCGGGCAAAGCCAAGTAAAAGCACTAAGGGCCGGTAAGGATCCTCAGGAACGTCCCTCCTGTCCCCAAACCGTCTCGGTGGAGATCCGCCGTCCGCCTCGCCGTGTTTCTTCCGTCCCAGCTCGCCACCCTCCTCCAGGAGCGGGAGATTGACATTGCCCAGAACAAACCTATCGATCCAAGGACAACGCTGAATTATCCAGGTCCCGGCTCTTCCGCGCCTGGGCTCGTCCCCGCGTGCCCCCGGCACGCCGCGCCCGTAAATCCTCGCCGGTAGCCTCATGCTGCGTGCCGAGACCCGCCGCGGCTCCAGATGGATGGCAGGGGAATTTGTGCAGGGCTACGCTTCGAATATGAGAGAGAGAGGTGCAAGGGGCGGCGGATGTTGCAAGGCACAGCAGAGGAGAGCTCACGGCTTCGGGGCGAACAGCCACGTTTAACCACGAGGAAGCTGCTGCGGTTTTATCTCCCACCTCGCTAAACACTTGCTGAGATGAGTTGAAGAATCTCGGAAACGGCCTCGGGCAGCGCGGAGGAGGGGACGGGAAGGTCTGCTCGGGTCGAACGAAGCTCATATATGAGCCACCGCAAAGAGATCAGCTTCGCTATTTTTGAAATTCCCAAAAGGCTGCTGTTCAATCAGGAACACACACAAAAGCCACATCTGCAGCTCCACACGACTCAATTTCCCCCCCCATTCCATCCTTCTGGCAAGCTTCACGTTTTGCTTCCCAGAGAAAGGGCTTTGTGGCCGTCCCAAGACTAACCGAGTACATCTGCAGCCCTCCAAGGGTACGGCTCGGGCTTGCTGAGGGAAGCGGCACCCTTCGAAAGGTCCCCACCTTGAGAAGCGCTGCGTTTAGCTTCGTTCCAACACAACCTATCGAGTACACGACACTGAAGCATCACGTCGCAGCTCAGCTCGGGGCTTGCCAGTGCAGCGATGCCTACTGCCTCCAAACCGTTGCTCTCCCGCGCCGCCCTCGCGAGTCACGGCCTGCCGCCAGGCCAGCCGGGGACGACCACCGCCATCAGCGCTCCCTCGCAGCCGACACAATGCCGTTACACCCGGCGGGACTCCACTTTTGCTCTCCCGGGACGCCCCGAGAGCCGCCCCATACCCGTGCGCCCAAGCGACACCCGTGTCCCAGCCGAGCACGCAGCCTCCCGAGGCAAATCCCGCCGTGCTCGCGGGATGCGCCGGTGCAGCGACAGCCAAAGGAATCACAGAATCGTTACGGTTGGAAAAGACCTTTAAGATCATCAAGTCCAACCGTCAACCCAACGGCACCACATCCACTAAACCGTGTCCCAAAGCGCCACGTCTACACGTTTTTTGAACGCTCTCAGCGATGGCGACTCCACCACCTCCCTGGGCAGCCTGTGCCAACGCTTGACCGCTCTTTCAGTGAAGAAATTTTTCCGAATATCCAACCTAAACCTCCCCTGGCGCAACTGGAGGCCGTTTCCTGTCGTCCTAAAGGACCAGCGCCAGCCATCCTCGGGGCCGTCACTCCCACCCAGCGCGGCGCAGCCGGCAGCGCGACGGGCACAGCCCGGGCGGGCGACGCATTTGCGCCAAGGCAGGCGAGCCTGGATGCATCCACCGAGCCAGCTGAGGGACGGCTCGCGCGTAAGCGTACAGGCACGCGTGTGCTCGCAGGGTCACAAAAGCCAAGCGACGCTCAAATGAAGACGTTTCGGCAACGGAGGCGGGGTGCGCTCAAAGATCCACGCTTTCCGGCGTCTCAAGTTAGCTCCCCACGCAGCCGCTCGCTCTGGACGCGCCCTGCGAGCGCGCACGTACGTCGGAGGCGCACCGGCAGGGCTGCCACGCGTCCCGCGGGACGCGTGGCTGCTGACATCCAGCCGCAGCCGCGCAACGCCTGAAAAGAGACGAGTCGGCGCCATGAATTTCCGCTTCTGCGCCACAGCCACCACAGCACGGTGACTAAAGCAGCCTCGGTCGCACATGCAACATAGCTCCTCCAAGACAAATCCAAGCCTTGCATGTGCCTGCGAGGCTCTTCACGTTGCCCAGCCTGGTGACAGTGCTTTAAAAATAATTTATTTTTTTTAAAAAAAAAAAAAAGCTGTTTACCATGCTGAGTTCTTAAACCGGTTCGTAGCAGGAGCTACGGAAAAGGGAAAGGGGCCTGTAAAACATCCCGCTCAGCTGCAGTCCGCCCGTCCTCCGCCCGTGTTCTCCCCCCGCAAATATACATCAAGATTCATCAATAGCAAAAGAGTTTGAAATCACAGCCTGGGTGTGAAGTGCAATCTTCTACGCAGTCCCCGGTTCCGTGAGCACTGCCGCTTTACGCCCAGTAAGCCCCAGCCTACCTCGAAAGCCACGGTCCCGCGAGCGGTGCCGCACGCTCGCGACACGGCCGAGAACGAAAGGCAAGATTGATTTTGATGTGAGGACCGGCAAAGCAAATGGGTTTTTGAACACCCTGCAATTTCTCTGCAACCCTTGACTTCACTAAACACACATTTTTAGACCACGGCACGGTGAGGTAGGCATTAAGCAAAAATGAGCTGCACTAATGATGATTTACGCGCGGGATAACCTTCCGTAAAGATTTCGTCTTTCAGGGTAAGCGACAGCGTTGCCAACTTAACCAAGTAACGCAAGTCGCCACCCAAACCCCCTCCCGCGGCGGGGCAGCGCAGCCACGGGCGCTCCCCGGCCGTCGCTTCGGGACCTCTGCCCGCACGCGGACGCGGGAGACGCTTCCCGAGGAGACGCGCTCGCCGGGGACGCGGGCGGCGGCACCCTCCGCGGCAAGAGCGGCAGCAACCCGAGCGACGGGCGCCGCACAGCCCGCGCCGCGGCGGGCGCCGCACAGCCCGCGGCCCCTGTAATTGGGAGCCCAGTGATCCCAGTTAGGCGTGAAAAGAACGCCGGGAAGCCAAGAAAAGGGCCACCCAGCCCACGCACGGAGCCGGGGGTCTGGGCTCGCGAGAACAGCGGCCGCAGGGGAAACGCTCGCTCCCCCCGTTTCCGAGCTCCAAAAGAGTTTGGGCCGGGGAGGGGAACGAGCCAGGGACGCAAAGGAAAGCGGACGTTTACCGGGAAAAGTCACCCAAAAAGTTTTCTGCCCCAGGGAGGCCTGGATGGAGACTTTGCTCACCCTGTGCTTTCGGGGCTGGGAGGACCGCGTGCCTCCCCGGCGGAGCACGCTAGAGGAGCTCTGGAGGAAAAGCGGCGAGTTCGGTGCCCTAGAGTCAGGAAAGAACGCCCCGCTATATTATAACCAGGGTGGAAGCAGAGGTTCACCGGAGGTCAAGAAAAGACCGCGTTTTTGGTAACAGCGAAGCCGGTTTCAGCGCTAACACAAGAGCAATAAAAAACCCAAGCTTCAGGCAGACACTATATTTGTAATCCAACGGCAAAACATGTTTGCTTGTGTTGACTCTGCACTGTAATACAATTTATATGTTCTGTCTTTAGGGTAATTATTGCTTTAGAATGTTAAAATCGCTCCGCTCTAATTAAATCATCGTATTAAAAAAACCCCACTGCCACAGCAAACTTCAGAACCAGTCTGGTTAAGATCACCCAAGTGCACGGATGCTCGGTCAACAAACTCGTTGCCGAGCAAACGAGGGGCACGGGCACCGCGCTGCTCCGTCCCGCAGAACCCCGAGCGGCGCGAGCAGCCCTCGCCTTTCCAGAAAGCGCTGCCAGAGCCGGCACGGCACCGCCGGCCCCCGAGGAACGGACCTCGCCGTGCCGCGCTCATCGGATGGCGCGAGGCTGCGGTCACCGGCTCTCGCCGCCCCGGGGAGACGGGGCCACGAGCTCCTCAGTGCGGAGGTTCCTGCCTGCGAGGTTTCTCACCTGCTGAAACGAAGCGGCCGTTCCCGCAGCGCTCCACGGCGCCCGGGAGCGCCCGACGCCCCTGGCACAGGCTCGTGCTCCCGGAGGCCGTCTGCTACGCAAGCATCTCCCTTTCCAGGCAAAAGGCTGCCGCGGACGCGGGCTGGCTGCCGGTCAACGCGAGCGCATCACTCCGAACCCCCGTCGGGGAAGAGCGCGTTCCCGAGGCGAAGAGTTTCACCCCGAGCCTGGCAGAAAGGGTCAGCGCCGCGGAGGAGAGGCTCTGCAGACCCGGTCCTGACCGCGGGAAGGCAGCTGGCTCCCGAGCCCGGCGCCGCAAACCGTGACGGGCTCCGCGCCAGCGCGGGCGCAGCCTCTGTCGGGAGGGGTGCCCGTGCTCCTCCGCTCAGTCTTTCAGCCCGGCTCCCCGGCCGGGCAGGGGGCTGGACGCAGACCCCGCCGATGCGTCGCGGCCCCGGCGCGCTGCTTCCCTGCGGCAGCCGCGGGCCAGCACAGCCCTCGGGAGAAGCCGTCAGCCCCTCCAGGTGAAGCGCTTTGCTCCCTGAGCAAGGAACATCCCTGCAAGAGGGATTAGAGCAAACGGCCTCTTAGGCTTGGTCAGCTCGCGCCCCGCTCCTGGCAGCATCTGCCCTCCTGCATCTGCTCCCCACGGCGCTGCCGATGCAGCGACGCCGAGCCCCGGAGGAGCATCGGGACTTACTGACCTGTGAGCAAACATCAAGCGCAGAGCGTTCGCTTGGGGCAAAATCCTTTAATTCTCTCCGGATCCCCCTGGGGAAAGCAGGATCGATTGCTTTACTACCAGCTTACACATGCTGTGCCGGGCAGCCAGCGCCGCCATCAATACCGGCTCCGAGGAGGGAGCCAAAAGGTCACCCCGGTACACGGGGCCGGCCCGACGCCGCGCCCAGCGCCTGCCCGCAGCCCCCGCGCTGCTTCAAAGCCCGCGACAAGCCGGGCAGGAGCACAGGAGCCAGAGCCCGCAGCTCTGCGGGCAGCTTGCCCCGCTCCTCTCCCCGAGCTGCCCGGAGCGGGCGCACGAGGCCGTTTTTACCGAGTTCCTCTCCCCGTGGCCGAAACGGTTGTGAAAACTTGCAAGAGAAGCTGGAGAATTCGCTTGTGGGTCACCCCGGCGGCACGACAGCCAGCTCTGACTGCAGGAGTCGGGACACGGGCAGCTCTCTTGCTGCCGGCCGAGCCCCAGCTGCCACGCGCCCGAAGCCAGCCGGCCCGCAGGCACGCGGGAGAAGCCCGGACGGGGCGCGCGTGCCGTCACGCTTACACCAAACACCCGCAAATACGCGAAGTACCGACCGCGGCGCCGCGCAGACCCCGACGGCAACGCGCCTGCTCCCACCCCCGGAGCTTGCCAGTACGAAGCCGCAGCGAGAGGCTCGGGCAGCACCGGCACGGGCGATAAGCCGAAACCGGACCCTCCGTGACAGCGAGCCGACACGTGGCAAAGCAGGTCAGGTTTTGCAACGGAACGGGGGCTCCCCTCTTACCTGGGACGATAGAAACGGTGTCTTTCTCCCAGGACACAACACTAACGTATTCCTGCACTGAAGAGGGGATGAGGCACTTGAAAACAGCCACGTTTCCACGCATCGACCTTTGGTCCTCCACCCGAACAGTGTACGGTTCCCTGAAAACTGTGGAGAGAAGCAGATGGTTAGGAGCGTGACAGTGCTGGAAGAAAACACGCTTCCTTTTGCTCTAATCCCACGTTTCCCAAACAAACCAACCCACCCGGCAACAAACTGCTTCCACCCGCAGCGTAACGCATGCCGACACCATAAACTCCTAAAGTTTAAAACGCGGCGAGCGCCGGTGCCTCCTTCCTGCGACCGTAACCGCGCCCCGCGGGACGCGGGCAGCGCTACGGCGAGACGGACGCGCCTTCGCTTCGTCACCTAACGACACCCCTCGGCCGGGACAAAGGCAGCTCCACAGATCTCCTACGACAGAACCCCTTCGTCAGCCGGCGCCCCGGCGGGGAGGACGAGGGCTGGCACCGCGAGAAGCCGGGGAGAAGCCTACCACGGAAAGGGACGCCAGAGCCAAAGCAGATTAGCTGGCAAAAGCCTCCTTAATCGCACGGAGCAGGAGGCTTATTCACGGGCTTTAAAAGCCAGCGGGGAGCACGAGGAGCGTCCCGGGCGGCCCCAGCCCGGCGCGGACCCCGGCGCGGCCGCCGCAGCCGGGGCGCTTCGGGCCTTTCACTGCCCCGGGCGTAATCCCGAGGGTAACGTAGGGCCACAACTAGCTCGCTTAACGCTTTCCACAGGCTAGAGAGACTTGCTCCATGAGCTTACCGACAGCTTTTCCAAAGCTTCCAGGGATTTTTCCAATTCCTTGTATTTTCAACTGCGTTTTTCTTTATTTGCTCTCTTTATACAGCTTCGCTTGGCTTCACCCGGTGCATCGCCGTTACAAAGCACCGGAGAGCGACCGGGAGCAAGCAGAAGCGGGGGAACGTTCCACAACCGTTTCCAAACGCCCTCGAGCCCAAGCGCTTCACACGGCCACAGCTGGAGCCGTGCCGGCAGCCCCGGGTGCGCCGCGCGTGGGGCCCCCGCTCACGTGCTCGGGAGGGCTACACTAAACCCGGCTCTGGGGCAGCGGGATGCAAGCCAGGACTCGGCTCTGCTACTGACCCGCCCCGATCCCAGGGGAGTCCTCAGCACGTGGGAGAAGAGCTGAGCGAAGGCTGCCCGCCCGGCAGAGCGCCGACCCCCTGGGCACCCGCGGCCCCCGGCCCCGCCACCTCCGCACCCCCTGCCAGGGAAGCCCGCGGAACTCCACCGTTTCGAGCCCGGGGTCGCCGTGACTGTCCGCTCCGGAGCACGAGCCGGAGCCAGCCACATGGGACACGGCCACGTCACCGCTCGCCACGGGGCCGCTCGCCCTGCTGCGCCCTGGGGCGCCGGCGGGCACCAGCCGGCCGCAGCCCTCGCCGCCCCGGGGGGGAAGGCCAGCCTGCGGTCCCCGGCACGAGGAAGGCGCCCGCTCCACGCCGCGCGCCCGCGTTCACCACACCCCGCCTGTGGCCGTCCCTCCTTCACCGAGCTGCGGTTTATAGGTAACCTGATGGCATTGGTAAATAATTCACTCCGTGGAAGGAGGTTAATACCAATTTACTCTGCAGTACAAGGTATTAAAATAAAAAACCCTGTAGTCACTTCTGTCATGTTCCCTCTGCTAGCCCCACTTTTAATAGGTTACATAATGAAGCCATTCCTGGGCTATTAGCCCTCCTCAGCCTGGTCAATAATTTACCATAATGGCTTTTGGAATCAGCTCTTTGCCATATTCCTCCTTTTTTCTTTGCTTAATAAGCCTTGGCACGCTGGGGCTGGATGCTCCAGCGGGGACAGGCTTGAGGAGGGCTGTGGGACACGCCGGGGGTCTCCCCGCCACGGACAGGTGTGGTCCGGCTCCTCCCGCAGCCGCCAAAACCCCCGGGCGCGGCCGGGTGCGACGGCACCGCTTCACGGGGGAGGACCTTCTCCCGCCACGAGGCTGCGGCCGCGCCTCGACCGCCGGTCAGCGGCGGTACCGGCCCGTGCCGGGGAGGCGGAGGCGAGCGGCGTGCGCTCAACGGGCCAACCGGCAGGCCACGGAGAAGGCGGGAGAAGAGCCAGCACCTCGTCCAAACGCCAGCGCCCAGAGAGCTCCTACCTGCTTTAACGCGGATATTTGGGCTCCTGATTTTGCCAGCCGAGTTCTCCGCGGTGCAGAAGTAGTCGTTGTCGTGGATAAAGCTGTTGAAGGCTGATGGCGAGAAGGGGTAGAGCTGCAAAGTCCCGTTGGCGTGGACGTGCCGGATGTGGGGCACATCGTAGATGTCGTCGCCTGTGGCCAGGTACCACCGAAGGACGGCGCTGGGTGACCCTGCTGCCGGGCAGGGGATCACCACCCCCACTGTGCTGGAGAAGGTGACCTGCTGGATAGAGTCGTTCACAAAGTAGAGGCTGGTTCCGACATCTTCAGCGTGTGCTGCGGAGAAAGCAGAGGCCACAAGGGCGGGGGGTTAACGCGGCCGTCGCCGATCGCCACCGAGCGCAGCCCCCCGCAGAGCCGCCCCGAGCCCAGCCCCGGGCCCCCGCAGGCGGCCGAGCCGCGGAGCGCGGGAGCGACGGCGCGCGGGCCGCCAGCGCAAAGGCCACCTTCGCAGGCCAGCGCTCCCGCCGGCGGCGCGGCGCACGCCGGGGATCACGGGCGCCGAACCAGGACGACGGGGGGTGCCGCGGCAAGCGAGGGAGGGTGCGGGCACCCGGGGGTACCCCCGCCCCCCCGAGGCTTCCCCGGGTGGCTCCGAGCACGTGGTCCGACGGCAGCCCGGCGTGCCCGAGACACGCGGGGCTCGAGGGCGCAGCGCGGGGCAGCCGCGCTCCGTCCTCGCAGCGGGGCCAGGGACCTCTTCCCCCCGCTCCTCCCGTCTCTCCTTCCCCCTCCCCAGGACCACCAGCTCCCCCTTCTCAACCAAAGCAAAATTGGCTATAAATAAGGATGAGGAGGCCCCCAGCCACTTAGATCCGTTTTCTTTTTTTAGTCGCGCTCTTTCCAAGTGGGCGGAAGGACAGGGATATAGAAAGCGGCCCTCGGCGGGCGTATTAATAGCTCTGGCTGAGAGCACCGCCCGTGGTGCCGCAGAGCCAATAAGCGGATCGCTACCGTGCCGCCGGTTCAAAACGAGTCACGGGGGACCCTCCGCGACCTCGATTTCTTAACTTGGGGAGGAGGGGACAGGAGCCGGGGGGACAAGGAAAGCCTCGTCCGGACGGAGAGCCTTGCCTCGGAGCCCTGCTGTCCATTTATTCTTCCCTCCCTCCCCGCCAGGCGCCGGGAGAACGACGGGCTCCAGCCGCGCGTCCCGCCAGGCTCCGCGGGGCTACGGGGCCACCGCACGGCCCCGCAGGCGTCGTTTCGTGACATCTCCGGGCCGCTTTGCCGTCACGAAGCGGCATTTCCCTTCATCAGAACGGCGCGGTGCTTCTCCCGAGTACACGGAAGAGGGGAAAAAAAAGGGACATTGGGAGGCGGAAGGAGGAAAACGGAGCACGCGCGAGCGGAAGGTGGCCGGAGCCGGGGCACGTGGTGCACACGGTGCGGAGCAAAAGCCGCCCCTCACCCGTCCGCCGGCTTTTGGACCGGGAGCACCCCGGCGCGCTCAGGGCCCCGTCACCCACCCGGCTCTGCCCCGGGCTCCGTCCCATATCTCCCCCCCCCCCAAATCCCAGAGCACGGCTCGAGAAGGCTCCTGCCGCGATAAAGATCGGAGGGCATCCACAGCCTGACGGGGAAACCCCCGGGAAGCTTTGGAGACGGACGGGTGAGGGGCTGGGGTGCAGAGCGGAAAAATACCTCATAAACAGAGAAATTCAGATCACCCGTAAAGCTTTTTCAGGTCAAAGGGAGAAACGGATTTTTAATGGAAAATGGAAGTTACGGGATTGGCGATGGTTATGTGACAGACGCATAGAGTTAAATCCATATAATCTCCTTTCCCATTTAGCGTTGAGCACCATCCTAATTCCATGTTTCATAAAACTGCCTCCAAATCACTGAGCGAGATTAAAAATTTAAAAATATTGCAGCGCTACTTCTAAACCAGCAATCACCGCTCACATCTGGTCAGATGTGCTGACCCTAACCTAAATATCGAGGGCATTAATTCACAGGAACCTGAAAAGAAGAGGCTAGAGGAGCCAAAACAGAAGAGTTTCTGCGGGGGAAAACGCAGCGGCGCAGCCGCGGAGCCCAGCCCGCCGGTAGCTGGAAGCTACAGAAAGGCCAGCGCGTAGCCGGACACCGTTTAGCGTGCCCTGAAAGGCGTGTATTTTAAGTTATCAGAGCGCAATCTTCTCAAATTGTAGAAAATTACAACCTAGAGGTATTGAAATATTAATATCTCTGAGCTGGCAGAAGCAAGACATTTTGCTATCGTCCCTTGGGAATATTTGCTGGTCTTGACCGCCGGACTTCCCAAACCGCGGCACGGCCACCCTCGGCACCGCAAGGCGCTGCGCAGCAAGCGCTCGTTCGCTCTAACGAGGGGCTAAGGCGGAGCGGCCGTAGGCCCACCCCAGGATCTGTCACCAAGCCACGTATCTCGGCACCCCGGAGCCAGCCCCGTGCCCACCCACACCCAGCAAGTTCCTCAAGGCTGAGCAAGGTCTTTCGCACGCCAGCAACCGGGTGGAAACCCGGCAGCGACGGGAAAAGGCCAAACAAGTTGCGTTGCAAGGGTGTTCCTGCAATCCTCCGGGCACGGGCGGTCCAGCCCGGGCTGACACCGCTCCTCAAGGGGCGGCGGAGGTCCGTGACGGCCCCAGCACTTCTTTACCAAAGAGCGGCCACTGGAGGCTTGACTACTTGCCACGACGAGGCGTGCCGCTGGCATTGCAAAGGAGGCTTTGCAGCACCTCGGAAAAGGGCAGGCGCTGGGACTCCAGGCTATCCCACCGGCAGCACCTTTCCCAAGGCCTCGCTCTTGGGCTTGGCGGTCTGACCAGCCGGGAGCCCACCCCAGCCCTTGAGACGGTCCCTCCAAGGCCAGGCGAGATGCTGCGGAGGCACCGCGGCGGCAGAAAGCCCAGCCGCAGGCCAGCAACGGGACCGCGGGAGCCACCCGGGCTTCTCCAGCCCACGGGCTGCAGGGACGCTGCGAAGAACAGCAGGCTAATTGCCACCGCGCCGCTCATTTATTATCCTCATTAAGGGTGCTTGACACCTGCCCCGTTCAAGGAGAAAGCGAACCGAAGCTTGGCACGCGTCGCGGGGTGCGAATTACAGGTAGGTGGCAAGCCCTAATCGTTCCTCTCTACTGCCTTAAGATACGCCGGTAATTCCGCCACACGCCGCCTGCAATGCCCTTGGCCTTCCCTGGAACGAGCTTCCTCCAAGCCCTCATCTTCAGGACACCTTTAACAGCCTTCCTCCTAACGAAGGGAGCGACCTTGGAGCTGACAGAGCGAGAAGCGGCGTCTCCGAGCACCACGCAAGGCTCGGGGGGAGCCGCGGCGAGAAACGCGAGGCTGGTAGCGTTTCAGGCGGAGCGCAAGAGGAGCGCGCGGCCACGCGGGACGCCGCCCCGCCGCGGCGGCTTTCCCGCCCAAAGGGTTAAAGCCGGGACGCCGGCCGAGCCGCCCTCCCCAGGGACCCGTCTCAGGGGGGTGGGAGTCGTGCCAGGAAACACGGAGCTCTGGCCCGGGGCGTTCAAGCTGTGGCGACGGCAAGTACCCGCCCCGGCACCCGCCCTGCCCCGGCGCCGCGTTTCGGCCGCCGCAGGCGTCCCGCCCTTGCGGCGCAGCCCCTCCGGCCCGAGCGCCGCGGTCGCTCCCGGCTCGCGGCCGCCGCGAAGCGAAGCGGGAGCGAAGGAGCACGCTGCCTGCGGTGCGCTGCGGCTAAGGGCACCGCTCAGGCGGGCTTGGAGACGAGCCGCCTGCTCCTTGACGCATCTGCATGGAAATTAAGGCCTGAACCACCTCCAGCTGCTGCGACAGCACCAGGGCCGAGGCTGTAACCCTTGCCTGGAAAAAAAAAAAAAAAAAGCAGCTCTCCCCGCTGGTTTGCCTGGCCCCAACCTCCCACGTCGGCTTGCTGGAGGTACCAGTCTGGCCACCTCGTCCGCACAGGGGCTGACCCAGAGCTGGGCATCCCCCGGCTCTGCACCACCTCCTGAGCCCCCCAAGCTGCCCGAGCATCCCCGGGGGGGGCCTCTGCTCTGGGGCGGGGTGAGGAAGGAGGCCAGGGACCACGGGCAATGGCCGCCGCCGCCCCCTCCCCTTCCACAGCCCACCTCCGCGTCTCGGCCACGCTGAACGCCCGGTCCGTGGAGCCGCGGCCGAGCCCCGGGGGGACACCTGGTGACGTTTTGAGCCGGGGCGACGGCAAGGTCCCTCCCGGGGAGGCCGGGGCCAAGCCGGTACGAGGGGCGGGCGAGGGGACGCACCGGAGGCCGTGCGCGCCTGCTGCCGGGCTTTCTCCGGAGCCGCCGGTCCACGCCATCCGGCACGCCGCAGCCCGCACGCTCGCTTCACAAGGCGGAGACGAGGAATTCCACCACGCGGCCGACAGGTCCGAGAAACGAGGGGAACGGATCAAGAGCAAGCTCCGAAACCTGGCTCGCCTTCTCCTTTTCCCCTCGAAGTCAGGCTCGCTCCCTTCTCTCACACAGAGGAGCTGACACAGCAGCCGGGGCGGGCAGCAAGCATGAACACGAGTGGGGAAACGGATTTCCTAAATATTTGGTACAGCTCTGCTGGCAGATGATGGCGGCAGTACGCAGCTTGCACACTGCGGGGTTCGTTTCTTACGGCTCTACAAGCAGGGCAAGGGTAGCTCGCAAAATCACGATTGTGTCGAGATCCGTAGCCGGCTACAATCTAGATTGCAAAGGCAAGAAAGACTCTGCACCCAGACCTGCCACTGCGCAAGCCTCCCGGCGCGGCACGCGGCGTAGCGACTGCAACGACCCGACGCCTTCCCCCTCTGTGCCCTCCTAGGGAGCCGCACCTATTGACGGTCTGCTTTTTTGGGTGCGCCATGACTCCACGTTGGCCGAGGCACAGCTCGGAACTCGGGCGCTGCCATGTCAGAAGAATCCCTGCCGCAAAGAGAGGCTTCCAGTTTTACTCTGGCACCCGGCTCGTCAGCGGCTTCAACGGAGGACAGAGCGCTCCCCCGGCCCTCCGCCTAGGACCATCTGGGCAGAGCGCGGAGCGCCGCAGCAGAACGGCGCCCGGTGCCGCGGCTGCCCGAAGCTAAGCCCGCAGCTGCCGAGCAGCCCGCGAAGGGCCGCTCGGCAGCGCGTCCCTGGCACTCGCCACGCACGCCGGGCACAGCCTGCTCCTCCGGAGAAGAAACGCACCGAGAAGCGTTAGGGTTGCCTGTATCAATTTTCTCGTCCAAAGGCAGGAGCAGCCCGAAGCCCATGCCCGACGCGGGTAAGGGGCTCTGGGGCGAGCCGCCGGCGCTGGTCCCTGCGCCGGGAAATTTTGGCCATCCGCAGGATAAACAAACGCCGGGCACGGCGAGGAGTTCAGCACTGCAGGCTTCTCCTCCGTGCATTTAATGAGGTTTCCATGTTTCATTTCAGAGACAAACGAGCGCTGTGCCACGCTGGGGGGCCGAGACGGGGAGAGATTAAAAAACGCAAGCCGCATAGTTCACCGCACCCAACACAGCGACATAACGTAAATATAATGCCAATATAAATCAGGCGGCAGGGAGATCCAGCAAGAAGGCGCAGGGAGATGCTTTCCCAGCGCCAAGCCTCTCGATTTTGACCGGTACGCTCTTCATCACGCCGCTCGCCTCCCCTCCTCCTCTGCCTGGCTGCCCTCGCTCACACTGCCAAACCACCTTTCTGCTCGACTGTTTTTCTGCACTTATTTTTATTTCTTTTATACGCGGGGGAGAAATAAGCAGCTACAGCCCGTCGAGGGGTTTCTAAACTTCAGTGGTCCCCCAGCTCAAATGTTTATCTGCTTTCGGTTTCTACTTGAGCTCTTGTTCTACAGCGGGAACCCGTTAAAAGGATGTGCTTCGATGCCCAGAAATATTGAGTATCCGAAAGGTTGATCATGCATTAAGCAATTGGGGTTTTTAATCCTATTATTATAACGAAGCTTCCATTGTACTGCGGTCCTCTCTTCGGAACCATTTCACTTTAACACTTTCCGTCACCAGGACCGTTCAACACCAAAGATACATTTTATTTCTTAAAAAAACAAAAAAAATAGGAGAAAACGAGGCCACGAGTTGTGCTAACGCAGGCTTTTAATTTGCTCTTCTCAGAGGAGAGCGCTCTGTGGGGAGAGATCCCTTTTCCAAGAAGCTGGGGCTGAAAACGCGCAAAGGCGACAAACCTGGTGCAGCTCCTCTTTATTATTCTGACTGTTGGCGGGGGAAGAAATTGTAGCATCCTCGACGGTTATTTGTTTTCGGGTTTGGGGTTTTTTTCCCCCCCCCCCCTTTTAGCCCAGTACAAAATGCAAATGTAAGCAAAGCAGACGCTGGCACGTTCGGCTCAGCGGATCCTAACCACAATAGCGATTTTGGGGTAAAGCTCCCAAACGCAGCTTTACTCACAGCACCGTGAAGGTTGGCAAAGACCTTGAGGATCGTCAAGTCTATGCCATAATTAGTAATCGATGGCAGTAATTGATGGTCGGCAGCGCACAAGCGGGCAGGGTGCCCGCCGGGCTCAGCCTGGGGACGGCTCCTCACGGGCCGGCGCTCGCCCGCCGGAGCGGAGCCCCGCAGGTGCGGGGCCGGGCGCTGCCCCCGCCCGACACCGGCCGCTCGCTGCGCGATCGCGCCCCGGGGGCTCGGGCAGCCGCCCCCTCCCCGAGCCTCCCGCCGTGCCCCCCCCCCCGCTCAGACCCAGCCGCCGGCCCCGCGTCCCTGGGGGGCCGGTTTCGGGGCGCGGCGGGCTCTGGGCTGGCTGGGGGGGGCTGCCCGAGCTCCCGCAGCCCCGCGGCGAGCCCCCCGCCCGCCCCCGCGGCCACCTACCTCTCCGCAACGAGTAGAGCAGGAGAAAAGTTACCAGCCACATGCCATCCAGAGCGGCTGCGGCCCCGGGCTGCGCCGCCAGTGCGGACGGTGCGGTGCCGCCGGCCTGCCCCGCCGCGCCGCGCGCTGCCTGCCCCGCGCGCTGCCTGCCGCCGCGCTGCCTGCCCCGCCGCGCGCTGCCCAGCGCCGAGCCCGCCGCCGCTCCGCCTCCCCTCTCCCGGAGTGGCGGCGGGAGGGCGGGCCGGGCCGCCGCGCACTCCCCTCCCTCCTCCTCCTCCTCCTCCTCCTCCCGCCGAGCTGGGCTCGCCCCGGGGCCGCACCCACGGGCGGCGAGGGCAGCTGGCTCCGCCGGTCCCGTCCCGCCACGCCGAGCTGCCCCCGCCCGCGTGGGGGCGGCTTCCCCCGGGGGAAGCCGTGTCCGGCCCGCGGGGCTGCCCCGCATGCCCTGGCCGGGCCCCCGGAGCCCCCCCTCTGCCTCGCGGACGCGTTTTAGCAGCCCGAGGAGAGAAACGGGGCTTTGAGGACACGAACGGCACCGGCCCACGCCGCGCCCGAGCCGGGGGCCACAAGCGACCCGGGGCCCGGCAGACTTGGGCACACGCGCACCCCTCCAGCCAGCAAACGCCAGACAAATCCTAGCTTGAGTCGAGCCTAGGAGCTTGCTCCCCAGGGCTTAGTCACACCAAAGCCAGCCTGTCCAGAGCTTCAGAGCAGCTTTTCTTGAGGGGTTTATAGCAGGTTTGCTCTGCTTTCCAAAAGGGCCTTTCCCATCCCAGTTCGTTGGAAAACGAACAGAAAGACTGAAGCATTCTGATTTCGAGCAAAACGACAAGTAGAAAAGAAGACCACGTATCGAGTTTTAGAAAAGCGCCGTTCAGATTTAGTTGCAAACCTAACCATTGTCACCTGGTAAAAAAATTCACAAAACGACAGCTCCTTGGCCATTTCCAACCCGCACCCATCCGTCGCGATTCTTCATACTCGGGAGACCCTCAGAAGAGCCAGAGCTCAGCCACGCCACCGAGATGGGACACACATGGCATGGCTGAGCGACTCCCATGCCACGGAGGAGGGACACAGCCGAAGGCCACGGAGGAGCTGGCGGGGCTAAGGCTCCCGCGCAGCCACCCCGCATCCTCCTTCCCCTCCCTGCTCCCGGCCACCCGCACCAGAGACCCTCGCCTGACCCACGTACCCACACCTGCCCAGCCCTCCGTGCCGGAAAGCCAACAGCAGAGGCGGGAGCAAACACTCTGCCCGAGCTGCGCGGGCCTGATGCCACAGCCCTCCCTCCTCTTCCTCCTCCTCGCCGAGGAGGATGCGCTTCCCCTTCCTCGGTGCTGCCAAGCTCCGCAGCTCCGTCACCACCCCCTACTCAGCCCGTTCCCAGGCCACCTCAGCAGCTCTGTCACGGCGCGTGGGCGTCCCCGGCACACAGCCCTCCCACGCGTGCACATGCTCCTCCCTGGCCGCACGCCGCTCGCTGCCGGCTCACTCGCAGCCCTGGCCGTGCCATCAGCGGCGCGACGCACGCCCGGTGCCCCCACGCCCCTCTGGGAATCAAGGGCCATTTCGACCGCCATCCCTATACGGCTGCTAGCTGACGCTTCGCAAGGAAATCGGTATTCAGGCGCACACCCGAGGCCACAGGCAAATCCCAGGCTCCGGGGAGCCCCGGCCACACGCCAGGCATCTGCCCCTTCCCTCCCCGGCAGCTGCGGCGGGGCGGCAGCACGGGCCAGCTCGCTAACCAGAACCTTCCAGCCACCCAAACCGCTACGGCGTTTTGCTATCCGGCACGCCACGGGTTGGACTCGGGCGCAGTTTCCGCCCGCCTGCGCTCAGCAGGGAAGGAAACGGGGGCGCAGGGGCTGGCGGGAGGGAGGGGGGCTGCTGGCGGGGCACTCCCCCACGGGCGCAGCACCCGCAGGGCCGCACAGGTCTCCAGTTGAGGCACGTGCGGGGGGAGCGAGTGCTACCCACCGGTTCCTTTTCAGCTCCCTTAGCTATCTCCAGTGAGTTTCCTCATCGTGCCCAGCTCAGGGAACCAGCCTCTACCGGGAGCGCTAACCTCCCCCCCGCCCAGAGCTCCTTCCTCCTCTCGTCCCCCCGGACAGACAGCATCTGCGGGCACGACGGGAAGCAGCGCAAGAAAAGACGACAAATAAAGGCCGACAGGGCAGGTGACCAGCCCCAGGTCATGCTCAGGGAGCCACGGCGAGTCCTTGCGCTGCCTGCGCCCTTCATTACAGCCCGTTTTCTCCTCTGTTGATCGCTCAGCCAGGGCCATTTGTCAGCCCCCCGCGCCCAGACGCACGTGCTGGCTCCCGCAAGCCCACGCCTGGCACTCGGCTCCTACCCGGCGGCCACCGCTTTGGGACACTATTACTCCCTCATTCGAAGTTGCCCGGCAAGACTTTGTGCATCGCCTTTGCACGCGCCCGGAAAGGTGGTTCCCTGCCGACACTCACCGCATCGGCAGGCTGGAACGGGTGTCACGCGCTTCGTACAGCTGCGGTCAGGCCGGGCCGCACAGCGTCGCGTTCCGCACCCGCGCTTTGGCGGGACATCGCGGGCTCAGCAGTAACGCGCGGGGAGAAGCGCGCCCCGCGCTCCCGGTAGCCGCTGACCGGCTAACAGGGAGCGGGCTGCGGGAGCCAGCCCGGCCGCGGCCAGCCGCCAGGTCAAGCTCACGCTAAGGAATCGCCTCCCTGGCCCTGGCTCCACCCAAGGCACAGGAGAAATTACCGCAACACACGCGCCCACGTGCGGTTCTGAGCCCCCACGGGCTTCCCCCCCGCGGGAGAGGGACCCCTGTGCCTCCCCCGCGCCTACAGCGGGGCCTTTCCCACAGCAGCCACGCTTCCCCCGCGCCCCGAGGGCGAGGGGCAGCGCGGTCACAGCCCCTCCAAGGCCTCCCCCTCCCCGCTGCAGCGCTGGCACGCACCTCCGGACCCCCCGCCCCGGAGCGCTGGGCATCGCGGGGCGCCCCG
Organism: Phaethon aethereus; assembly: GCF_964289735.1. Taxonomy (NCBI): domain Eukaryota; kingdom Metazoa; phylum Chordata; class Aves; order Phaethontiformes; family Phaethontidae; genus Phaethon; species Phaethon aethereus. The sequence continues at coordinate 943,449 of NC_138599.1, forward strand.
TGCTCGCGCACCCCACTCAGCCCCCCCACGTGCTCTCCCCGCGGATGCCCCTTCCGCCAGCGTGCGGAACAACGGCCCCCGTGGGGAGAGCAGCCAAAACGGGGGGGCCCAGCGCCGCGCCCTCAGCCCCCTCCCCCCAGAAACGGACACGTCGGGGCCGCTTACCTGCCGGGGGGCCGGCCCCACGCCGGCGCTCCCCACGCGGCCTCGCCCGTGGCCTGGCCCCGGCCCCGCCAGCAGCCGCACCTGAGAAACCGGCCCCTCCTGGGGGAGGGGACAAAAAGGCTCCGGGGGTAATTGCGGGCCAGGCTGCAGCTGGGCCAGGCGCTGGGCGCACCTGGGGGGAAGGGGCCGGGCCCGGGGGGAGGGGCCGGGGCCCGGCGCCCCTCCTCAGCCCGGCGGGGGGGGCAGCGACCCCTCGCCCCCCGGGCGGGCCCTGCGCCGGCCGGCCCGGCTCGCCCGCGGGCAGGCTGCAGCCCCGCGCCGTGCCTCAGTTTCCCCAGCACGGCAGGAGGATCGCCCCGCCGGCGGCGGGCGGCTGCCGGCGCGGGCAGGAGCGGGCAGGAGCGGGCAGGAGCGGGCAGGAGCGGGCAGGAGCTGGATTTCTGCCTCCCCCTAGTGTCGCGGCTCCCGGCCGCCGTGCCCCGCAGCCCGAGCGGCTGGTCCCCGCCAGCCCCGCGCTGGGGCCGGGACGGCCCTCGCTCGGCTGGGGAGGAGACCCGCGGCGGCCGCGGAGCGGCGCGGGCCGGGCGGGCGCGGCGCGGTTGCCGGACGCGCCGCCTTTGCGGGAGCCGAACAGGAGAGCGGACGGGGCGCGTGGCTGGCTCCACGCCGTCGAGCGTTCCTCCTTGGCTCCGGCAGGCACCATTTGCCGCTCTCCTCTTTTAACTAACGAGGAGACATTTTGCATTCGCGTTTCCTCCCGGGGCCGAACGCGTCCCTGGCGCCACGGGGATGGCGGAGCCGTGCGGCGGGCTCCAGGCTGGACGGGCTGAGCAGCCAGCCTCCCTGGCTGCCGCCCCTCCTGTTCGTGCCCCCTCATCCGCTCGCATTCAGCCGTCGACGGAGCACGAGAGCCGGCCGTGCCGTAGCCGCTCGCAGCCCCTCTGCCTCGTAGTTGACCGTCCAGAGCCTGGCGAAGCAAAGGGGGAGCAGCCAGTGCCGAGGGGAAGCTGTTCGGAACTGCAAGTCTTCCCAGAGGAAAAGGACACTCTGGTTGTCCACTGCGTTATTTACCCAGTCCCCCTTGCGTCACAGAAAAGGTTTACTTTGAGAAGATTAATGGCTCAAGGGACTGTGAGAGAAATCCTCCAAAATTGCCCGGTCCAGGGGAGAAGACGAACGCCTCCTTGCCGAGGCCGCCGCTGACCTAGCTGACCCGTGGGGCTGTGGGCGCAGGAAAAGGGCGGCGGGGCTGGGGCCTGCCCCACGGGGCACCCTCGGACGGGGACCACGACTCCCCCACCCAGGCTCTGGGGAGAGCAGGAGCCTTTCCCGGGGGCAGCGGCAGACGAAGGGCAGCCAAGCGGAGAGGAGCACAGGGAGGCCGCATTTACCACACCTCCTGCGGCTCGCTTCTGCCTCGCCCCGCTTCCTGGGCTCCGTCCTGGAGGGGCACCTCGCCGGGCCGCTCGGCCTGCAGGTGCAACCCCCGGTGCGAGTCCTGGCAGCGTGTCCCGCTCCGCCGCCGCACGCCCTGCCGGCGTCCCCGGCCCGCGGGCGCGAAGGGCTGCGCGAGCGTGCGCGCAGGCGTGCGCGTCCGCGGGCCGTGCAGAATAATGCTGTTAATGCCATCTGGTGCCGAGACAGAGATCCCCCTGCGCGGGGAGCCAGACACGGCTTTTCGCTCCCCTTAATCTCCTCCCTTCCAGCTGCAGGGGCTCTGGCTGCCGGGCTCTCCGGGGGCTGGGGCCGGGGGATGCGCACCCTGAAGGGCGACGCCTGTGCCCCGAGCCCCGGCACGGCCGGGCGCTGGGACAGACGGGCAGCCTCAAGGACGTGAGACCCCGCTGAGGACGGGCTCATCTCATACGCCGGCTGCCGTGCCCTTCTCTGGGGGAACGCAAGCACGCCGCGCTCCTCGCCGGTGAGGGCTGCGGGTCGGAGCAGGGAGCGGGCAGGGCCAGCTCTGCCGCGAGCAAACCCTTCGGCTCGTCCGTGCCGTTTAAAGAGGCACTTTTCTCTCTCTGCCGAAGGGCTCCAGCTCCTTCCTGTTTGAGCTGTGCAAAGCTGCAACGAGTCTTTATTAGTGGGTGGGTGTCAAGTCAAAATTTTAGTTCCAAATAATCTCCTTACTGCGTTAAATAAGCACCTCGGATTAGACAACTTGCAGGGGTTTTGTCTGCTAACCTTCCCCCAGCTAATCCCATTTTACTGCCGAGCTCCGACCTCAGCTGAAGCCCGCAGGGAGCAGGCGAGCGGCTTCTCCTCTGCCAGCAGCGCCGGGACGGTCGGGCTTCCCGAACACCGAGCAGCGCCCGTGAGCTTCGGGTCGCTCACCCAAAGCCCTCCCGGGCGGAGCACCCCCACGCGCTGCCGAAGCCGGGCGCGAGCTCCCCGCCGCCTCTGTCTCTGCAACCCCCACCTCCCCCGCTCGCTTAGGGGGACCCTCCGCAAAGCCTGCGGGGGAGGGCGCGAGGGAGCCGGGGAGCAGCGCGGCAAACCCCTCGCCGCGTCTCCCGGGGCGAGGGCACGCGCCGCGGGATTCGGGCACCCGCAGCCAGCGTTCACGCCGTTTCTTCAAAGCGGCCGGGGTGGCCGGGAGCAGGACCGTCCCTCCCTCCGCAGGCCCCGGTGCAAACCCAGAGCCGAGACGGCCGGCTGCTCCGTGCCGCGGGTGTGCGGAGGAGCCGGCGGAAACCTTTCCCGGGTCTGTGTTGGAAGATGTCTGCGGGGCAGAAACGTCATTGGTGCCGGGCCAGGAGAGTGGGCGATTCAAATGCCTCGGGCGCAAAGTTTAACCTCTCTCAGCTTGAATTTTATTAGCCAAGAAGTTCTTGCTGGATCTAACAGGGGAAAGCACGAGGGCAATTTGCGTTCTGGCCTCGCCCAGGGTGAGCAGGGTAATGGACCCACTGGAGCGGGGTAAGGGGCGGCCCTTGGCAAGGACTTCTCCGCTCTGGATGAAGCTCTGCTTCCACGGCGGCATGGCACCTCTGAAACCAGAGCGGGACGGTTACACGGCCCCAGAGGCCAGCGCGCCCCAGCTCCTCTCCTCCCGAGAGGAGGTACGTCCCTGGGGCATCGCCCCCGGCACAGGCAGACCCAGGGAGCCTGGCTGCCGGCGGGGTGCCTCCTCCCGCAACCCACCTGCAGCTACAGGTCTTCCTCGGTGCCTTGTCTGTGGAGCGAAAAGCAAGGGGAGACGTGTTACGCTGGGCACCGCGGCTGAGCGGGGGGGGAGGACGAGCCGAGAATCCAGCCCTGCCAGCTGGCGGGACCGGGACGGGGAGGAGAGATGAGGCTGCCTTACAGCCGTGCGATACCCACCTCCTCTTCTTCTTCCCTCCGCAGTGGAACCGCTGACCTGGGGGCAAGAGGAGCGACTGAGGCCTCTTGCGGCAGGAGCCTTCCCCCCCCGCCCCATCTCCGCCGCCCCGATGAAGCAGTCCCGCTCGCGGACTCGTCCCCTCAGCAGGGACCGCCGGGTTTGGCTCCTGCGGGAGCCTCCGCGCTGGGGCTGGCCTCCTGCACGGCTCCCACCGGGGCGGGGGGACGCCGACCCCACGTGCTGCCTCTCGGCTCCGCTGCGCTGCCTGGGCAGCCCCCCTGCGCCACCCCGGACCCCAAAGCTGCAGCCCCGGCACTGCCCAGCAAAGTGCCGGCCTCGAGAGCCCGCTCGGATGTCTGTCTGTCCGTCTCCCTAAGCTGCCGCCGCAATTGCAAGCACAGGCGGTTTTCTTATCTTTCTCCCCAAAACGGCTGTGCGACGTCACCGCGTGCGGCTGCGACGCTGCGGCCGGCCCCGCGCAGCGAGGCGGGCAGCGCCCGTGCAGGCGGGCAGGGCGGCGGGTGCCCTGCACGCTCGGCACCGGGTCTCTCTGGGAGCCGCCGAGGTCTGCGGGCTCTGGGAAAGCTGGTTTCTCACCCTGGAAACGTCAGAGTTTTCTCTGCTATTTTTAATTAGTGACCTTCCCTCCGAAGCCTTGACGCTGGCAGGGAAACGCTCAATATTTATGCGGTCTCCTTCCCAACTCGCCTTCTGTTGGGAGCTCGCCGAGATGCGACGCCCACCCCTCGCTGCGGGCAGGGTCGGCAGCCCCCCGCTCCCCAGCACCCGGCCGGTGCCTGGCCCCGGGCGAGGGGGAGGCGAGTGGAGAGGGGGAACGGAGCCCAGGCACTTACTGAGGATGATGAGGAGCCCGACAACAAAAGCCACGATGGCGAAGATCAGCCCCCCGTTGCGGATGGTCTCATAGTCTGGGGAGGAGGAGAGCCGAGCCGCCGTCAGCCCGGCCGGGGCAGCACAGAGCCGGCGGGCAGGCGTGGGAGCGGGCTGCCCGCCCCGCTGCCCGCCCCGCTGCCCGCCCCGCTGCCCGCAGCCCCCGGGCTGCACGGGGCACGCACTCACCGTAGCTGAACCTGTCCGGGCCCTGCTCGGGCACTTGCTCTGGAAAAAGAGGAGAAACCCAAGTGAGAGCCGGGGCCTGGGCTCGCGGTGGGCGCCTGGACGGGAGCCGAGGTGGGAAAGGGCGGCCAGCAAGAGCGCTCCGCTTTCCTTGAGATGTAGCCGAGCCAGTAAAGAATTCCCGAATTCCTGCTTTTCACCCCAGGCAGGTGAAAGTTCGCGGTGCATTTGCAGGATGCGTTCACAGGACGCGTGGGTGTCTCTCGAGCTCCCGGTGAAGCCGCGGACAGGGACCCAGCTCGGCCGCTCGCAGCGGCCGGGTGCCGCTTGCTGTGGCTGCGCCGGTGGCAGAGCGGCCTCCGCGGTGCCCTCGGGAAGCGCCGCTGCCCATGAGGCTCAGCGGGGCAGCGCCGGCTCTGCTCCGGCGGCGCAGGGCACCGAACAACCCCTCCAGCCGACACCTCGCGCCGGGGTGCGTCCCGGCAGCCCCCCTCCGCGCCGCAGGCTCCTCCGTCCGACGCGGCACGTCACCGCCGGGGCCACCTTACCTGGGCGCACGTCCCTCTGCCGGGAGCCGCGTGGGAGGAGGAAGCCCCCGGAGGAGCCAAACGCCGGCCGGCACCGGTGCGCCAGCGGGCCGCAGAGCTCCGGGGATCCATCCCCATGTCTCCCTCGAATCCGGTGTGCGGCAGGAGGGACCAGCCCCGCGCCTCCCACGGAGATGCCTCCGTGAAGGCGTCTGCCCCCCCCCGGGACGCCCCTTTCGGGTGTGCCGAGCAGGGTGCTGGCTGTGGGTGCCTGCCGCCCGCTCCGCTCCCCGGAGCGCCCTTACCGTCGCCCATCGCGTCGTTGCGTCGTCCAGCGGGTGTCTCGCTCTGGGAGCGGGCGCCCGCGGGAAAGCACATTAATTGGGAGACAAACCTCATTAAACATTAACGGCCTCGGTGTAATGTTTATCGCGGTCACGAGGGGAGGCGCAGGGCTCCCGCCCGCCTTTGGGAGGGAGGCCCGGGAGGGGAGGGCAGGGTGCGCACCCACTGTGCCAGCTGGCGGGGACGGCCGCGCGCCCCGGAGCCGCGGGTGTCCCCGTCCCCGCCGGGAGGGGGGCGGCGCGCCCTCCCTCCCTTTCCAAACCGCAGGCCAACCCGGCTTCGCCTCCCGCTGCGGAGGCGAGCCCGCGGCGGGGGGCAGAGGGATGGGCTCGGGTACCGGCTGCCACCGCCTTTGGCTAGAGAGAAACGGGCGGCAGGCCCCGACCCCGCAGCCTGGCGCCGCAGGTCCCCGCAACGGTCGGGTCGGCGTCGAGCCGTCCCGGGGGACCCCACGGCACGGCGATGCACGCGGCGCGTGCCGGGCCGGCGGTGGGTACCAGGATGCCGCGCCCCCGGGGGCTGTGCCGGCCCCGGGCGGCGAGGCCGGCTGTTCAATCCGGTTTGCTCTAATCTCGCCATCAGCGGGCGGGAGTCACGCGCCCAAGCCGGTCAGCGCTGCGGTGGCGGGGGGGAGCCGCCCCAAGGGAGCGCTCCCCGCGCCGTGCCCGGGGCACCCGGAGCCCGCGGCAGCTCGGCTCAGCCGAGCCCAAGCCAAGACGGTGCACGGGGCCGCCCCGCCGCCGAGGCGACGCTCAGCATCCTCCCGCCGCGGCGCGCCAGCGGCCGCGACGCAGAACCTCCGGAAAGGCCGAGGGACGAGGGGGCTGCGTGCCCGCGGCCCTCGGGGCCGTGCAGCCGGGCTCGCCGCTCGCGCGTTCCCTTCACGCGGTCTCTGGCTGTTGTTGAAACCGCTGCTGGCTGCAGAAAAAGAGCACAGCCCCCGAGCCCTGGAAACGCCGCGGCCCTCGCGACGACGCAGCCAGGCACCGTCAGAAACGGCGTTTTATTCCTTTCCCCCCTTGGGTCCCGGCACGGAACGCACCGGTCCCTCCCCACAGCGGCACACTCGCCTATTTAAAAGGAAACACAATAGCTCAGTTTATTGAACGACAGTCGGGATTTTGCCATTTCTACACACCACAGGGATTTCTTTGTTTCGTGTTAACACCGGGGGCACGCTCCGGGCACTCCGACGCGGGACACGCGCACCGCTGACGCTCAGGGGCTGGGCTGCGCGGGGTCGGCTCTGCCCGAGGCTGCGGAGCAGCGTGGAGGCAGGAGGCGAGCAGCGCTCGCCGCAGCGGCCACGGGGCAGGGAAGGGACGGGGTACCGGGGACACGGGCCCTCTGCCTCCCGCAGACGGGTCGCAGCGTGCTTCCCCACGCCAAGGGATGCAAAGCACGCGGGGACACGGCCCGCGCCGGAGGCAGGGCCACCGCGGTGGGGTGGGCATAGCGGAAACCCCTCTCAAAACCCCGCCGGAGGACAAGAACCTCTTCCCTGACGCGTCTGAGCGCGGCCCCGGGGACCCCCCCCCCCGCCGCCCAGGCTGAGCCTCCTCTGCCTCGCGGGCAGGCAGGGCGCTGGCGAGGAGCTGCCCTGTGCCGGTTAGCCGGGTCACCGCTGCGCCGCCGCCCGCTTTCACAGCGTCAGCGCGCTGCGGGATTTCAGGGGCTTCTCCGCCACCGCGGCATTTCCTCACTTTTAACACAGCACCCCGCACACGCGGCTTGCTTTCAGCCGGGGACGCAAACGGGGAGTGCCGAGCAGGCGAGAAGGGGGAACTCGCCTCAGCCTTCAGCCCGGCGCCCAGGTTGCCACCACCGAGGGCAGCCGAGCTGCGGGACGTCCCCGCCCGACTCGCCCCCCGCCGCGGCTGCCCCCGGGCTGGGGGCGCGCGCGGGGGGATTATTGCCGACACGGCAACGCGCGGTCCCGAGTCACGCCGCGGGACCGGGCCCCGCGCCCTGCCCGAAGCCGGCCGGGGGCTACCACCGGCCTCCGGCTGGGGGCGGGGGGACGCAGGGCTCCACTGGGGCCGCAGCCCGGCCCTGCGGCTCCCGTTCTGGGCTCGGGGCGGGGGGGGGGGAGCAGAGGGGCAGCGCCTGCCAGGCGCGCGCAGCCGGAATGACACGCACGGCACGAGAAAGGTGCGGGGAAAGTCACCATTACGACATCAGCAACGACTAGCCCTAGAGGTAACGGTCATCTCACATCAACACTACACACCACTGGAGGCAGAGAGGACGGTGAGCGGAGTTTAGGCGGGTTAGCGAAGAGAGAGCCGGCGCCGAAGTACGGAGGGTAACACAGACACAGCAGCTTCGCATCTCCTTGGAGGACCTGTCGCTGCCGTTTCAGTTTCCTCGCAGGCCGCTGCCATCGGCGCTCGCAGCATCCGTCCTCGGGTCTCCGGGTCTGCGCGGGAAGCGGAGCGGCGAGTCAGGCTGGCGGCCGCGCCGCCGCCTTGCCCCGCGCGGGGCTCGTCCACCCGCTGCACAACCCGCGCTCCCGCCAGCGCGGGCTCCCGGCTTCCCCCCATCGCCAGCTCGGGGGAAGCCTGGCTGCAGGCGCCGAGCGGGACGTCCCGGGGGACTCGCACTCAGCTCTCTAGAGGCCCTAAAAATAAAACCACTTTGGGGTGGAGGAGCACAAGGAAAGGAAACGTAACGCAAGGGCAAGTCCGGACAGGTGCTTCCTTCTCCTGCTGGGCCACCTGGGCTTGCCGAGCACGGGACACCCGGGACCTCGCCAGCACTGCACGTTTGCCTGCCACAGCCCGTACCGGCGCTCGCTCCTGCACCGCGCTGGGGATGCAGAGCTGCCCAGTCCCAGCAGACTGGTCTACTCGGAGCCCCTACCCAGCCCCGGCTGGCCCCCGCGTCCTTCCCAGCACCGAGGCTGTGACAGCCCTGGTGCCACCACCCACGCTGGCCCGGGCCGGTCCGCGCAGCCCCGGGACTCACCGCACGGCTCTTGTTCAGTTCTCCGCTTTCGGCGCTGCCGTCGCTGCGAAGGGAAGAGCAGCGCGGTTTGTGGCGCCCGCCCAGCGCTGCGGGCGCGCGCAACGCAGAAGCGGCGGCGGAGCACGCGCGGCGCGGGAGAGGCGACCTTACCGTTTGAGGTGATCAGGTTCTCAGCCTGAGCCTCCTCGTCCCCCGGAGCTCTGCAAGAAGGGGCGCACGGTGAGAGCGGCCGGGACCCGCGCCCCGTCCCAGGGGCACGCCGAGGAGGGTGCCCTGGGAGCGTGGCCAGCTGCTTTGCCATCGCCGCCCCAGGGCCCCCGGCGAGCCCCGCCAGCGGCGGGAGGCAGCCGGGGAGGAGCTGAGCGCGGGGCAGAGAGGGTCTCCGAGGGAGGTGCCGCCCTCACTCACCTGGGCTTCTGGTTGAAACTGCACCTGCACCTCCTGCCTGCGCGGGGAGAGGAACACCGTGAGCGTGGCCACGGCCGGAACGGGCCGCGGCCTTTCCCCGCGGCCGCCCCCGCGAGAGCGGCCCCCACGCCCAGCACCCGCCCGGTCCCCAACTTACTGAGTATAAGGAGAATGCCGACGGTGAACAGGACCACGGCAAACACCAGCCCCCCGATCCTCAGGCTCTGGTAATCTGGGGGGAGGAGACACAGGGGCTTGCTGCTGCTGGGCTCAGGGGAGGGGCAGCCCCCTTTGCTCCCCGTCGCACACGTGGCCCTGCCAGCGCAGCCGTCCCCGCGCACGGCGGTGCTCACCATAGTTAAAGGGGTCCTCCTCCTTCTCCTGCGTGGCCGCTGGAAATAAGCAGACAAGGGGTGTGGGGTGAGCCAGCCTGCCGGCCGAGGCCCGGCAGCCCCCCCGGCCCCCCGCCGGCGCAGGCACCCCGCTCCCCGCTGGGGCTGCTGCCCCGCGCCCCACTCCAGCCCCCCGGGGTCAGAGGGGCAGCCTCCTCCCGCGCCCCCGCCACCGTGCTCCCAGCGTGCGGGAAGCGCTCGGCACCTACCGTCTGCCACGGCTGCCGGCACCAGCAGGGAGCAGAGGAAGACGAGCGCTGCCTCCATGGCCGCTGCGAGAGAGGGGAGAAGCGGGGCTCAGCGCCCGGCGGCTGACGGAGGGCAGCGCGCCGGGGCCGGGGCGCGCGGGAGGGACCGCAGGCGACCCGTGCCCGACTGCGCGGGCGGGCAGGGCTGCACGGCGCTTGCAGCCCACGCCGGGAGAAGTACCCAGGCCGGCCCCGAGAAACCCCCGGGGGCCCGGCCACCATACCTGGTGCCATAGCTGCGCCCAGCCCGACGGCTTCAGGGCGGCTCGCGGGCGCAAAGGAGGGGAAGGGTTTGAGCAGACGGACTTTTTGTGGGGTTTGGCGGTGTATTTTCAAGCACCTCTGCACCGCCGGCTCTGCTCCTGGCACGGATCTCGGCGCAGTCTCAAGGTTGCGCTGCAGGCAACGGGGCCAGCGCGAGGGCTGCGATCTCTCCATCGAGGTCGATACTGTGCCCTTCACCCAGAGCATACTTTAATTTGTCCCAATTAGCATAGCAATTACAGCACACTGCTACAATGAGGGCAGCGGCCCTGGTGGGACACGAGCTCGCGGCCGTGCTTGCCCCTCCCAGCCCCCCATGCTCACCTGCGGCAGCAAGGAGAGACCATAAACACCCCTCGTCCCCCCGCCCCGCTGAGCCTGCCCCTTCACAAGCACCGACACCCCGCCCCTGTGCGGGGCACCCCGCCGGAGCACGGGCCCTTCTCGAGGCCGTGACGCTCCCTGCCAGCTCGGGCAGGGGCTGCCCCTCTCCGTGCCCCGAGCGCTGCTGCACCCATGGGGGACGGGCACCCTGCAAAGGGAGGGCCCCGCCAGCACACGCGGTACCCAGTAGCCGGCGCCGAGCATCCTTCCTCCCCTCCCGCGGGGACAGGCAGGGCCGGGGGAGCGGCTGCCCTCCGTCCCGCCAGCCGGCACAGGGCGCCGCGGACCCAGCCGCCCCTTCCCGGCGGGCGCCTCTTGCCGGGAGGAGAGGGCTCGGCAGAGGCGCGGGGGAGCGGGAGCCGGGGGCGGGTTGTCGCCGCGTCCCTGGCCGCCCGCGCACGGGGCTCCGCGCGTTTTCTTTCGCTGGGGCCAGGCAGCCGCCGAGCGCCCCGGGGACGGGGCTCCGTGGCCATACATGGTGCGGGAGCGCGGAGAGGGCTTGCTGCCGGCGCAGGAGAGGAAGGGGGGTTACCGGGCGCCCTGCACGGCGCTGATAGCGCCGAGCGCTACGGAGCTGCTGCAGCTGCTGCGCTGGATTAGTGCCGATAAGAAAGGGGCCCTCGACGGAGCAGGAATTCGGCTCGCTGACGGATGCGGATCCCCAGCGTGGTGCTATTCGGCCCCTCCAGAGCCTGACCCGATTTGGACGCAACCTCCAGCCCAGCCCAGCGCGGCTGCCGGCGACGGGGGGAGGCAGCTCAGCCGCCCCAGGCCCGCTCCTCGGGGCACCAGGCTCCCCCGGATCCCGCCGCGGCCCCTTCTCCCAGTCTGCGCTGTGAAGGAGCCCGGGCACGGCACGCGTGGAGCGGGCTCAGCAGCGCCCGCCAGCCTGCCAAAGCTGGCCCCCAGCGGCGTTCCGCTCCGCGGCTGGTCCCCGGTGCCGCCTTCGGGAGCCCGCTCCCATCGCACCTGCGGAGGAAGCGGCGAACGTGGGGAGCACGTTTCCAGAGCCAGCTTAATTCGTCGTAACAAGCGGCGTCCCGCGATAATTCACGTCCTTCCCTCCCCTTCTGCGTCTCGTCGTTTTGAAGTAAACGTGTCTTATCTGAACGCTCGCGGGTTTCACTTCCCTTGCTGCAGCTGCTGCCGCCATTGTGTAGCACGGGGCCGCGCTGCCACGCCACGCTGGAGCGTGCCGCTGGCTCCCCGCGCCCAGACAAGCCCCCTCGTTTGCTGAGGCACGTCATTCTGGGTAATTACCAGGTCTTGGAAACAGGTACAAAGCACCCAACAGCTGCTGACACGGTGACTTCTAGCCGTGCGTTTTCCTACGTCCTTTATCTGCCGTCCTTTATCTATCTAGTGCCGAGGCTGCCAGCGCAAAAATCAGTGTCATTACCCAATATGAGGGTATTGCACAAGGAGACGCAATACAGCACACGCCACGGCTACAGCAGCGGCATTAATTGTCTCTTACAGCGGACTAACGATGCCTTTATTTTTTGCACAAGCCACTCATCAGATTTTTACCGTTGATTTTGCCGTTATTTGACTACTGTTGTAGCGGCAGCTCCGTGACGTCCCCCGGTGCGCGCACTCGGGAACCGCGCGTTACTGACAGCCGCCCCAGCCAAGGCGTGCGGGAACCCTCTCCCAGGGGCCGAGCTTTCCTGCCTGCGGCCCCGGCACTTCCCGAAGGCAGCATCGCTCGCCCCGCGCCCCACAGCCCCCTCCCTCAGCCCGAGTCGCCCATCACGCGCGAGCCATCCACCCTCACGCCCCTTCCATCGCGGGGTGCTCCCGCCGACGCCCGGAAGGGTGCCTTACGGCACAGGACAGCCCCGCCGGCGACGGTGAGAGGGTCTGAGACGCGGGCCAGAGGTCCCAGAGCGGCTTCGAAAAGCCGCGTCGCCGGCTGCCCGGGCGTGCTTTGCCAGCGCTAACAGAAGCGAACGTCTCCCAGCTGCGGCACCCGCCGGAGGCTTCGCTCCCCCGCAGCCGCGGGGCCCGGCTCGGCCACAGCCGTTGTTTCCAGCCCTCTGCTCAGCTTTTGGCTTCTTGCGCTTAGTGCGGCAGAGCTCGCTTTTTCGCCAAGCCCAGCACAGAGCACACGTACGTCCTTTGTTTTTCTAACGCGATTCCTAAAATTCACACGCTTCCGCACGCTAAAACTTCTCTCCGCACGAGTTAACCGTCAGGACTGGCAGCGCCCTTGCTCGAACAACAAACACGGCGTCCCGGAGCGCAAACGAGCCCAGTCACCAAACTGAGCGGCCGCACGCCCGCAGAAACCACGGGCAACGGGCAGCGCAGAGCACTCGCACGCGGCTCGAACCAAAACATCTTTTTTTCCCCCGTTAAAACGGCCAGATCGGCCTAAATTTGGAGGGAGGCAGAGCGGCCCCGAAAGCTGGGCAGAGGTGCCCGGAGCTCTCCTTCCCTCTCACCTCGACCCAGTCTGCAGTTTCAGGAGGGAAAACCAAACATTTCCCGCCACGATGTGCCCACGCAGCCGCCCTCGCCCCTGCACGCCGCAGGTCCCTCTGCCCAGGGATGCCCTCCCTGCCCCGGGCGATTCGCTGCCCTGCTGCCTCCCTGCCAAGCCCGTCGCCAAGACGCTTCGCCCCGTGCAAGGCGCAGTCACGGCTCTCCCTCAGCCTCCCGCTTCTGCATAATCCCTCCTTGCAATCCTGCCTGGCGTCGGGTTAGCGGGTGTGCGTGCGCGGAGCCTGTGCGCGGGTGTGACAGAACAGCGGGATGGGGGGGGAAATCCGGGCAGACAGACCCAGTCCCTCCGGCCCACCGAGCAGCTCTCCCTAACACGGCAAACCGTGCCGGAGCGAGGCAGGTAAATTTGTAACAGCCTTGGATCTTGAAGTCCCGTTTCCATTGTTTCCCATAGATCAGCCCTGTCAAGTCTCAGCCATCACAGCGTAACGCTGGGCAGCCTCCTCCGCCCGCCCGCAGTCCTCAGGGCATCTCCCGAAGATCAGACCTAGTTAAAATCTTCAGTTTCTGTGCAAAGCCCCCAAGATCGTGACAGCAGCGCTCAGTTGCCCGGAGCGTTTAGGAGTGTGCATGTGTGAAAGGACATTTCCAGCTACGCGTAGATGTGCTCTTCTGCCATTTCACGTCAGCATCAATCTGCCTATTAATGCGCCCGTTGTTGTGCCTCGTGTCCCTAATTGAGAGAGAAGGGGAGATTTCCAGCCCTCGCCGTTCCGACACGGACGGCGCTTCCCAAATTTGGTGCCGATTCAAAGGCTGACCGGAGAGAAGACCAGGTTTGGGGTATCTCCCCAAAGCAGAGGATATTCAAAGGAAACCCTCTCCAGGAGCCCCAGGAACCCAAACTTCAGCCCTGCTTCCGCCGAACAAGACTCACGCACGGACCAGCCCGGACCGGGTCGATGCTTGCAAGAACATGCCGTCACAGGGGGTCGCAGCCCTCGCCCGCACCCCAGCATTAAACTTGCCTCCTGCAGGGCTTCTTCCAGCCCCAGGCAACTGGCCCAAAACATCAAGGAGCCTTGGCCAAAGCTGCCCGGCTGCATCTGGCTCGCGTGCAGTCCCCGGCGCACCCCGACAACACACGTCTCCCGGACGAGAAGCGGCAGGCACGGAACGGCGAGGCTAGCCCTTCGTTCGAGGCGAACCTCCAGCGCAACGCTTGCCGAGCTAATGGCCGCCCGGCAGCGCCGGCGTCGAGAGCCCAGCCCTCAGCTCCAGGGAAGCCGTAAACACCACCACCACCTCCTGTCAGGAGTCTGCTGCTCCTTCTTCTCTCCTCATTTGCTTAACAGATGACCGGGTGCTGTAAACCGAAACAGGGCACCTGCTTGAACCGCCCCGCCCTCCGCCACACCCGGCGCTCCTCAGCCCTCCCCGCGCGCCGGATAAACCCGGGCTCCGCGCGCCGAGCGTCAGACGGTCGGTCGAAGCAGAGGTTACCTGGCAGGTCCTGGTGGCGAGAGAAATCCGGATCGCCAGAAAACACTGGAACAGCAGCGCGAGAGCAGCTTTCCAAGCTCCCGGGTGCCCTGGGGTACCACAATGCTGCCACGCTCAGCAGAGCATCGGAGCGGACATTTTCTCCTTTCTCTCCTTTGCTGTTGCCATCAGTTGCGACCACCAGCGAGCGCGAGGCAAACCGAAGTCCCGGCAGGCGCGGCCGTTGTCCCCACCGCACGCCGCGAGGAGGGACAGCCAGGCAGCACAGTCCCTCGGCAGGACGCCTCCGCGCTGCCCGGTGCGAGCGGCCCCTTCTCCGTGCTCGGGCGGTGCGGCGACACGACAGCCGCGGAGCCCGGTGGCCTCTTTACGCTTCGGAAGCGCACAAAGAGCCTGAAAGGCAAACACGGGGGAACAACCGGACACAAAGCTGCCGGCTGGCTGTGCCGGTGGGTTGTCCTCGACACCAAAGTCTAAGCTCCCGGCAAAACCGTGAATCTCCACGGCATTTTACCTGAACGGATGAGTTTCACGGCGGCAGCTGGATCCCCAGGGCGAGCCCGAGGAGAGGAAGGTGCAGCCAGCCCCACGCCTCGCAGACACGGGGGGATTCTCCGGCGGGCCCCCAAGCGCGCTCCAACAAGTGGCCGGGCTCCGAGGCGACCGCGCTTTACGCCGGCGGCTACCCCTCGCGCGCTCCCCGTCACTCCGCCTCAGAAGCGCGCTCCTGCTGCGCGCGGGCAGGACTCGGGGCTCGCCTTCGACTCCAGCTGGGAGGGGAACCACCCGGGGGGGGGGGGGGGGCAAAAATCCCAGGGGGGCCAAAAACGCCAGGGGGGCCCAGGAGCGCCTCGGAGCAGCGCGGGACGGGTGCCGGGCAGCGCTTCGAGCCCCGCTCCTTCGCGCCGCGAAGCCTCCCGACCCGCACCGACCCGCCGTCAGGGGCGCGGCCCCCGGCCCCCGGCGAGAGCTGCTGCTTCGGGAGGCACGAACCGCCCCCTCCGCCCCGCCGGGACAAAGCGCCGGGCCGGTCCCGCCGCTCCGCCGTCACTAAAGCCGTCGGCGACAGGAGCCCGACGGCTGCCGCGTCCCCGGGGAGGGGAACGCCCGCCCCGCTCCCCTCGCCCCGGCGCGGGGGGCGAGCGCAGCCGCGGGGCCGCCGCTGCCATGGCGGCCGCCGCGCAGCCGGGCGACGCCCCGCACGGCGGGACGCGGCCCCCGGGCCCCCCCCGGACCCCCCCGCCGCACCCACCTGAGCTGGCCGGGCCGGGGCGCGGAGCGGCGCGGAGCGGCGCGGAGCTGCCGCCGCACAAAGGGGCGCGGGCGGGGCCTGCGCCGGCGCAGCTGGGAGCGGAAAGAGCCCCCCGGGGTCCCACCCGGCGCGGGGCGGGACGAAGCGCCGCGGGGAGACGCCCCGCCACGCCACGCCACGCCACCCGGGGGCCTGGCGCCGGGGCGCGGGGGGGAGCGGCAGAGCGGGCGCTGCAAGGCGCTTCCGCGGGAGGGTCGGCAGGCGCAGCCCCACGCGGAGGAGCTGGACACGGTCAAGTGCGGGGGGCGCGGGGAGAACGCGGGGAGGCCGGCGGTTACCCTGCGGCGAGCGAGGCGGGCGTCAAGCAGCTATAATCGAGTTTCGGGCTTCTCCAGCCTCACCCGCCCCTCAGCCGCTGTCACCCGCTGCACCCCGCGCACTGCTCTGACGCCGGGGCCGCGGCAGAGGGAGACGTCTGCCGCACAGAGCCGCGCCGCTGGAGAGAGCGACGGCTTCTTTCCTGGCGAAACTGGGCCAGACCGTTGGCTGGTGTCACGCGGGCTAGCAGCACCGAGGCCAGGCGGGCGCTGGGCAGCAATGCTACTGAAGGGGCCGGGCTGGTCTCCTCATGCTGGTTGAGTCAACGGGAGCATCGCCAGTAGCGTCAACAGGGGCACGATTTCCTCTCGGCCTGCGTCCTCTCACGCTGGGGCAGCGAGGCCTGGCGGGGAGCAGGGGAAGGAGCCGCTTGCTCTTCAGAACCTTCCCCTTCGATTTTAAGGTCTTTCCCTTACGGTTGCAAAGGTTTGCCAGCCGCCCCTTCGGTGGCAACGCAGCCCCCCGCATGGTCAGGGGAACCGAGCAGTGACAAAAGTTGGGCAGAGCCACATGGCTGCGTTTAACCCAACAGCATCTCCTCGCATCAGGCCTGAGGGATTCCTTGCGCTCTGAGCTCCCCCGGGAGCGAACGGCAAAGCAGCAGACAGCTCGGAAGCTGCCGAGCACCGCGCTCCCTGGCCGAGCGCAGCCAGCGTGGCGATTGCACAAGCTGAAGTTCAGCGACTCTGTGCCAAGCGATGATGTTACCGACTGCGGAAGGGAACCAATCCGAAACGATGGGAAAAACATTTTTGTAGAGAAACATCATCTCTGAAACCATATCAACAAATCGGTTTTGACACAACAGAACAAAGAGCTATAAAAGGAGAGTTTGGGAAGAACACCGCTCATGGGCGGTAAGTCACACGGTGCCCGCCAGGCTGTATTTTTGTAATTTCTATTCCTTGGGGACGCTGGCCTATGATTTCCAAAGCACAGAGGAATATCGAAACGGCCCGGCCAGCTGTGGGGCCGCACTCGGCGGCCCTTGGCTGGGAAGATGCTCCAGGGCAGGACGCAGCCGAGCGAGCAGGGGAGGGCCTGCCTGCCGGGGGTGTGTGCCCGCTGCAGGCCGTTCCCCCGCCGACGGGACCTGCCGAGAGCGCGCGCGAGGGACAGCGGCGACGCAGCTGGGAGCTGCCCAGAAGGGCATCGGCAGCGTGAACAGGATTTACCCGAAGCCCAGCGCGATCGCCTCCCTCGGCCCCCGACCAGCTGGACGCAGGGGAAAGGCGGTTCCGTGCAAGAGAGGAGCCAAACCCCGCTGCCAGCGGGGCCCTCCCCGAGGCAGAGGTGCCAGGGGCCCTACCTGGCTGCCGCGCCCAAGAGGAGCCAGGCAGCTTCCCGAGAAACTAAGCGCTTCTCATCTGGTTAGAAAACGTCAGCCCTCGGGAAAACACAGCCTACCTTTCTGTGGGCTTGGGAGGAGGGAGCACTGGATGGCAGGTTTAGAAGAAATAATTAAATTTCTATTAGGGGCTGAAATAGTTTCTCTGCTTCGAGAGGCAATTTCAGAGAGCAGAAGAGCAATAACCTCTGAGGAGGTGAAATCCACAGCAGAGGAGCAGGTCCTCCCTGCGCTGAAACGGCACCGTTACCAGGAACACAGTTCCGGCAAGATCAGCTCTTACTAGGTACCAGTTTTTGTTTTATTCTCTTGAGAAGAATCTGCTTCTCCAGCACGCCATCTCAGACAGCAATAAGACGTTACGAGCCGCTGCTCTGTGGCACACGCTACGCCTTTTCTGAGCGAAGCCCCGAGAGAAGCAGCAGAAGCCCCCCAGAGAGCCTTTGGACAAGTTACGGACCCAGCTTACGTTTAAGACCCACTGAATTCACCGTTTCATCAGACCAACGTGCTCTTACCCCTTCTCAACTGCTTCTGTTTGTCAAAAAAGCCCGCTGCCTTCACGGCTGCGCGTGCAGGGCGGCCAGCTGTAGCGCGGTCAGCAGAAACGCGGTGCCGCCGGCTGCCCGGGAGCAAGAGCCCCCGTTCCTCCCTGCTGCCTCTCCCGTGACCAGGGGCAGAGGTGGTGCTTAGCCCCCAACAGGAGGCACCCGGCGGCACCGCGTCGCGCCTGCGTCGCGTATCCTGCCCTGGCCGGTCCGTGGTACCGGGAGGAACGCCTCCACCCCACAGCTGTTCCTCTGCTGCAAACGGACGAGGCGGAGCAGGGCCACCGAGGCGCCCGAGCCCGGCACCAGCCGCGTGGCTGGTGGCACCCGGCACGGTGCGCCGGCCGGGGCCGGAACGCCCTCGCGCCGGCACCGCCGCTTCCGTGGCCGGCGCCCCGCAGCTCCGCAAACCACTGCAGAAACGGGGGGCTGGTGGCTTTGCAGCCAACTGCAGGTGGGGCACCGGCCTCCCCGAGCCACCCGCTCTCCCGAATTGAGACAGGGCACCTGAGCACCCCTGCTGCGGAGGAGGCCCGGGGCTGGCCGAGGGTGGCTGCCCCGTTACGAGGGGAGCCTGAACAGGCTGGGCTTTGCACCACGGCTGCAGAGGCGAAGCCCCTCTCCGGCCTGAGCTCCGGGCAGCTTGTTGCCCGCAGCAGGTTATTCTCCCCTGAGCTCACCGAGCAGCAAAGAACCTCCTACAGCAAAAACAGCCCCTTGGCCTCGGCACACCCCCGTCGCGGGAGGCTCGCACATGCCGTGGGAGGTTTCTGGGTTGCTTCTTTGAAAAGCTGTTTGAGGTCGGGCTGACTCAGTGTTTCCCAAAAGGCGACGACTCTTATTGTTTCAGTGCAGGTCCAGAGCAGCCGCCAAGCGCTGCGCTGGTGCTGCTCCGAGGCCCGGGGAGAGGTAGGTGCTTTCTGCGCACGTAGGGCCGGACCAGACCCGCTATCCCAAAATTCAAGCGCAAACCGCAGCTCTCTGCCTGCTGATAACCTTTTCCATAGCAGGCGGGCAGTTCGGGGAACCCGGGGGATGCTCCCAGGAGGTGAGGAGGGGACGTGCCTGCGGCAGCCCACGCGCCCCGAGAATTTCTCATCTTTGCTTTGCAGGTTGCCCGCGCGGCTCCAGAGCCTGCGCACGCGGAGGGACGGCCTTCTCCATCACGCTGCTGGGAAACG
Organism: Phaethon aethereus; assembly: GCF_964289735.1. NCBI lineage: Eukaryota > Metazoa > Chordata > Aves > Phaethontiformes > Phaethontidae > Phaethon > Phaethon aethereus. Next base: position 962,209 of record NC_138599.1, read on the forward strand.
AGGCGCCGCTGTCATCGGCGCGGGTGAGAACCCGGGCTGCCTGGCCCCTGCGAAGCCCGGTACCCGCATCGGCTGGGGAACCGGAGGAACCGGGAGGGAGAGGCGGGCTGCAGCGGGTGGCCGTCGCGCCGCTGTGCCGGGGGGAGAAGGGGCCGCCGCTGCTGGAGCCAGCGGAGACCGACTCGTGAGGCAGCCTCGGACTATTTCCAAGAGAGTGAGCGAGCTGCCTGCAGCGCCCGTCCCTCCCTTAATGCTTGCAGCTGCAAGACGGTGCGTTACAAAGAACCAGTGCACATAACCTCTCCTCCCCCCGAGGAAAAGTCGAGGCCAAACGCTCGGTACTGCCCTTCCTCTAACGTGGGGCAATTGCACAGGCCGTGCGGCCTTCTCGGAAAAGGGGTTTGTTGTGGTCCACAGCATTCACAAGCTGCATTTTGATACGGCTCTCCCCTGGGCTCACGCCCATGGATCCCCCCCCGGAGGCCTGACCCCCGTACAGCTCTGTCCCTACATCACCTCCATACCCGGGCGTCTACTGCCAAGCTCCCGTAAGACCTAAACCACCCCCTTTCTCCCGGTGCCCCGGAGGGCGAAGGGCAGGAAGGGCTTTTGCGAAAAGCCGCTCCATCACACGCGCCCGCAGGAATGGCAGGAGCCGCGGCGCAGCTCAGCGGTGGGTGCGCGGTGGGGTGCCGAGCGCATCCTGCAGCCCCCCGCCCGCAGGCTGCACGCGGGGGCCGTGGGCCCACCGCAGCACACGCGGCCTTTCCCCGTGAGCAGGGGGGCAGCCCTGGAGCTCCACGGCTCCGGGGCTCGCCAGCTTCCGTTCCAGCCTGTCCAAAAGAGCCGTCTCCACGCGGAGCACTACCGAAACGTTTATTGAGAAGAGTGTCGGGCGGCCAGGCTCCCCAGGACCCCTCCCCGCAGCTGACCGCGCCTCCGGGGAGAGGAGCGCGGCCTCGGGCAAAGGGGCAGCCAGCCTCTGCCCACCCGCCGGCCGCCGACGCTGCCATCCTGGGGCTCTCCCGTAGCACCTTGCGTGCCTCAAAGCGTTCGCGCGGAGACGCGGGCACTCGTTTCCTTGGGGGGAAGCGCATCCCCGCTGTGGCGCAGCCAGGGAGGTAAGGCCGGCTACGCGAACCCCGCACGCTCAGCGGCTGGAGGGAGGAAGAAGCCATCCGGCACCGGTCCCTGAACAAAGACCTGTGAGATCCGGGGGCTGGCTCACGCTGGCGAGGGGCTGGGCGCTGCCGGGGAGGGCTGCCTGCTCTCCCTCACGCTCCACCTTGGCCTTCGGCTTGCCGCTGGCTTCTGTCACCCCTTCTGCAGCCACCCCCAGCGCGCGGACCTGCCCCACAGCGCCGCCGAAACCCTCATCCGAGCAGGAGGGGGAACCGCGACCGGCTGCACGCAGGCCTGCTCTGACCGTATCCGCGGCACGGAAAAATAAACAGACGGGCATTTCTCTCCTTTAAAAGGCGCTTCCCAAACCTATCTGCAAACATGAGAGCAACTCCTGCTCCTCCCCGAGAGTGGCGTGACTGTACCGCGGGGCTCCCCTTTGCTCAGCCCTTGGGAGCAAACAGGGACCGCGGCCTCGCAGGTGCGGGCAGCTGCTGCCCGCCGGCGCGGCGGCGTGGCACACAGCCGTGCCGTGCCGGCTGAGCCTCGGCCGCGCCCAGAGGAGAGGGCTCCCTCGCCACGGGCACCCCGTGGCTTTCCTGCTCCTCGCTTCCATCCACATCAACCTCCACCGCATCGACGGGCAGCGCTAGCAGCCCCTCGCCCACCGAGCGTGCCGCAGTCCTGCCAGGAAGCACTCGCGACACCCCAGTCCGGACACGTCTATTTACAGGAGAAGAACGACAGACACAGGGCGAGGAGAGCTGCCTGCCAGCCGGCACGACCAGCCGCCGGCACAAGCTGCCACCTCCTGCGCGCTGCCGCGCCAGGGCTGGCTGGGGGCTCTGCCGGGACGCCGCCAGGCCACCTCCCCTGCGCTCGGCGAGGGCAGAGTCACTTTGCAGGCACTGTATTTTCAGAGGTTGGGGGCAGCGACAGATCCCTGGCTGCGCAGACAGTCCAGAGAGAGGCGGGGGATCTGCTGGTAGCATCGTGCCGTGGCGGCCGCCGAGGGCGGGGGCCCGCGCTGGCCGGAGATGCACAGCCCGGGCAAGCGTCCATCCCGGTCTTAGTCATTCTCGCTCTGCACGGGAGAGAGGGGAGGGCAAGGGTGAGGTGCCAGGGGCTGGGCTGGGGGGGACAGCCCCTCACCCGAGAAGCCTCCCTGCCCCAGCACAGCCCTGCCGGGCCCCTCACCTCCATTTTGCTGTATATCCAGCTGAGGAGCTTTGTCACGCGCGTGTAAACGCCCGGTTTGTTCTTCTGGCCACATCCTGTCCCCCAGCTGGTCACCCCGGCCACGTACCAGCGGCCGTTGTCCTCGCAGACCAGGGGCCCTCCGCTGTCTCCCTGGCACAGAGGGGCAGAGGGGTGAGGAGCCAGGAGACGCCCCTCCGCCAGTCCCCAGCCAGGGGACACCAGCGTGCGGGAAAGGCGGGCAGCCCTGCCGGTCCCGCGCCACCTTGCCGGGCGGGGACCGCGTGCCCCCGGCTCACCTGGCAGGCGTCTTTGCCTCCCTGCAGGTACCCGGCGCACATCATCCGCGGGGTCAGGTAGCCCTCGTACACCTTGTCGCTGTTGCAGATCTTGTAGTCGATCAGCTTCACCTCAGCCTCCCGCAGCTTTGGGGACGTGTTATCTGCAAGGCAGGAGGAGCCGTGGGGCAGGGTGGGCTTCGTCCCCCCACTGCCCCCGGGCCCCTCCGCGGCAGAGAGGGAGGAAGCTGGTATTTCTTGCAGGGCTCATTTCTGCAGAGCCGCGCAGCCGGGAGGGCAACCGCTGTGAGCCGCCCCTGCGGGAACGGCCCTCGGACACAGCGGCAAGAGCCACGCTTGCTGCATTCGCAGGCCGGGCCGCGGCACACGGGAGCTGCGGGTGGCGAGCCGGCGGCCTCCCTCACCTTCGTTCTCCCTGGTCTTCCCAAAGCCGGTGATGAAGCAGGACCTGCCAGTCTGGAATCGCTGGCCGTACATGGGGAGGCAGGCTGGGCGAACCTGGGCTGGAGGGAGGCACGATGAAAACCAGGCGAGGAGAGAGGAATGAGTCACCCAGGAGCAAAAGAGCCGCCGTAGTCACCAGCCCCGTGGCTAGGGAGGAGCGTGGCGTGCACGAAACGCTCCCCTCTGCGCCCACCCAGGCAGGGTCCCTGCCGGCCCCCCGCCGCACCGCCCACGCGGGGCACGGCGAGCAGCACGACGCCGGCTGCGCCGCTGAGCCCGCGGCTGCGTGCGCGCCGGGCCCCGCCAGGAGAGGACGGGCCAGTTCCCGGCCCCGGGACATGCGGGGAAAGCCGCGTGGCCGCAGCAGAGCGGGATGCTCCAGCTGGCAGCAGCCCCACGCAGCCCAGGGCTCCAAGGGGACCCGAGCTGTCTCTGGCTCCCGCCCATCCCCAGGCTCTCTCTGTCCCATCCCAGCACCAGCCCCGGCCAAATGGCAAGCTGAGAGGCCTCACCTGAGAGCGTCAGCGGCCTGGAGAGCTTCATGAGAGCGATGTCGTAGTCATCGTGATCGTCACTGTAGTTGGCGTTGATGATGACCTGGGAGACGGGGACGCCCTCTGCGCGCTGCTTCAGGTCCGAGACCCCACCGTACACCTTCCAGTCGTCGAGGATCTTCATGCTGTTCCTGGGCAGGGAGAGGTGGGGGCAGCGAGGAGTGAGGCGCAGGGCACGGGGCCGGGCTGAGCGCCGGCGCGAGGGCTGCCGGCCGCAGCCGGCGCCCCCGGGCTGCACGGCGGCACTGCGGGCAGCTGCCTGCGGCAGCACTCACATGAAGAAGCAGTGGGCTGCGGTGAGGACCCACTGCGCGTCGATGATGGTGCCGCCGCAGATGTGGATCGGCCCGTACTGCACGCTGACTTGCCAGGGCCATTTGCTCACGGAGGTTTCCTTTCCTCCGATGATCCGGCCAGAAATCCTCTGCCCACAGGCTGCAGGGGAGAGCGGGGCTGAGAGAAGGGCTCAGAGGGGAGGCAAGCCCGGTGGGGGTGTGCACAGCGCATCCCCACCACGTGCCGGCGGTGCCGGCGGTGCTCAGTACGTTCACAGGGGCCTGCGGAGACCATGGGGATGCAGCCTCCATGGGGGATGCAGTCTCCGTGGTTTTCTATTGCCCAGCAGGTTTGCTGGAAGACGCCCTGTGTGCCCAACCCCGTGCAAAGAACGGGGGCCGGCGCTCCCCAGCCTGCCTTTGGCCTCGCCCGCCCTTGGCCGGTGCCCTGCCAGCCAGCCCCTTACTTGTGCATCGGAGGGAGACGTACTTTCCCGTGAGACACTGTGAGCTGCAGGAGAGAAGAGGGAGAGGCAGCCTCAGCCCCGGCCCCGCGGCACCTGGGCAGGGGCAAGGCCGGGAGCCGACGCTGGCCGGTACCTGTTGAGGCTCTGCTGGATGGTCTCGCGCTCGTCGGTCACGGTGAGGCTCTTGCCGGAGACGTGCAGGGGGATGTATTCGGTTTGTGACGCACTGGGAGGGGAGAGAGGCGGTGAGGGTCCCTCCTCGCTGGGCGCTGGTCCCCGCCTTCCCAGAGAGGCTCTGCAGGCTAAGCCGGCGGGGGATGGACCGAAACGCCCAGAGCAGCGCCAGACACGCAGCCCGCCGGCAGAAAAGCCCAGCGCTGGGGGAGAGAGCACAGCGGGCCGTGCACCCGGCCAGGGCAGAGGGGCCAGAGCGACGCCTGGGGGCTGGCAGGGCCCCAGTGCCCGAGCAGGACAACCCGAGCCCCGGGGAATTACTTCTGAAATCCCAGCTGCCGGCAGGTCTTTCTGGAGAAGGAGTCGTCCCAGGCGCTGCTGCACACCGGCAGCCACTGGCTCTCAGTGCTGGAGTAGACGTGGAGCGAGGACTCGTCGGACACGAAGCGCACTGCGGGGACGGAGCAGGCGGGTCAGTGGTACCCGGCGCCCTGGGGACCCCCTCGCTCCCACCGCGCCCGGCTGCTGGTGCCTCACCGCAGCCCAGCTCGTCGCTCCTCTGGGAGCAGTCGACGATGCCGTCGCAGCGCACGGGGCCGTCCCTGCAGCTCTCGGCGGGCTCCTTGTACACGATGCCGGTCTGCGACCGCCAAAACATAACTGGAAGCAAGCGCACGCCATGGTGAGGCCGGGGCTGCCGGCAGGGGCTCGCCGTGGGCGAGGGTGCTGTGACCCCCCGGAGGGGAGTCCGGAGGGGGTCCGCCGCGCACAGGGGCGCTCCCAAGCCCCGGGCGCGGGCTGGGGTGCAGGGCTGCCCTTTGAGCCAGGACGGAAGAGCTGCAGGACGGAGGGCTGAAGGAGGACCGGCCAGCCCGGCGGCGCAGCTCCGCTGCTGCAAGCCTCTCCCAGCGCACCCACCGCGAGCTTGCTCCTGCCGAAGGATGCATTCAGCCCGCCGAATGCTTCCAGCTGCAGCAGCTGGATGCCACGGGGACTAAAGTGGTTCCCCCGCGGCCGTGCCGGCTGTGTTTGAGGGTCCTGCCGGGCCCGGGCGCCTCAGGGAGGGCGAGCGGGGGGCTGCGGGGTGCCCCGCCGCAGCAAGGCCCGCGGAAGGGGAGCGCGGCTGGCCTTTCCCCGCCATCCTGCTCTGCCTCTCCACCAGATGTCAGGAACGCTCAGGGAACGGGAAGCGCACATCCCTCCCAGCGCGGGTGTCCCCAGCCTCTGCTGGCCCCCAGCCCCTGTGAGGTCTCCCCCGGGGGGCCCAAGCCGGGACCCCACTCACACAGCAGGATGAGGGCGATGAGCAGCACGATGAGGACGGACGTGCAGAAGATGAGCGCGAGCCGTCGCTGGCTCATGCAGGGAGCTCTGAACATGGAGGATCCTGGCAGCAGGGCAGAGGCAGGGTCAGGGGAAGCGGCTGCCCCCCCCGGCGTCCCCGGACCCTGCTGCCCACCGGCCCGCACCAGGAGGTCCCTGGCTCCCCAGGGGACCCTCGAGATGTGGGGGAGCCGGGCCACGCACACCCCGCACCGCGCCGTGGCGTCCCTCCATCCCGCCATGGTCACGGTCGTCTCCCTCGCCCTCGGCACCCCTCACCCCGCCCAGGGAAACACCAGCCGGTGGCTGAGGCTTGTGCCAGCAGCGGGCACAGGGGCCCGTTCCTCGCCTCCCGCCATCCCTCCCCACCCGGGGTGGGGCTGGGGCCAGGGCGGCCAGAAACCGCCCTCGGCACCATCCTCTTACGTGTGCTCTCACAGGCGGTGCAGGGGGCCGGGGCCGGGCCCGACTCCGGGCTGTAGGGCTTGAAGCTGACGCCGAGGACGCTTTCTCGAGGCTGCGGAGGTCGGGCACCGAAGATGCTGCTGACTGTGGAGGCATGGAGGCCGGGAGGGACACTGCTGGGCGACGCCGTGGCCTGCAAGCGGAGACGACCGTTACTGGCAGCGACCGTCGCCCGCTGCAGAGCCCCCGTGGCTGCCACCCCCCCGCCCGAGCAGCTGCGAAGGCACAGGCGGCGCGGAGCCGAGCTCCCCGCCACGGCCGGCCATTGCCGCTGGTGGCTATTCCTCCCCGGGACCGTGAACTGCAGAGAGAGCTGCTGCTGCGGTGCCTCTCTCTGTACCGCGAAGCCTGGCCGGGACGGCTGAAACCCTCTTTGTTGCAGAGCTTTTCCCCTTCGGGGGGGTGCTGGCCAAATTTCCCAAACCGATCGCCTCGATGGGTGCAATCAACTGGGTATCTGGCATCGGGACAGTCACGCTGTGGCCCAGTTCCACGAGGCTAGTGCCCCAATTTATGCATCTATCCTTAATTAGCCATTTGAAAAATACAGTGCAATTTCCAGCTGTTATTTAGTAATACTTAATAATCAGTGTTTTCCAAGCCCTGAAACGTCCTGCACCCTGGAATGCTGTTCTGCAGTTGTGTCACTCCTGATCCATGAATTTGCCAAAGAATATGTATTTGTTTCCTTTCCTCAAGATACACTCTTCCAAACTCTCCGTCGGCTTCCATCAGCTACAGAAGCGAGAGCCTCTCGTTTTCCCCCAGAGAGGACCTGTGTACAAAGCCCGCAATAAACGCCGACCATTTTTGTAAATTTGTAAAATCCACCATTTGTAAAATCTCAGCTACGTCTCTGGCGGTAAGAGCCGGCTGCGTGCCTTACGGTACCGCAAGGGCATCGCCAGCCAGCACGCGGCAGCGGCACCCGGCCTGGGCTCCGCTCTCGGCAGGTGCTTCCCACGCTGCCTCGCTCCTCCTGCCCGCCGCCTCCCGGCGCTGCTCCCCGCGCCACGCAGCCGTGACCGACCGCGGCGGCGGCAGCGGGCTGCTCGAGGGAAGCCGGTCAAACCGTTGCCAGTCGGATTTGGACCGTGTCCGTCCCTACAGCCAATGTCGCTGCTGTCCCGCAGAAGGGGCACCCAGGGGATTTTTGGCCCTGCAGCCACTGGAGATCACGTTTCCCCATAACCAGAAAACGTCCCCTTCCCTGCCAAGCTGGCAGGAAGCACCTGGGCTGGTGCACGGCTCTGGGCACGGGCAGAGGGGACGGGGGCTGTGGGCAGAGCAGGAGGAGCGGCAGGAGCCGCTGCCGAGTCGCCTCTTTCCAGCTGGATTTTCTCTACCCTCATGTTTCCTGCTGGGAATCAAGGGCCCTAATGAGCACGTCGGGAGCCTGCTCAGGCTCATGCTTTGTCAATATGGCTGTGCCCTTTCTCGCAACACGGTGGCGTAACTTCCTGGGCATTATCCCGTGAGTCACGCGCCCCGGCGTGGCCACGCGTGCCGCGCTCCCCGCGCGCGGTCTGCTCAGCCCCGACCGAACGTCGCGGGGGACGCGCCAGCTCTTGAACCGTGCCTTAGGAACTGCTGGCAGGCCAGGCGCAGCCGCCGCAGAGCCCTGGCCAGCAGCGAGGCGCAGAGGGCCACCCCGGGGCACAGGGTCTCAGCCCTCCTCCCGCCAAGCCCTCGGCACAGGCACCGCCAACATCTCCCGGCCACCCACGGCATCACCCACCCCTTCTCACCCCTGCCCCACCAGACACCGATAACAAGCCCGAATTTGCTCAGCCCGCAGCCGAAGGCCAGTTTTCCCCGCGCCTGAATTTCACAGCGGCACGTGGGCAAGCCCGGAACAGCTGTGCCGCAGGCTTGCCTTCTCATGAGCTCTCCCAAAGGTGCCGGCGAGCCCGGGAGACCCCTCCGTGTGCTCTGTGGGGCTGGGCACGGCAGCCGGCAGGGCTGGAGACCGCCCCGGCAGCGTCCTCCCCTGACGAGTCTGAGCAGTCACGGCGATGGGATGCAAGTTCTCGCAGCGAGCAGCATGCGCCCGCACCCCAAAACGTCCCTGGGTACCCTTGGCGCCCGTTGTTAAAAAGCGTACGGCATCAGCAAGAGAGCCAGAGCTGCAGCGCGTCCCGCACCGCCGCTCAGGTGCTGGGAAGCCTTCCTAGGAAAAGAGCTTCTCCTATCTACGTGTGAATGGGGCGTCTGTAAATACCCAGGCGGTATCATTTACGTTGGCATTTGTATGCTATCTCGGCACGTCTGATATTTCGCGTGCCTCATCCTGCTGCAAGCGTAACCCTTCGGTTGTCGGATCAGCAGGATTACAATGCTGCTAAGGACAAACCCCGCCATCGTACTAGGAAACACAGCCAGTGTTTTCTTCACCGGTACGCCAGCGATGCCGGATGCTAATGCGTTTCCATCTCCAGTGTACAAACATCTCAGATTAACACACAAGTACACCGTAGGTTAAATTGCTCTTATTACTCCTTAGCAGGAAACACAGGCCCTTTCTTACGCTTGGGTGGAGTATTAGCTACTTATTTCCTTAAAAGTCTAAAGTCCAAGCTTTATTTTGTTTAGGTCCATCGCAGAAGCTAACAAAACTTTTACCATGGGTGCCCGGTAACCAGCATAACTGGTTGCTGTTGTACAGCCGCCGGTGCGGAGGACAAACAGCAGCGGCTTTAGAAGGTATTTCTGCCGAGGAGCGTGCATTACGCCAGCGAGTGAGCTGCGACTCCTGCCCACAAAACCTTTACTCATCCCTTGCTGGCTTTTGAGTAAAAGTCAGACCCGGAGCCATGCCTATCTCACACGCGTGGCTGCGGTTTGAGCCCTTTTCCTGACGTCCTCTCTGCAAAGGTTCCACCGGCCGCGAGAGCGTCGAGCGCTGCTGCAGGCTGCAGCCGGAATGGCCGGCGTGGGGAGGGGGAGCGCAACCGGCTCCTTCCCGTGGCGGGGGAGCCACCCGGGACGTCCGGGGAACGAGCGGACGGTGCCCGCCTGCAACGCGAGCCCTTTGCCAAACCTCCCGCGAGCACAAACACTGCCTCGCTCTGCTCTGCGGCGTTCAGCAGAGCTGGGGAAAGCGCCGACACCGCAGGCAGCGGCACCGGAGAAGGCCATCCCCTTTGCACCCCGAGCTGCCTCGTGCACGGACCTCCGGCTGTGCCCCCTGCCGCAGCGGGAAGGCCACCAAACCCACGCCAACAGAGGGCAAACACCGGGGGAAAGGCGGGCCGGGTTCCGGGCTCAGGATCCATGCGGGACGGGGAGGGCAGGCAGGGAAACCAGCCAGCAGTCACCCGCAGTTTCGGAGTGGGAGGGAGAGCAGAAGAAGCTGGGAACACCTGGGGTGTTGCAACCGGACCCGGGGCCCGGCCGTGTCCCAGGGGAGCAGAAGGGCACGGCAGCTGCCCAAAATTTGGAGCATCAAGAGGGGAGGGAAGCGGCCTGGCTTAAATCAGTTGCAAGGAGCTGCCTAAATGGGTGCTGATCTCTCCCAGCTGAGCTCGGCAGCCCCCGCCGCCCCAGCCCTCTCTGCGGCTCACGGCCCGCTGTCGGGGGCCGGGAACCGGCCCCTTCAGCCGGCTGCGGAGCGCTGCTCGCGCAGGGCAGACGAGCTCGGCGAGCACACAACGGCGCCTTTGTCCTCGCGCGCACCCGGGACAAAACCCTCCCGAGCCTGTCAGAGCCCCCGTCGCCTCCCGCCGCAGCCGTCCCGCTCGAGCGCCGCAGCTGCGCGCTGCCGCCCTGGGAGGGCGCGGACCCCAGGCCGAGCCGCGGCCCCCGGCTGCTGACGGCGTGGGGCTGGGCAGGGCCGCTGGGGCCACGACTCCCGGGGGCTGCGGGAGGACGCTGCCGAGCCCCGGGTGCCGCAGAGGGGCGACGCGCGGGGAGGCGACGTCCCAGAGCACGCAAGGGCCCTTTGGCAAGCGCGGATGACGAGCCGTGTCGCTCGAGCCAGCCCGAGCTGGCCAGGGACAGGCTGCCCTCCGGCCGGGGCGAGCAGCCCTTCAGGCAGAGATCAGACAGTGTTCCAGGGGGTGAGCAATCGCTGCTCACCCCGCTCCACGGACGGGCGAACGGCGGCACGGAAGGATGCAGCGACTCCTGCAGTCGCCGAGCCGAGGGTGGCACCTGGGACTCCTGACGGCCCGTTTAATCCACGCGACGAAGCCCAGCTGGCCCGGGGGGGCTGCCCGATATTGGGTAGTTGTCTCCATACGCGGGCATCCCAATTCCTGCCCCGCTCTCACCAAGACGCGGTGCCGCTGCCTGCTTTCGGGGCCACCTAGAGCCGGGATCACCCTGCAACATGGTGCTGGGTCCCTCGGGACCAGGGTCTGGCCCGAGCCTGCTCCGCTCCCGGCTGCCTCTGACGCACCCGCACACAAAGGGGCAGGAAAACGGTGGCTTTTACAGCTGGCCCTGCCTCCCCTCGAGCCCCATCCACCCCGTCACTGCCGGCTTTGCACGTTCCGGACGTCGCTGGCACAGCCGGCAGCGCTCGGCACAGTAATTACCCGCTGCCTCACCCGGGCGGGCTGAGCCCAGTGCCCAGCCGGGGATGGATGTTTTCCTCATGACAGGATGCTCGGCAAGGCCCCATGGCCGAGACTGGGCAGGCCCCGGCCACCCAGCCCGAAAAGAGCCTGGAGAGCGGGCGAGGGAGAGCAGCAGGGGCTGGGGCCACCAGCGTGCTGCCACTGCTACCGGGGTGCTGGTGGGAGGTGCCAGAGGCCTCAGGAACGTGCAGCCCCATGGGTGCCAAGCGGCACCGGCCCCCACCGGCAGTGTCAACCCACCCCGCCAGCCGGTCCCCCCCGGCTCGCAAAGCTGCTGGCGCAGTGGATCCCTCCAGCATGGAAAAGCAGTGGTGCCGGGGGTGCCTGACGCCGCCTCTGCCGGCACGGGGCCGACACCAGGGACGCTGGCGGCAGTCCTCCTCCCTCTGCGTGCCGAGGGGGTGCCGGAGGCAGCGGCCCCACAGGCAGCTCGCCCCGGGTCCTCCTCCCCGCCGGCAGCACCAGGCTGCCGCGAAGGCAACGCCCCAGAGAGCAGGACGGCGAAACCAGGCCCTCCACCAAACCCGGAGGAAAGCGAGTCCATACGGCCAGAGTACTCCCAGCCGGCTCAGAGCTGGAGGAGCTCCTGCACCTTACCGGAGAGGTTTTCCCGTCCATCGGCCGCTGCAGGGCTGGGCTGGGCTCACAGCTCCGGCACAGCCATCCTTCGCTGCGCAGCGCGGTGCAGAGCGAAGTCAGGTCCGCGGGGACAGGGCAGAATCTGTTTGGCGAGCGGGCTCTACGTCAGTGCCAGCGCCGGGCGCGGAGGGAAACCAGTCCGACCTGCCGCCCAGCTCCACCGCTGCCTGTTTCCCAACTGCTCCAGGCACAGCATGCAAAATACCTGCCTCTGCTGCCGGTCGCCCCAGCCAGGCGCTGGGGAGCGCTGGGCAGGAGCAGCAGGAGCCTCGGCTGCGGCCGAAGGTCTGGGAGCAGACGAGGTCCGGCCCTGGGGGACAGTGGCATCCCGGACACCCGGGGGTTCCTCACCTCTCTCCTGGCTGCCCGCCCAAGTGCCCCCCTCTCTGCCGGTGCCCGCCACGCGCTCGCCCGCACCTCTGCTGCCCCAGCGAGGGCTGCGAGCGCCAGCTGAGCACGGGAGAGGAGGGGATGCGCAGCCGCGTCCAACCGGAGACCGAGAAGTCCAGAACGCCTTGTTTCCAGTGAAATGAGAGATCGTTTCCCTCTAGTTTCTCTAGCTGCTCTTTCACTCCTTTGCTGATGGAATTGTGCGAGGAGAAAGCAGCGGTCTCCCGCTTCCTCTGTGGGCGTGAGCTAGGAGACGCTTTGCTTAACCCAGAACTCACACCTGGGAGAAACGGCTAAAATTATCCAGATTAAAAGGAAAAAAAGCTCAGCTCCATCGTGCGCTTTCTGACGCCGGGATCTGCGGCTCGCAGTGCCGTGTGCCCCGCTCGCCCCTGGCTGCCGGAGCAGCGGCTGCGGGGCGGATGAAGGAGGCTGGTGGGGAGCCTGTGCCTGCACTCCTTGCTGGCCGGGGCCGCACCACGGTCTCTGCTCGGCACGGCACGGCAGCGAGGCGAGCTGCTTTCCCAGAGGTGCAGCCCGTGCCTCATGTAACCGGGAGGCTCCCAGCTTCAGCCGGTGTGTGGACGAGCAGCCCGGGGGATAAGAGGTTATGGCGAGAGGGCTGGCGCCGGGCGGTGCGAGGCTCGGCAGGGAGGAGGGCACCCTCTCCGGCGGCCCGGTCCCGGCAGGCTCCGTCTGGCGGTGTGGTGCCTCCCGTGAGCCCCAGCCCGACACTCTATTTTCCAGGCACATTTCTCCCGGCATTATTCATAGCATAAGTCCCTTATTCATTGGGCTCCCCACCCACACCGGCTCATCGGAAGGGCAGGAGACAAGCAGGGCCATCCAAGCTTGGAGGAAACCTGCTTCCAAGCCCCCTTGACTTCAAGGCCGAAAAGCCCGGGAGGGACCCCGCTGTCCGTGCCTCCGAGGGCTCTGCCCCGCTGGGGTGCAGGGAGGCAGGGGCTGGCCAAGCACCCGCTGCGTCCCCGGACAGCCCTGAGCTGGCCTTGCCCTTGTGCCTGCGCGAGGCGCCGCGTCCTCTTCGTGAAAAGGGGTTCTCAGAAAGCAGCTCCAGGAATGATTGTTTGCTGGTGTTTCTGCAAAGCCACCCACGGAAAACAAGCTACGGAGAACCGTGTGCCTGGGCTCGACGCCGGCAACCTGACGTTAAACGTCGCGTGCGCAACGCCTCCCGGGTGAAATCCTTGCGTTTTCTTGCTGGTAACCGCTCCCGTGAGCCCTGCTGCACCCTCCTGCCCTCCCAGCTAGCAAAGCGAGGTGCTAAGAGCACGCGCAGCCGGAGCCGGCACCGCCAGCCCCGGAGAGCCCGGCGGCTCCTCCGCTCTCTGCTCCGACCTCCAGGCGTGAGGGAACTGGGGAGGGCTGAGGGTAACTCTGCTCTTCCAGGCGAGGCGCTTTGTCCCGCGGCAGGGCTGCGGCCGCACAGAACCGGCCCCCCGGCTGCGGCCCGCGCCCTGACGCAGTGTCGCTGCCCGAGCCTGCCCCTCCGCCCTGGGCCGAGCCCCCCGCGGTCCGCAGTGGCGGAGGGCAGGGAAAAGCAGGGACCAGCCCCGCCGGGCGTTCTGCGGGCTAGGCTTCTCCGCGGTGGTGTCACCCTGCCGGCCGACACAGCGGCCCGCAAGGGGGTACTTCAGGGTCAGCCACATCACCCGCGGGGCTCGGGGGCCACTGGGGACCCCAGCCCCGCTCCAGCCTCGCCCGTGCCGAAGGTGGTGGCCTTCCCGATGCTGCGGCAACCTCGGCGCCAGGATGCGGGCGCCTGGTGGGAGGTGGGAGGACGGTGCCGAGGACGTGCTTCGCCCAGCAGCCTGCCCCGCGGACGAGGCGGCCCCTTGGCTGGGTGGGTGCCCGGGGCTAGCGGCTGGCAGGACGGTCCCGGTGGAAGCCGGGCTCGGGGCTGGGGCGGCTGCAGCTTCCAGCCCTCGCTGCCCCTGAGAGGAGCTGCAGAGGCTCTGGGGAAAGACCTGCTGTGCAGTTCTGACTCAGGTGGTTTCCAGGTTATTAAAAACACGGCTATTCCTATTCCAAGATTAGTCAATTGTTTTGAAGATGAAAAGGAAACTTGGCAGCGTTCTCGAGGGCTGGTTTGACCCCGTGAACTCAAGACCTCTTCTGCTGACACCGAAAACGCGGGGCTGCTCTTTTCTGTGACGCTTTGGCTTTAACACGGGGCTTCGGGCGGTCAGCCACGCCTGATGCGAAGCTCGCCCGTGGCTATCGCTGGGTCCCTGCCTGTGCCGGGGTGCCCGGGCATGGCACATGGCCGCGGGACGGGGCTGCGTGCCGGGCAGGGGCGGCTGTGCCCGCCTGCCTCGGGCTGGGCTGAGCGCTGCCCTCCTCGCCCTGCGAGACAGCGGCTCCCTCCCGGGCCCCTCGCAGCAGAGCTGGTGGCTGCAAGGGCAGCACAGAGACATGAATTCTGCAGCCTCGAGGATGCCAAGCGACGTTTCATGGAGGAAGAGGGGAAAGCAAGAGAAGACAGGGATCCTGGGCAGCGTCTGCACCGCGAGCCGCGGTGCGGGCACACTGCCGCGCTGTGCCGGCACCGGCTCCTCCGGCGGCGCCTGGCAGTGCCCGCTCCCGTGCAGCGGCTCGGGTGCCAGCACAAGCACCGCGGCGTGGCTGTGCCGCTCACGATCTGAGCGTTCGGCAGAACTGTCATTTCTCCTCCGCCTGTTTCGTTTTCCCCTAAATTGCCAACCATTTCTCCCAAAGCCCCTGAATCGCCTCACCTGCAGGACCGGCCCCGTCTTGTCTTTTCTACATGGCTCCCTCCTTCCTCATTTTTGGTCCCGTTGCTTTCAATTTTCATTTTTTTACACAAAACACGACCTGTGGCTTTGTGTGCGATGGGCTGCGCTTCATCTCAGGACTCCTAAATTCAGTGGCTGCCAGATCTGAGTCACGAGCTGATGGCAGAGCGACGGGACATCAGCTGCTCCCCCAAAGAGGGGAGAATAAAGCCAAGCCGGGGTGGGGATCTGCTGCCGGAGCCGTGCCCGCCGCCAATCCCTATGGCTGGCCCTCAGCAAAGGAACGGCCGTTGGCGAGGGAGAGCCTCTCCCCGCCGCCGGGCACCCGGTGCCGCCACCCCACGCCCGTATTCCCCAGGGCCCCGGCGGAGCGCAGCCGCAGCCTGCGTGTCCCCGGGCGCCACGAGAGCCAGGCATGCCGCCGTGCCGTGCCCGAGGTCCTGCCGCCAGGCACCGCCGGACCCACCCTGCAGCTGACAGAGCTGCTGGTGCTCCGGCAAGGCTGCGAGTTCGTGGAAGCCGTGGGCTTTAACAGGAAGGACGAGTCAGGGGAAAAAGCAGAAATCTCTCACTTCGGGCATTTAAGATGGCTTTCTGAGGAGCCACTTTGCTGTGGCAAAGGTCCCAGGTCTTGCGCCCCTGCGCCCGCCGAGCCGTGGGCTGCTCTGAAGCTTTTTCAGGCCGTCCAGAACACTCTCGGTCTCTCTTGCTCTTTTTATCTGCGTCCTTTCCACTAATTCCCCCGTGGGAAATTCCTCCTCTGGAGACGAATCGCCCTCCATCACGTGAGGGCCCCTGGGTTTGCAGAAGCCCCAGGGAAGCCCTCAAGCAAGCTCCGCTGTAATTCAGCCTGCCAGAAGGCAAAGCCGAAGACTCGCACCTGAGGCCGGTGCCACCAGACAGGCAGGACATCGCCGTGGCGCCGGAGCCCCGCAGCCACGCGCACCGCGTCCGGACCGGGGCCCCCTCAGGTGCGGTGGCACCCGACTTCGGAGCTTGCCCCGCCACCCATGCACACGATGGTTGCAGGGCATGCAATAGCACAGAGCTTGGCACTCGGCCCCAGCAAGAGGGAACAGGCTGAGCCCAAAGGGAGGGAAAGCAAGAACCCCCTCCCGGGGCTCCAGGGCTGGCTGTGATCCGGCCGGCTTTAGCCGCTGGCAGGACAGGGCGTTGGCCCAAGGGGACGCTGCTGGGCGGGTGCCATGCTCAGTAAAATCCCTGTGACGGGCCATCCTGGGTGCTCACCCCTGTGCTGTGCTTTTACCGCCTCATTTAATAACGAGGCAGCAAGGGCAGACACATGATTTACTCCTGTTTTCCCTTTGTCAGCAACGTAGCCTTTTGTTCAGAAAAGCCCCTGAAAAGCTCTTCGTTAAGGCTGCTGGTAGGAAATGCCCAGCCTGGGTTGAGAGAGGAGCCGTGGGTGAGTGGGTGGACAGTAAAAAAAAAATAAAAGTGGAAGTCGCTACACAGCTACTTTCCTCCCGCCGCGCTAACGCCTCCGAGACGTCACTGAGCCGGCCTCCAGAGGAAAAACGAGCGCTCGGCAGCTCGCCGCAGCAGAGCTCGGCCCCCCGCTCGCCCAGCCCGGCGCCCACAGGGGATGCTGAGCCGGCATGGCCCCCTCCGCCACAGCCTTGGCACTGTGCGTGGCACTGCTCCTCGCCCGGCGGATGGACGGTGAGTCTCTCTTCCCCACGCCGTGGCCTTCAGCCCCTCCCGCTCGCTGTGTCTGAGCCCCACGGCTCCCGGCAGGCTGCTCGGCTCCCCTCCGCGCCCGAGATCCCGGCACCGCAACGGGGACCGGGACGGGGGAAGGCACGCGGGGAGCGGCTGTGGTCGGGAGCTGCAGCTCGGACACCGCTGCTGCCTGCTCGGGGCTCGGGCCGGCGGTGCCCGCAGGCTCCCGCCTGCTTGGAGCGGGACACGGCCGGGGCTCCCTGCTCGCCCCTCGCCTTTCTTCGCTGTTCGGGAGCCCGAAGGCTGCGTTGGTCCAGAGGCACCAACCTCGCTTATCTCCGCCGGCATGGGCCGCGGTGCCTCATATGGCGGTGAAACGCTGCGGTCGCTAGCGCGGTGCTCTGCTGACAGCCGTCCTCCCGGGCAGCGGCGCGGCTCAGCGTCCGCCGGCAGACAGCAGCTGCTGAGGAAACCAGCAGAGAAAGGGTGACGGATGTTATCTGGCGCTGCTTTGCTGCCAGGTGACAATACTGAAACCCAGGCAGGAGGTGTGAAAAAGTCTGTTTCTTCCAGACAGCAGATAAGCAAAACAGGAAAGCCGAATCCAAACAAAGCTGCTAGTAAATGGCGGGGGCGGTCAGCCACGCAAATACAGCAGGCTCCTTTCTTGGGCCAGAAAAGCACCCAGATCCTCTCGGCGGGGCTGAGCTAGGCTGTCCCCAGAAGACAGAGGAAGGGAAAAAGTGGGGGGGGACGGGGATGGGACGAGCAAACACCGTGTCTTGGAAGTGGGACAAGCCTGAGCAAATCCTTGAGCGAGGGCTGAGCCTGCAGCTTTTTGGGTGCGTGGTCAGCTTTGGGGGGTGAAGCTCCAGGCCGGCCATCGAGGAGGCAATCGCAAGGAGCTCTGCCCAGCTCCTGCGGGCACCAGCGGGACGGGACGCCGTGCCGCCTCGCCTAACGCTCTCCTTCGGTCCCGCAGGTGAGAAGCTGGCGAGCCCCACGCGCGTGCGCTTCGCTGCGGAGACAGCGCATCACCTGCTGCGGTGGGAGCCGGGACGCAACCCCCCCAGGGACGTCCGCTACGAAGTGGAGCACAAAGTGTGAGTACGGCGGTGGGGGCGCAAGCGGGGTCGGCCCCTGCCCGGGCTCCGATACCGACAGCGGTGACAACTGGGTCCCTGGCACCTGCCTGCACCGCTCTCACCCCGGGCGCTTCTCCCCACAGCTATGGCATGAATTTCCCCTGGATAGCCATCTCAAACTGCAGGAAGATCTCGGGGCACTCCTGCGACCTCACGTACTACACCCTGGATCCTGCCCTGCGCTACTACGCGCGGGTCAGGGCCGTGTCTGGAAACCGCACGTCCCCGTGGCAAAGGACCAACTCTTTCTCCCCGCAAGAAGGTAGGTCGGGTGCCTGCCTCCACCCTGCGGCCGCGGGCAGGAGGCTTCAAGGATGGCAGAGGTCAGGGTGCCAAACTGCTGGCGAAGAACTTTGGGACAGATGAGAGCAGGGATGTCCCTCTCTTCACACCTTCCCGGAGGGCAGCCGGGCTGCGGGATGGGATGGGGCAAACCTAGGACGCGCAGCGCCGGCGGCGAGGAACGGTCGCCGCTCAGCCCACTGCTGCAAAGGCTCTTGTTGCCACAAAGAGCAGAAAACCCTAACGTGCCCGTCCAACTGACTTGTCTCCAGCCAGCCTGCGCCTGTCGGGCCAGAGCATCTCCGTCTCGGGCAACACCATCCACGTGCAGCTGCAGCTGCTCCTCCGGGCCGGGAACCTCACCGTGAAATACGACGACATACAGAAGCACACGAGGCGATACCGGGTGCACGTCAGGAGGGCACAGGACAACCAGACGGTGAGATGCGTTGCTGGTCCCTTGCTGCCCCCATCTGCCACACGCGCTGCCATTTTTAAAGTCCGGTCTTCTGTAAAACTTAGTATGGAGATTTCTCACAGCCACAACATCGCGGAGAGATTTCTCTATGCGTTTTATTGCGGTAGGTTCCCCAGCTCTTGGGATTTTGGGTCCAGCTGCTGTCAGCCGCCCTGCTAAGTGCCCTGGGGACTTTCCCCAGGGGACAGCAGAGGAGGAGGAGGGAGGAAGGCACGGGGCCCAGCACGCCCGCAGGCGCAGGGGGGCTCTCGGGTACCAGCCCGCGCTCTGGTCGTTGCAGTATGAAGTGGTGGAGACCACCCCGGAGTTCAACATCAGCAACCTCTTCTGGGACACGGAGTACTGCATCAGCGTGGAGCCCGACGTGGCCAGCCGGCACACCCGCGCCACGCGCACCGACGAGCAGTGCGTCACCATCAGCGAGAAAGACTGTAAGCAGCGGGGGAGGCAGGGAAGGGGAGGCCTTGCGGGACGCGGATCCTCCTCAGCCTCCTGGCCCTGGGGGCGCGGGGGTCCACACCAGGGCGGCCGCTCCGTGCCCCCACTGCAGGACCTTTGTGCTACGTGCACTGAGGACTCCGCCTTCCCCCCCTCACCTGGGCACGTCCTCTCTTGCAGGGAGCACAGACCTCGTCCTGAGCATCGTCAGCTCCTCCGTCGTCACCGTGTTGCTCTTGGGCCTCCTGGGGGCTCTGCTGGTGTGCGTCTACATAAAGAAGCCCGTGAGGCCGCCGTCTGTCCTGGTAAGGCAGCCGGGCACGCGGCACCCTTTGCGGCCGGCGCGGGTGGGAGAGGCAGGGAACGAGCAGGGACGAAGCACGGCCCACTCACCTCTTTTCTCTCCCTCCCAGAAGTCTTTCATGAAGCAGAGCTCGCTCTGGCTGGAGCAGGAGTCCTCGTCCTCGGGCAGCCCGGACGCAGACCCCGTGCAGCAGCTGTTCCTGTGCCAGAAGGAGCCGCAGCAGGACAGTGGCCCCGACGGCAGCGCCGGCACAGCCCAGCTGCCCCTGGAGAAGGGCTGGAGGCTCCCAGCACGGCCCGAGGACCGGGTGCGCCTGCTGGGGCCGGGGGCCACGGGGCGCGGGGACAGCAGCTGCACCAGCACCGACAGCGGCATTTGCCTGCGCACCTCCCACTCCGAACCGAGCGGCTCCTCAAGCCCCAGGCCCCAGGGCTACCAGCGGCAGCTGCCCGCCGGCAACGACAGCGGCGTGGGCTTGGAGGGCACCTGCCCTCGCCCCACGTGCTCCTCCGGCGGCAGGACCAGCAGCCCCGCGGAGGCCAGGCAGTCCCGCGGAGGGGAGCTCGGCCTCTCCCCCGCCGCCAGCCGGGACAGCCAGCAAGACGTGGCGTTCCGTGGGTACCTGCAGCAGTCCAAGGGCACGGTGGAGCCAAGGCAGGGCTCAGCCGAGGGGGTGCCCTTCTCGGGCTGCGCGGGACCCCCGCAGGGCCGGGGCAGCACGGGCGCCGTGCTGGACCCGGAGTGCTCCGAGCCGGCTGTGGCCAAAGGGTATTTGAAGCAGTGCTCTCCCGAGCACCCCCGCAGCCACGCACAGGACCTTGCTCCATGGGGCACCCCTCGGGAGCCCGCTGGCCGGGACTTTTCCAGCCACGTGGGGCCTCGAGCACCCACTCCGCTGAGCTACGGGGCTCCGGGTGCTCCCTTGGCCTCCAAAGCCAGCCCCGAGCTCCTGAAAGCTCCTTTCGACCTGAGCATCTTCACCACTGACCTCCTGGGGACGCTGCCCCTCATCTCCAGCCTCAGCACCGACGAGTGGCTCACGCCGCAGATCAGCCCCCTGAGCCTGCTCAACGGGGACAGCAAGGACAGCCGCCTGTGAGCCGTCCCCGTACTGCGGCGCGGGCGCCGCCGGCCCTGCGCGCCGGCCCAACTACCTCTTCTAGCCACTGCCCCCGGGGAGCAGCTACTCCGATAAGCTACCGCCGACTCCTGAATGTTATCGCATCAAACTGAGCGGTGCCCCGGCCAAGAGAAGCACCGGCTTAGCTACTTCTGGAGCTGCTTTGGCCCCGGCACTGCTGCGGCCGGTCCCCGGCGCAGAGCTAACGGGACGTGGGGACGGGCTGCGCCGGGCGGGCTCGCCCCCACCGCTGCTGGCCGCCGAGCCCAAGGATACACACCAGGACGTTTCCAAAGGGCGATCCTGCCTCGTCTGCCCTCCCCAGCAGCCCAGCGCGGGGCTCGCAGCCGCCGGGCTCAGGGCCACCCTTGGGGCCGGCACCAGCCCCGCGCTTCCCCTCCCCACTTTCCTCTTTCACGGGTGAGCACCGGGCTCCTCCAGCTGATGTCCACGCCGCAACGCCGTCTGAACCTTTCACACCGCAGACGACAGTGGAGAGCAGCCTGACGTCAGCCATCCGGCTGCCGGGAGCGCGGAGCTCCCACGCTGGCTGGCCTCACTTGGAGGGAGTGAGGGACTTTCCTGACCCTACAGAGACCCCTCAGCATTCGGCCCCTCTGGCAGAGGGGTGCTGGCTACCTCTGGCAGGGTGCAGGATGCGTGCAGCAGCTGCCACACGAGCCCAGTATGAGCCAGGGCGGCCCTGCCCACACTATGGTCCATGTTCTGCCACTATTGCAATACAGACATTATTTATTCTATTTAATTTGTAAATACAGAAAGAATGGCGTGTTATTTATGTGGCCCGTTCATCTGTACACCCTCTTCTAAGGCCAAGCTGCGCTTTCTGTTTTCAGATACGGACTTTCCCCGGCAGCAAAGGGCAACGTGCCTTTGCCTCACGTAGGGAAAAGGGTTTCCACATCGCAGCTGGAAAAAGGAGAACCAAGCCAGCCCGCTGAGAGCGTCACACTCATCTGAGGACCAGGGTAGTTGTCCCAGGCGCGTGTCGTGTTGAGGGAGCAGGCACTGGAGCAGCAGCAGGGAAAGGGACCTGGGCAGCTTGCGGTGATTTCACAGGGGTGCGCTCGTCCCGCGGGGCAGCGGCTCAGGGACCACGCACCAGAGAAGGACAGGGGCACCCCCAGGGCAGGGCAGAAATAGTTTCTGTCAGAATGAAAACTAGCATGAGATGGGAACGACTTACCGTGGGCTACATTTGCCTACTGCCCGGTCACTGGAGAGTTTTTCCAAGAGTCACTTAGTTTCCAAGATCCTTCACGGTGGGACGGTCCCATTAAAACCGTTGGTGGAAACCCAGCTCGGGGAGCGCATTTTTTCAGGCGAGAACATGAATCACTGCAGTCAGGAGAAGGGCTGCTGATGTGTTGCCGTTTCCTTCTGCTATGTCTGACGTCACGCTACTCACACTTAAGAAACGCTCCCTGCGTCACGCGGAGGACCCAGCTGCTGGCCGTGGCGGGCGCCCCGCTGCAGCAGCGCCGCCGCTGCCAGCCCGTGCATCCTCCTGCCCTTCCATTTCCACCATCTCTTCTGCCTCTGGGTATTTTGGGGGTCAGGGCTTTTTGCTTTCTTTTTTTCAACTTCCTCTGAAAAAAGTCTCATCAGAACTAAGCGTGACTTTTTTTTTTTTTTCCTTCCTTTGAAATGACGTCGAGCTCTGTGGCCGGATCCCGTGCAGTGCTGCGTGCTGCTGGCTCCTGCTCGCCGCGAAAGGTTCCAGCGGCAGCGTCCGGGGCAGCACCCGGCGCTGAGGCGGCGTTTCCCTCCCGCTCTGTGAGCGGCCAGGGCTTCCCTTTCCACGAAAGCCAGAGGAGTTTGCCAGAAAGCCACAGACCACGCGCTTTGGCTTCGCTAGCCGAGAGCACAGTCTCTCCGGCTCTCTGGAAATCCCAGATGCTCACATTTTCCTGAATTAAGTCACGGCCTAAGGCATGGAGGACGCTCGGCTCCGACTCCTCCTTGCAGCAGGGAGCAGCGCTGCAAAAAGAAACGCCTTTCCTCTCCCAGCACCCGCTCGCGCAAATGTTTCCAACACCCTCCCAACAACGGGGCGCAGAGCCCCCAGCGCGGCGGGCATGGGGAAGAAGGGAGGGGCTCGTGGCCGGCCGCCGGCTCCCTTACAAGCCGGAGTGCAGGCTGGAGCTCTCCGCTCCGTCCTCACCGGTTTCCCTACGAGCAGCCGCGTGGTCTCCCGAGTTTCTCCTTGTTTTCCTTCTGAGGAAACAGTTTGCAAAGAAACAGCCCCAAAGCCCCCGTGCCTCGCCAGCCCCACCTGCCAGGGCCGCTCTTGTGCTCCGGGCACTTCCACGGCAGCTTGCTCTGCCGAGGCTGAAGGCCGCTGGCATGAGAAAGCCATGAGAAAGCCCACAGGGGCTTTCTGAGGTGGTTGCTTGCACTATCAGAGCGGAGGACAAATTTCCACATTGGTCCAGATATTTGATGGAGGAGGGAAGTCTGAAGCACTCTCATTTCCTTACGGCATTTTCCCCTATTGCACAAAGCCAGCTGCCCAGTTCTGTAGCTCGCCGCCGTCCTCCTTCGCTGGCTGCCTGCACCCCCGCTGCCCCGATCACAAACAGCCCGGCCCAAGGTCTCCTTGCCGGTCCCGAGGGCTGGGGTGTCTCCGAGCCGTGGGGGTCTGTGGGGATGCGTGCTGAGGAAGCCTGGGGTAAGGCAGCTCCCTCTTCCTCCATCCCAAGCAAGGGGAGGCTGCACCAGTGCGCTGGCGTGCGGATGGCAGCCGGCCCCGGGCACCTTCCGGTGCTGCCCATGGCCAGGGAGAGCCGGCAGGAGATCCAGAGTTGCAGGGAGCAGATGGAGATGCTCTTTTAAAAACAGAAACTGCACTGTTCCAATTTTGCTGGGACATTGGGTCCCAAGCTGGGCAGAGAAGGGATGGAGAGCAGCCCTGAGGGGAAGGACTTGGGGGTGTTGGATGATGAGAAGCTCAGCACGAGCCGGCAACGTGCGCTCGCAGCCCAGAAGGCCAACCATGTCCTGGGCTGGACCCACAGCAGCGCGGCCAGCAGGGCGAGGGAGGGGATTCTGCCCCTCTGCTCCAGGCTGGTGAGACCCCACCTGGAGTCCTGCGTCCCGCTCTGGGGCCCCAGCATAAGAAGGACGTGGACCTGTTGGAGCGGGTCCGGAGGAGGGCCACGAAGATGATCAGAGGGAGGGAGCACCTCTGCTGTGAGGACAGGCTGGGAGAGTTGGGCTTCTTCAGCCTGGCGGAGAGAAGGCTCCGGGGAGACCTTGCAGCCGCCTGCCAGTGCCTGAAGGGAGGGAGCCTGCAAGAAAGCTGGAGAGACTTTTTACGAGGGTGCGTAGCGATAGGACAAGGGGCAACGGCTTTAAACTGAAGGAGGGTAGATTTCGATTAGACGTAAGGAAGAAATTCTTCGCTCTGAGGGCGGTGAGGCACTGGCACAGGTTGCCCGGAGAGGCGGTAGATGCCCCGTCCCTGGAAACGCTCGAGGCCAGCTTGGACGGGGCTTTGACCAACGTGGTCTAGTGGAAGGGGTCCCTGTCCGTGGCGGGGGGGGTGAAACTAGACGATCTTTAGGGTCCCTTCCAAGCCAAACCATCCTCTGATTCTATGATTCTATAACTTTCAGTAGAAATCCAGCATATACAGGGGCTTTTTTTAAAAAAGCAAGACAAGAGGAATTTCCCCACGGCTGGTTTTGGTTGCGCTTTCTGTTGCCGCTGGAGGGTGGGTGGGAAGCAGCATGGGGAAGTGGCGCAGGGAACACACAAGCTCCAGCCCGGGGCTGCTTCCCCCCACAGGCCTGGTCCCACGCCAAGGACCGCCGGGCACCGGAAAGGAAACGCAAACCAAAACCTGCTTGGGGTGTGGGGGTGAAATAAAACCAGAACCCAGGGAAAGCCCCTGATGCCCCACAGGCCTGGGGAGGACTTTTGCAGGAAAAACCTTGGGACTATCCCAGGGAAAGCTGCGATGACCAGGGGCTACGAAGAAGCACGGAAATTCTGGGATGCAGCACTCTCGCCCAGCGCCTGGGCTCCCCGCAGAGGCCCCCGCTGCCGCAGCCGCCCCGAGCGCTGGCTGCTCCCAAGCACCGCGGGGCGGCCGCAACGGCGCTGCTGCTGTGGGCCGCGCGAGGGGCACACGCGGCCGGGGACCCGCTCACCCATCACGGGGCGGCGAGCAGCGGGGTGATGTCCTACCTGCACGCCAGCGTGGCTCCCGCCTCACGGCCCCCGCTCGTGGAAAGGCACGTAGCCGCTCCCCACCCCGCTCAGCGAGCCGCTGATGCTGAACGGCGGCACCAGCTCCGCCGCCACCGATCCCAGCCCGCTGCAGGGAAGGCAGAGGCGTCACAGAGCTGCCGGCCCCCCTCCAGGCCCTGCCAGCCTGCGGGGCGGGGGCCGTTCCCGGGCAGCCGGGGCTCCCCGGGGCACCTCCGTCCCAGGCAGGCAGTGCCTGCAAACAGCAGAGCTCGGCGGCTTTGGGACTGGCGAGGGCTTGCGGCACCTCGGCCCCACACGAAGGGAGCGCCCAGCCCACCCCAGCTCCGCGCACGGCCTCACTCACCGCGGCTGGTAGAGGTTGAAGACGAAGTCGGGCCCTGGGCAGGCAGGAAGGAGAGGCGTCCGAGCGCCGTGCGGCGCCATCAGCTCGCCGCGCCACGAGTCGGAGCAGCGGCGTGGGCGCGGGCAGGCCCGCCAGCCGCACCTGGCGTCACCGCACGTCCCCCTCCGCCGCCTCTGCGCGCCCCCATCTTGCCCGAGAGCCACCCCGCGCGCGGGTTTCCCCAGCCCCCGGGACCAGCAAAGGGCAGGCGTGCGCCCCACCTCCCGGGCGCTGCAGCCCTTCCCTTTGGAGCCCTCCCCGCCCGGCCGCCGCCCGCCCTGCCCGTACTCACGGCGCCAGCACCGGCCCCTCTGGTACCACCGGACGAAGGCGTAGCCAAAAAGCACCAGGATCAGCAAGGCCAGCCCGACACCCAAGACAACGCCAAGCACGCTGACGGGCTCTCGCCCTGTAAAGCGGAGGGAGAAGGGGCTCTGCAGACAAGCGCCTCTGGGAGGCTGGGGGTCCTGGCCGTGCCCTGGGGCGGGAACGGCTGTAAACAGGAGCCCACATTCCCCGTAAGCAGGACCACCCCCCGCTCTCCCCGGCTCAGCTCAGCTCACCCAGCCCCCAAGCAGCTCTTGGCCGTGCCCAGGGCCCATCGCAGTGCGGGAGGGGTGCGCCTGGCCACCCTGACAACGCTTGTATCCCCCCGTCCACACCCTTCAGGGGTGAAGCCCCTTTCTCGGCTGCGCAGGGGGCCATGGGTGATCAGCAGGGTTTGGCCATGCAATGCAACTGTGGTTTTGGCAGCAGAAGTGCCGGCAGGGCAGGGGGGTAGCAGACCAGGGCTGGGGTCGACGAGGCACATGCTGGCTGTCACCTCCTGCGGCCGGGGTGTCCCACAGCTCCGGTGCTTCTTGCTGGCGCGGCAGCACCCGGCTGAGCGGAGAAGAGCCCGAAGAGCAGCACGGTGCCACAGCTGTGGCGCCGGGGCTGGCTGCCGCCGCGCTCCCTCAGCCACCCGGTGCCGTACCGGTGCCGTACCCCGGTCTGCCCCCACTGGCATACCTGCGCAGCCGCGCAGACCCATTTCTGGACAGGTAGTTCCCTCTAGAGGATGCGTTTGTCAGGGCTGAGGCCGGGCGACGACGGGGCCACACAGGGCCGCTGCAGAAGCGCTGCGCCCCCTCCATCCTGCCCGCCTGCAGCGCGAGGCCCAGCGCCGGCCAAGGCTCCCGGCGTTGTCAGGGGGATGCCGACATGCCCAGGCGCAGCCGATGAGCAGCCATTTCTCTGCTGACAACAGCTCGCCTGGTGCACAGCTCAAATCTCGTGCAACGTACAGCACAGGGCCGCTAATCACACCTCTCTCCAGCTGCCACCAGCTCCCGCTCTTCCAAAACCCTGCGCAAACGCCATCCCGGACCCTTCTCCGCTGTCACAGCGGGCTCCAGCATGAGCCCATCTCACAGGCAGCACAACGTCTCTCACGTCTGCCTGGACCCCGGCATCCCCACGCACCCGCGGGGCCTCCCTGACCAGTAAGCCGCCCAGTCAGTCCCAGTGTGGCCCATTAGCAAAATGCAGGGAGGGGTGGGGGTGGGCACGGCCCGGGGGCTGCTGGCTCTGCTGCGCCCAGGAGGTGACAGCAGGGTTTGGCCACCACCCCAGAGCGTGGTCAGCCCCGCCGCGCTCCCCTGCCCGCGCGGAAGGCCTGGGGCAGGCACCCGGCAGGGTGCTGTGCCCTGCAGCATCGGGAGCGAGGAGGCAGCGGAAAAGGATGACCTAACAGCAGCTAAATTTAGACAGATGCCGGAGGAGTGAGAACATTTCCCCTGTGGTCACCGTGTTTACATAGTGAGCAACGTCCCAGGTCATCCCGCAGCACTTGCTCTACCCGATGGGATCCGGCAGACACCCGGGGAGCCGCAGAGCATCGCGCTGCCAGCTCCCAAGTTATGCAGCAGACGAGCGGGACCAGCCTGCCCTTCTGTTCTGCTGGGCCGCCACGGCCGGGCTCAGGGGGCCGGGCTACGTGGGCAGCCAACGCGCCCCGCTCCTGCTGGGCCGGGGGCAGCTGGGAGCCCCGGGAGCCCGGGCGCGGGCACAGGCCGGCGTGGGTGAGGTCAGGGAGCCTGATGCAGCAGTGACTCACGCAGCACGGGACGGGAGGAGCGCGCTGCAATAGCCTCCCTGAATCAGCCGGCTGCCGAAACTGCCCTCTCCCCACGCCTACCGCTGGTGGGAGGATGACGGCTTCACTCCCGGCCCCGGCGCTGTGCCACGCGCAGGAAGCGCTCCCTGCCCCGACGCCCTCGGGAGCGGACGTCCTCGCGTCCCAGCGAGGTGCCTCTGAGCAGCACGGCTCGAGGCAGAGCCACACCAGCAGCCAAGCCCCAGCTCCACAGGCAGCAGAGGGGAAGGGAAGGGTACCAAGCCACTACCCGTGCCGTAAAACATCCCCACCTCTGCTCCATAAGGGGGGGAAAAGGCCACCTACTCACCCGCCCCGGAGTCCATCTCCTGGCGCCCAGCGCCGTGCCACAGGAACCGCTCGCGGCTGGCCCAGGCTGGGAGCTGCTGCCGCGGAGCCCGGTGCGTGCTGGAGCCCGGCACGTCCTGCCCGTCCCCTCCTCTCCCGGTGACACAGCCAGCTCACCGCCCGTGCTGCAGCGAGGCCGGGCACCGCTCCTCGCCCGCCGGCTCAACTGCTTCCCAGGGGAGAAAGCGGAAGAGCTCCAGCAGACATCGCTCCCCGTGCGATGGACGCACAGCGCCCGTGCCCCAGCCCGGGGCGGCTGCTCGCAGCCCAGCCTCCCCACCCATGCGGGCAGCTCTGCCCTCGCGCTGCTGGCAGGGACAGGCACCCTGGCAGAGGCTGAAATGGCCGCGCCGGGAGCCTGGGGGCAGGGACGCCCTGGACACAGGGGTGTCCAGCCCCGGCACGGTGCCCAAGGGCTGTGTCCTCTGCAGCTGCCAGGAGGGGGGCAAGGTCCCAGACAGAACCTGGGCTTGGGCGTTTGGGGACACCCACAAAGGTCCTGGCACTGTGCAGGGTGAGGGCGCCCATGGGGAGGGCAGGACCCCAGGGTGACAGGGCATCCCCCACCCGCCACCCCCAGTGACAGCCGCCTCCCGGTGCGACGCGCTTACGGCTGTTGTTCGATCATCTTCCCGAAGCCCGGAGCCACAGGGTTAGGTGGCAATCACCGCCGGCTTGCAGAAGGAAGGGGAAACCATCTCCCGTGGCTGCAGGTAGGAGGGAGCAAAGAGGGATGACCATTAACAGCTCGGAAACCAGGCAGCCAGGGGCAAAAATCCGGCCCCCCCCGGACCCTCCTCTTTGCACACGCTTTGCACGTAGCCGCCGGCTGTGCCGTGCCACGGCGCAAGCGGCCAGGGCAGGAGCCAAGCCCCTGAGCACCCTCCCCGGGAGCGAGCATCACTGCACCGAGACCCAGGGGCAACGCCTGGGACACGTGGGGACGCTGGCCAGTATGTGGAGGGGATGATGTGTGCCGGCAGCGCCCGGCTCAGACCGCGAGGCCGGGACTGCTCCTCGCCGGGCAGCGGAGAGGAAAGGGACAGGGCGCGCGGCCATGTGGCTCGGGGAGGCTGGTGGCTGCGCAGAGCCCTGGGCCAGCCCTGCCTGGCCTCTGCCTGACCCCAGATGGAGCCGGGGTGCCCGAAAGCCTGCGTCACGCCAGCGCTCTGTGCGCAAGAGGCCAGGGAAGGGTGATGACCTGGAAACTCAGCTGCAGTCCAGGAAGCAAAGCCCCGAAGGCGTGCGGAGCTGTGACATAACATCTGCAAACCTCAGCTGCTTCCTCAAAGCCTTCGCTCAACCTCGAAGGAGGAAGAGCTGCTCCCCGCCAGGCCAGCTCCTACCCCACGGGTGCTCCTGGGCTGCTCTCCCTCCCACCGCAGCAGGGCTCGGCCACGAGGCACGTGGGGCTGGCACTGGGATGCTCTGGGAAGGCAGCCCATGCCTCGAGGGGGACTCCGTGGCTGCAGTTGTGCAGGTGGTGCCGGATGCACGGGACTGAGCTCGCTCCAGAGCCTCTGTCCAATCCCTGCTGGCCCGGCAGCCCCCATCTCTTGAGCTGCTTTTGTTTTTAAGCTCGACTTTGTTCCCTGAGAAGGGACAGGCAGGCCCAGACTGGAGAGGAGAGCTGGCTCCACCGTGCTGCGGTTCACGCTGCAGCAGGTGCCCGCCCAGCCGTCTGCCTGTGCTGCCCCAGCCAGGACCCACCTGGCAGAGCAGGGACGCAAGCCCTCTGCCCAGGTCCCCGCTGCTGCGCGCAGCCCCTTACGCCGCTCTGCGAGCTGCAAGCTCCCGCGGCAGCGCCGGGCACCCTCCTGCACAAAGCGTGTGGCTGGACCTGCCGGCTGCCGCTGCCCACTCTCCTTCCCACGGACCACGCAGGCAGGAGCCGAGACTGCAGCCTGCCACGGTCCCCACACCTCCCGGGAGGGCTGGATCCTCACCGGTGAGCGTGGGGAAGGTGTCCCTTACCTGCAGAGCCACATGCAGATGCCAGGATCCCTGGTCAGGCTACCGGATTGTTCTGCCCGCTCTCCCCAGAGCCGGCAGGGTTCCCGCTGCGGCAGGGGCGAGCTGGCACGGCTCCCCGGCCAAGGAGCTGCAGGTCCCGGACGCTCCGCAGGCTCCCGCTGGCACAGTGCACTCACCTGGCAGCAGCAGCTCTCCCCGGCCGTTGGGTAAGCTTGATTACAAAAGGAGGAGAGGGTAATTAGCTGCTCAGCAAAGCCCGCACACCCACCACTTCCAGCGTGAGTCTGCAGAAGGCCAGGCTCTCCAGCCGGCTGCCAGCGGGGCTGGCCGCAGCCCGCAGACTCCCTGACCCCAGCCCGCTCCCTTGTGCCTGCCCTCACCCAGCTGGAGCAAGCGGCTCCTGCACGCCTAAACCTAAACGCCCGTCCTGCCTGGCAGCGCTGCTAAAGCAAGCCGCTCTTCCTCCCAGAGCGATTATTGCTGGACGCGGAGCCCAGCTTTGCATCAGAGACGTGCGCAGCTCCACGAGCAGCCTCGGCACCTGCCTAAGGCACAGCGCTTTCCCGAAACAGGGCTCAGGGGCTGTAAGATGGCATCTTGAGTCCATCACGCGGCACGTACAGGACAACCAGGTGATCGGGCGCAGTCAGCATGGGTTTACAAAAGGCAGGTCCTGCTTGACCAACCTGATCTCCTTCTGTGACCAGGTGACCCGCTTAGAGGATGAGGGAAAGGCCGTGGGTGTTGTCTACCTGGACTTTAGTAAAGCCTTTGACAGCGTCTCCCACAGCATTCTCCTGGAGAAACTGGCGGCTCGTGGCTTGGAGAGCTGTACTCTTCGCTGGGCAAAGAACTGGCTGGACGGCCGAGCCCAGAGAGTTGTGGTGAACGGCGTTAAATCCAGTTGGTGGCCGGTCACGAGCAGTGTTCCCCGGGGCTCTGTACTGGCGCCAGTTCTGTTTAATACCTTTATCAACAACCTGGATGAGGGCATGGAGTGCTCCCTCAATAAGTTTGCAGAGGACACCAAGTTGATCTGCTGGAGGGTAGGAGGGCTCTGCAGAGGGATCTGGACAGGCTGGATCAATGGGCCGAGGCCAACCATATGAGGTTCAACAAGTGCCGGGTCCGGCACTTGGGTCGCAACCACCCCATGCAACGCTACAGGCTTGGGGAGGAGTGGCTGGAGAGCTGCCCGGTGGAAAAGGAGCCGGAGTGTTGGTCAACAGCCGGCTGAACATGAGCTGGAAGCGTGCCCAGGTGGCCAAGGCGGTCAACAGCGTCCTGGCCTCTATCAGAGTTGCGGGAGAAGGGCACGGCCATCCCTGAGCTCGCACCGCACTCCCCCACTTCCTGAGCCCATCCCCCTGGACAGCCCGCCTCTAAGCCTCCGTAAAGGGCCCCGCAGCATCCCAGTGAGGTCGGAACTGGCAGCCGGCATGCCTGCAGTGCTGCTGTACCACAGCACGGACAACAAAGAGGGAGGTTTCTCCCAGAGCACAGGTAAGGGAGTCGGGAGGGACCACGCTCAAACATCTGCCCTGCCCACCTTGCCAGGGCGCTCGCTGTTACAGTCACCGGGCAGGGGTGGGCACCCGGCTCCCACCCGGGAGCAAGGACTCCACGCAGCCTGCCCAGGACACCCACTACTCCCGCACAGCCGGACCCCTGCCCGCGCCCACCGAGCCGCTGCCAGCACCCCCCGCGCCCCCAGACGTAACCCGGCACCTACGCGCTCTCCTTTTAACCTCACTCCGGTGCTGCCAGCCGCGACCCGGGGCTGCGCAGGGACACGCAGACCAAGTGACCCGAGAGACAGGAGCATATAATGGCCCGGTAACCTCATGTGTAAACTCTTCTCCTTTCCTCCTCCACCTACTATAAGCCTCTGTTTAAGAACAACCCGCCGCAAGGCGGCAGAGACAAGGAGCGGGATGGCTGTGGTTCCTCTTATCAGGAGAGGAGCAGGAAAAATCCTGCTCTGTCAGTCAGTTCACGCCTGATAAGCTGTTTGGTGCGAGCAGCCCTGCAGGTGAGTCACGCTCCGGTGGCAGATGCTGGGGAGATTACCGCAGGGGTTGGTGCTGCCGACAGACCGGTGTTGTATTACAATACAAATCATAATTCCTGTTTCACAGCTCCTGCTGTGGGTGTTAAGGAGTGCTTGGGCGGTCCTACCCCAGTGTTAGTACAGCGCGGGCAGAGCGGCACAGGCACAGGGCGGTGGGAGCACCGCCGGCCGGGGCTCCATGGGCATCGGGGGCCCCCCAGCCGCCCCGGGCCCCCGACTGGAGGGTATCGGCCAGGTTTCTGCAGGCAGACGACCGCGTCAGAGCTGGATGAACATGGTGAGTTACCGACAGCTTCGCCCGCCGCCCTGCGCCCTCCCAGCACGTCAGCCCCTCGCCCCGGGAGCGGGCAGCCGGCACCCCGCACGCCCCGCGGCTGCCTGCGTGTGCAGCCCAGGTCTGCCAGGAGCCGCTTGCTGGGGCTGAGGCAGCCCAGGCTCAGAAGAGCTGCTGCTCCCTGGCCATAGCCCCCCGCAGCGCCCAGGCAGGGAGCCGTTTGACCCGTCTCTCTCGACGCCCCGCCGTGGCTGTTGGACACGGCTCTTGGCTATCCCCACGGGCGCTCGCTCCCACGTTTCTCTGCGGCTTGCCTCGGCCGCCTCCCAGACCGGGAAGCAGACGAGTAAGGCAGTGTGTCTCGCAAGTCTGCTTGCCGAGGGGAACGTGCCTTTCTGGAACATCTTATCACCCCGAGAAGGGGCTGGTTCGTGGGCGAGGCCTGGGCAAGAGCCCGGCGCCCCTGCCCCCCAGCCCAGCTCCCACTGCGGGACCGCCGCTCCACCTGCTCAGCACAAGGGACACGCTCGGCTTCCTGCGGTGCCCTTTGCAAGCAAAGCCGCGGCCACCAAACCCCAGCCTGGCACGCAGTCCCTCCCTAGGAGGGAAAGGCTTCCCTAAGAGAGGGCAGCCACGTACGGCCCAGCTCGCTGGGCACCACAAAACCCTCCAGCAGCACCACACCGGGACATCAGCCCCTCAGGGCGGGGAACTCGCCCCCCTGCACGGCAGCATGGGTTACATCCCCGGCAGCCGGGCAGCTAGCCGGCGATCCGAGCGCCCTGCACCCTTTGAAGCCGGGTTTCGCACAGGAACATCCCACCTTCCCTCATTCAGGAGCAGCTGGCGCAGCTACTCGGTGCACCACAGCGGCTCTCCCCCTTCTCGCCACCGCTGGGGTGCAGGCTGCGTGCTCCCACACAACACGGCGAGGGAGCTCAATTACTTACGGTAGCCTTGAGTTCTCTAGAAACCATGTGCTTGCACGCCAGGAAAGGGGCTGGCACAGCTCTTGCCTTGCTTTGAATTTCACCGGTGCAGCCCTTGCTTGGCGCGGGCTTTGAGCGCAGGTGGGCAGCCATGGAGCGCCAGCCCCTGGGGCTGCGAACCGCTCTGAAACCGAGGACGTTCATGGACTGAAGAAAATCAGGGAGGGAAAAAACCGTCAACAACAGGCAATGCCTTGTCGGTGTGGGAAGGCGGCCAGCACCACAGCATCATCCCTCCCTCCTGCACCCGCGCCAGGCCTGCACGGGGCTGTCGGAAAGGAGCCTGGACGCCCGTCGAGGCGACAGGCACAAGCAGAGGCAACGGAGCGTGGGTGCTGGCCCATCCCAAAGGGCCCGTAGGCAGGCGGGGGCAGCCGCGTCGCCGCCGCAGAGCCCTGGCCGTACCGTGCAGCCTGGAGGAGCCTTCGCGGCCGGGGCCCTGGGACCGTTCCTGCAGGGAACCGTTACGATCCCATTATCCGGGTCATGCCCGGCCCAGGCCCACGGTGACACAAGAGGTCAGCATGAGGAAGGACCGGCGCCACGTGCCCTGGGCTGGCTGCGCTGGAGGGTGTACGTAGGTGGTGTTTGGGAGCAAGCCGGGCCGGCGTTACCAAACTCGCAGGGCTCCCGCAGGCACCGGGCACGGCAGATAAGCGGCTCGGGAAGGGAGGTCCAGGAGACACGCTCCCCTTCCCACCCTGCCCTCCTGCTCCCAGCAGGTCCCTGACTCCCTGCCACCAGGAGCCGGGGTCTGTGCCCCGGGGAGCTGATTAGGAGCTGGGAGCCCCTGGTAGCACTGCAGTGCCCTTGCGGGAGCCAAAAAGACCCGAGGGGTGTGCAGAGCCCACCCAGGGGCCGGGCGCCAGAGGAGCCCGGCTGTTCGGAGAAAGGCCCCCGGCGTTTCCTCAAAAGAGCCCGACGGCTGCGTGCTGGGGCACAGCCACGTGCCCACAGCACCACGCAGGGTCCGGCCCTCCCCTGCCACTTGCTCCCGGGCTGGGGAGCTGCCGAAGCTGGCGGCCCAGGCCGTGCAGCGGGGCTGTGACGGGGAGGCAACACCTCCCGGCTGGGCGAGGGGCAGCAACGGCTGAGCAGGCAGCACATTAAATCCGAGCTACCTTTGTGCGTTAGCCCACAAGTAATCGCGCGGCACTGGCCTGTAAAAACCTGCTCGTAGAGTCTTTGCGCGTGGCTAAACATGCCCAAACGCAGCGACTCGGGGAGGGAGGGCTCCAGCAGTGCCTCCTACCAGCCTTGGGCTGGAGCGCGGCCCCTTTACGGCCTCACCGCACCGCTGCTCTTCAAAGCCCCAGCCGCCGAGCCCTGAGACTGCACAGGGGCCTCTCTGAGACCACGAATGCAATTGCCTCCAGCCCTCTGCGGCCCAGAGAAAAGCTGCTCCCGAAGCTCAGCAGCCAGCAGAGCAAAGGCTTCTAGACCCCAAACCCACCCGAATCGTGCTCCTGGTTCTCTGGGTTTATTGCAGCGGTTTTGATCTCCCTCTGTTCATGCTGGGTACGGGCTCTGCAAAAAAGCTCAAGTCTTACCTGTTGTGGGAGAGTCCAGAAGCAACAGCAAAGGAAAAGAGCTCGCTCAGGGCTGGAAAGGCATTAAAGGGAAAAGCGAGTGCGCTGCTTCCCGCAGCCTCAGCAGGGCAGGAGCACGCTTTCCAGCCGCGAGCTGCCGGGAAGCAGCGCTCAACAGCACGGCACAAGCATGGCTGCAAACCAGGGCAACCGGAACGTGCAGTGTCCACCTGAAATCCCCCCAAAGTGGCTCTGATCTTTGCCCAGCACCAAGCCGCCCGCTGAGCTCAGCTCCCGGGACCTTCCTTACGGCACTTGGGCATCTCATACGAGAGGCGATTACAGGAAAATAATTTTGCAGATATCAAGAAGGCTCGACACCTTATTCATCGCTCGCTCCAGTGCCGGCGGCTGCCGGGGCTGTGTTTACTGCGTGTCCTGGCAGCGGCACAGCCCTCCCTCCCCGCCCTGAGAGCGCTTGTTCCCATGGGCCGGGCTGGTTTCTCCGGAGGCTCCGCCAGGCTGTTGGGGAGGGTTTGGGCTGTGCCACTCAGTTTCTGACCCTGTGCTGGCCCAGCTGAAGAATATAGCCCCCGTCGTGGCGTGTCTGGGTGCCACAGACCTGCAGGCGTGTGTATTTTGACTCAGGGTTTCTTGGCACATCAGAAAGCGCCTCTTGCATAATGCCCGTGACTTTTTAAGCCTCCGGTGCATTAACGATAGTAATGCTGTAACATTAACAGCTGGTTACTGGAATTGCACAGGTGAGGACCACGGGAACACCGCGGCCGGTGATCCCAGGTGATGGCAGAGCTGAGTGCTGTCGCACCAGGACGTGCCACCCCCCCGCTGCTCCTCCGCTTTCTCTGGGCTGCCCTCCCCGGGGTGCCTGATCACGTCAGCTGGGCGCTTGGCACGGGAATCGCCACCGGGCCAGCTAGCCACGCTGCCACAGACCCTGCCCGCCTGCCAACTGCTTTTGGGCTGAAGTCTCAGCTCGGTAACTGGTTTTCCCCTCTCCTTTGCAGGATTCAGCCTCCGAGCGGCTGAATGGCGGAGGTAATATGCACAGGAGCCGGGGGCGTGGGTGCCGCCGTGCTGGGCCTGGCGC
Source organism: Phaethon aethereus (assembly GCF_964289735.1). Lineage (NCBI taxonomy): Eukaryota > Metazoa > Chordata > Aves > Phaethontiformes > Phaethontidae > Phaethon > Phaethon aethereus. Next base: position 997,416 of record NC_138599.1, read on the forward strand.
GGCAGGGCCACGCTCCTCTGTGTCGCAGGTGCCGGCACAAGACGCAAAGCCTCCACGGCGCTGGAGTCCTTCAGGCGGATCGGCATGCCCGTGCTGGCAGCAGCGCTCATCCTCACCTGCCTCGTTACAGTCGGGCTCCTGGGTACGGCTCCCGCTCTCCTCTCCCCGCTCCTCCTGCTGGGCTGGGCGCAGCCACGGCTCGGCAGACGCGGTGCTGGACCCCGGGCTCAGCTGGGAGCGGCTCTGCCACCTTCTTGCCGAGCCCCCAAGCGCAAGCCCTGAGCCCGCCCAGCACCAGGAGCTCAGCGCTGAGCTCCCCCTTTCCCTCCAGTCAAGGTTTACCTGGACTACCGCTACTTCTTCTGCACACAGCCCCTGAAGCTGGTGCCGCTGCGGCGGGTCTGTGACGGGCAGGTGGACTGCCCGCAGGGCGAGGACGAGGCCGACTGTCCCCAGTGGGTCCCTGAGGGGCCGCCCGCTGGCGGTGAGTCCAGCACGTCCCGCTAGAGCTCCGGAGGGGCCGGGCCGCCGCCGCCGGCCTCCGCCTGGGAAAGTCACCGGTGACAAAGCTGACTTTGTGCCTGTCTGCAGCCCGCGTTTCCAAAGACAGATCCATCCTGCAGGTGCTTAACAGAAACACCGGAGCCTGGTCCTGCGTCTGCCACGACCACTTCAACCCGGTGCTGGCGAAAGCAGCCTGCGAGCAAATGGGCTACAGGAGGTACAGGGCTGCTTTCTCCGGGCCTCTCTCGCCTGGTTTATCCACCCCTCTCCCGTAAAAGCTTTCTGAGCAGGGCTCCGGCTACTCTAAAGCACTCGGAGCTCGGCACCAGCGGCTTCAGTCCAGCCCCGCCACGCAGGGGCTGGCCGGTCTCTGCGCCAGAAGCCCTGGCAGCGTCCCACGTCAGCACAGCGCCGTGCCCCCCGCTCCGTCCCCAGCCCACAGGCACCCTGCCCGGCTCCCACCCCTCGCCTCGCCCTCACCCGCTTGCAGTCTCCCCGCAGCTCTCCTGGGGCGGGGCCCGGGGCACCGCACTCCCCTTTTAAAGCCCCAGGAGAGCCGCAGCTGGCCCGGGGTGTGGTGCTGGGCTGGGGCCGCGCAGCTGCGGGGGAGCTCCGTGCCACCCACCTGCGCCCGCCTCGCGCTCTGCCCTGAGCTGGCGGCGGGTTTGGAGTGCTGCGTTCAGCTAAAGCCGAGGCTGGGGGAAACAGCTCGCGAGCCCTGCGTGCGTGGCATCGGCGCTGGGTTAGGGGGGAGTTTGAGTTCAGTTAGGGGTGTGCCCGGGAGAAGGTGGGTTCTGGTGTTTGAGCCCCTCTAGGAGCCCAGACTGAGCCCCAGATGGTATTTTCCAGTTCCAAAAAGTCGGGGATCGCGGCTTTGAGCACAGGCTGAAACGGCCCAAGAGGCAACAGCAGGGATGCCCCTGAACGCGAGTAGTCTCCCTTCCTTCAGTACGCTCCCGGCCCCGCTCCCGAGCTCCGCGGCCAGACCCCCCATCCTGCCCCCGGCCCTGTCCCAAGGAACCCCCTTCTTCCACGGGGTCTTCCTCTTGCGCGCTGGCGCGGGGTCCGCACCAGTGCCGGTCCCGCCCCAGCACCCGTGCCCGGGGCTGCGCACCCCGGGGTCTGCTTCCTGACCCCTGCTCCCCCGTGTCTTTCAGCACCCCCGCTTTCCGGGCGGTGCCGGCGGGCGCAGGGCAGCCCCTGCCTCCCCGCGAGGTCGTGCTGAGCGACGGCAGCCTCCAGGTGCCCGAGCCGGGCAGGTGAGTGGGGGGGCTGCCCAGAGGTGGCCGCCGCGCCCCTCACCCTGCGCGGCGGCCGGCCGTGCCTGGCCGCGGAGCCGGAGCCTCTCCTCCGCCCGATCCAGCCCTTTTCCTCCCTCCTCCAGGAAATGCCTCTCTGGGTCGGCCGTTTCGCTCTCGTGTTCCAGTAAGTATCAGCAGGGCTGTTCGCGCCTCGCGGGCGCGCAGGGCCTCGTGCCGCGCCCGGTGCTGCGCTGCGGCCGCCAGAGCTCGGCTCCGGCCTGAGCCCTTCCGGGTTCCCGCGCTGTTTGCATGGGAAAAGTCGGATTTAATTACTGCTCACCTTCTTAAGCCAGCATAAAGCTCCCAGAAATGAAACAACTAAGAGAGGCTGCCTGGATGGGTTTGCTTTTGTGGATGGATTACCCCGATTAAACTAATCTGCCCGGTGGGCAAGGAATGGCGGAACCCATTTCGGCAAACAGAGAACAAGAGGGGGTGTGCCGAGCGGCCCTCAAAGGGGTGACGGGCAGTGTCACGGGGCCGAGGCGTCTCCCCTCCCTGCGGGGCGCGGGAGCCCCCGTCCCCGCTCACCCCGAGGGCGGAGGAGGGCAGAGTGGGTGCTCTTTCTCTCCCCGCCGCCGCAGCTAACGTGTTGCTTTGTCGCTGCGCCGGCGCCCGGCAGAAGGCTGCGGGGAGAGCGTAAGGACTCCGCGCGTGCTGGGCGGGAGCCCGGCCGCCATCGAGGCTTGGCCGTGGCAGGTCAGCTTGCAGTACAGGAAGATGCACATCTGCGGGGGCAGCATCATCGACCCCAGCTGGGTCCTGACGGCAGCGCACTGCTTCAAGTGAGTCGGCAACCTCTCCGCCACGGCGCCGACGTGCCGGGGCTGGGTCGGCTCCTCGAGGCCAGGCTGAGTCCCTCTGGGTTTAAGCCACGTGTGGCTTAAATGTCCCATAACGAACGTGTCGGCGCGGGGCTTTGTGCCCCTCGGTCCGACGCGGCTGACTGAGGCGGAGCGGGGCAGCGTGCAGGCAGGGCTTTGCCGCCTGGCCCCGCAGCAGAGTCACGGGGGGGAAAGAGGGGAGCGGTAACAGACGCGTCTGTGCGCAGGAACAACCCCATCGTTCAGAGGTGGCGCGTGCAAGCCGGCTCCGACCTCCTCTCGGGCACCGCCACCCTCGCCGTGGAGAAGGTCTTCCTGGCTGAGGTGACGCCCGCCTCTCCCAAGGACAACGACATCGCCCTGGTGAAGCTGCGGTCTCCGCTGCGTGTCTCAGGTGAGGCGTGGCGCACACCTCCTTGGAGCAAGGGTTCCGAGCGTCTTCCGACGGCGCGGAGGAGCGGGCTAGGAGACCGGTGCCCCGCGTGGCACCGCTCAGCGAGCGGCGGCGCGGGGGGGCCGTGCGCGAGCGGTGCCTCGCCACCTTCCCCGCGAGCCTCCCCAGCCGTCTCCTGCGCCTCACCCCTCCCTTCCAGACAGCAGCAAGCCCATCTGCCTGCCCTATTTCGACGAGGAGCTGGTGCCAGGCGCGCCCCTGTGGGTGACGGGCTGGGGCTACACGCAGGAGCACGGTGAGCGGGACAGCGCAGGGGGCAAGCGCTGCGCCCGCCGGCGACGGGGGGCAGCCCCCGGGGGCGAGGGCAGGGTCCCCCCCAGCAGCGCCCGCAGGAGGAGACGGGGCCGGTGGGCTCCCTGCTCGCCTGGGGCTGCTGGGGGGCCCCTCCGAGCGGCCGCGTTTCGTGCAGGCAAACTGTCGGAGACCCTGCAGCAGGCGGAGGTGAAACTGGTAGACAACGAGCGCTGCAACCTGGCCGCCTACCACGGGGAGGTGACTGAGAGGATGCTGTGCGCCGGCCTGCCCCAAGGCGGGGTGGACGCCTGCCAGGTGGGGGGTCCCCGCTCCGGAAAGAGGGGGTGGGTCGGTCCGCACCTATCAACCAAATAGCCCCTTTCAGGGAAGAGCCGCGCTCCTGGGACACGGCCGCAGGCCGCAGCTGTGAGCGCCGGCCCCCGCCGGGCGGGGGGACGGGGGTCCCCAGCCCCCGCTCAGGCACGCCGTCCTTCGCAGGGGGACAGCGGCGGGCCCCTGCTCTACTGGGGTGGGCACTGGCAGGTGGTGGGCATCGTCAGCTGGGGCCAGGGCTGCGGGACCCCCAGCACGCCCGGCGTCTACACCAGCGTCCGTGCCTACCTCGACTGGATCTCCGCCGTCCGGAGGGTCAGTGCCGTAGTGCCGACAGCGCCGCAGCAACACGCGCGGCTGCTCTGGCACGCAGGTTTCGGGGGGCGGTGGGGAAGGGTCAGGGTCCCCTCGGCGGCTCCGCACAGAGGGGAACCGCAGCGGCGGAGTGCCCGGAGGGCTGCGGGGCTGCAGCCGGCCGGCCCCCTTCGGCTGCACAGATGCGGGAGCCGAGCCAGCTCCTTCAGGACGCGACTCCCTTTTCCTCCCGGTTTCGGCTGCCCTTGAAAGCCTGCAATTTCTTCTCTCCCTCTCCTTCCAGTCGGAGCTCTGAGACCCCCCAGGACAGGTGTGTGTCCCCCCCCCCAGCCTGCCTCCCCATCCCTACGCGCTTGGCCGTCTCCGCTCCGGCAGCAGCTGGGAAGTGGAGCGGAAGGCACGGAAGACGAGCGGTGCCTCTCGAGCCCGTGCCGGCAGGCCGCGGCTTAGCGCGCCAGAGGCCAGCCAAGGCGGCAAAGGGCGGCCCGGGGTGACGGCCACCGATACCGTGAAGGAATCCGATGGGCTCAAGCTCCCTTCCGGAAAGAGATTAATCTATCGCCCTGCGCCGACCCTGCTGTGGCAGGAAGGCTCTTGTGGGGCTAAGCTGCTGTTGCTCGCTACCGTTACACGGAGAGAAATGATGTTTGTGCTGGAGAGTACCCCCATTAAAAGACGTATTTGTTCTTCCACGCAGCCTCTGAAGGCTTTGTCCCTCTCGCTTGCAGGGCTACTTTTTGCAATACCCTGCTCTGTGCCGGAGCGGCTTTCCCAGCGCAAGGCAGGGTTTATTTGCTGGCTCTTGTGAACAAGCTGTTCCAGCGCACAAGGAAGAAAGCGCGGCGCAGACCTCGGCCGCTCAGTCGGACAAGCAGATCAGACAAGCAGCAGTGCTAGGCACTGCTTTAAATCCATTTTTTCTAGCGTGGCTTCAGCCCCAGCGGAGATCAGGGCCATTCTCGTGCAACGTGGCGGCGAGGGGTCCTGCTTTCCCGGCAGCTGCGCTCGGAGAGCCTTCTGCGCTGGGCGATCGCCCCGCGCGCCCTGCAAACAGTGCCCCTCCGAAGGAGGGAGCAGCGGGACGCAGGCGGAGCGGCGGCAGCGGGACGCCCGGGACAGGCGGCCGCAGGGAACGGACGCGGCCCGTGCTCGGCGCGTGAGGGAAATGCCGCTGCTTTGCCTCGGCGCGGGGCTTGCGCTGCGGCGCGCGCGCCCCGGGGGGCCACGGTAAGCCTAAACGCACGCCCACAGCGACCCAGACTAGAGCGAGCTTCTCTAGTAAACGTAAACTTTATTTCATTCAAGGCGAAGCTAACTAAACCTCTACGGTGCAGAAATGTGCTGTAAGTCATCACACAGCATGTCGTACGCATCCCGTGTTTATTCGCAGGTATCTCCTACATGTATTTATACATGCTAATAGACATAGGTGTCTGTCGCAGCACGCGCCTCCGGCAGAGCCTTCTCCCCCGCGCGCCCCGGAAAGCCTCTGCAGCCCCCCCAAGCCCCTGTGACAGCAGGGACCCCGCGGGAGCCGGCACAAGCTCCCAAGCCGGCCCGCTCCCCCGCGGCCCCCCGCGCCGCGCACAGCACCCGCACGCGTACGCAGACCGAGTCACGTTTCCAAAGCGGGTGCCGCTGACGTTTTCCCTCAAGCCAGAGGGGTAATCCGTGCATAGTACAGCACTGCATATCCTGCGGTAAGCGGAACCGTGTCCAGATACCGTCTAAAAAAGGCCAACAGGTTAGGACAGCTAAAAATAGTTCTTTAAAAAAATCCCTTCCTCCCCTCGCTCTCCTCTCCCACCGGAGGTCTCCTCCAAGGATGGGCTGGGGGGTCTCTGGGGGCAACTGGGAGGTCTCATGCCTTCCTGCCCAGACTCTCATGCGTGACGATGGTATGTTAACGATACTTTGCATTTACAGAGTGCCTTTCGCCCCAGGATCTCGGAGCACTTTGCAAAGCGATGCAGGGAGCCTCACACCACCTGTGAGGTAGGTCAGATTTACTGTCCCCATTTTACAGATGGGGAAACTGAAGCACAGAGAAGTGATTTGCCTGAGGGTCCCACAGATCCTCAGGGAGGGGACCGGGATCCCAGGGACACGACTCCCACTTGCCCGTCTAAGCAGCAGCTGAGGAAACCTGCCTGGGGCCGGGTGCCTGTACCTGCCTCCTGTCCCAAACGCACGGCCCCGCTCCGGCGGGTGCCCCGAGCCCAGCCGTACCACCGCCCCCACGGGTGGGCGGGTGGGGTCCCACCTCTCCCGCAGCAGTCTCCACAGAAGGTAGCACCCGAGCTTTCCTTGTTTGCCTTGCCCACTAAATCCTTGCCTACCTTCCGCTCCGGCACCTCTGTCGGGGTGCAAGCCCCGAAGTCACGGCTCAGCTTCGATTCCCAATTTTGAGTGGGGACGGGGGAGCTGCCTGTCCTGCAGCTTCACTGGCAGACGCCCACAAAGAAAGGAGATATTAGGAACAAATCACATCGTAAAGGACATTGTTGTCAACTTCAGTTGTAGGATCGGCTCGTTCCCTTCACGTCTCACATCCCCCCTCCTTGGGGAGGGGGCTGGGTTCCCGAGTCCCCACTGCGGGTACCCTTCCCAAAGACCCTCTGGCTTTCTGCGGCACCCCTCATCCGAGGGTCTCAAAGCACTTCACAAATGTTAGCCAAGGAAGCCTCACAACAATCCCTGTGAGGTAGAGCAGTATTATCCCCATTTTACAGATGGGGAAACTGAGGCATGGAGAGGCAGAGCGACTTGCCCAGGGTCACCCAGCGGGCCGGTGGCAGGCCTGGGAGCGGGCTGGCGCAGCCCTAGCCCGGCTCCCCTCGCCAGGGCTCGACCGTGCTCCCTCCCTGCATGGCGGATGGAGTGCCACAGTTTTCCTCGGGTGAAAGGGAAACGCAGTCAGCCATTTTCCCACTGGAGTCTAATATAAAAAATATCCGCGTAACGAGTGAAGCCTTGGCGAGTCAGCATCGAAAGCATCGCTGCTCTGAGTGCCGAGCTTTAAAGAGGGGAGGAGGAGCAAGAGCAGCAGCAGCACAAACGCAGGGAGCGCCTCCGGAGAAGGCTGCCCGGGGGAGAAGCCCCCCACCGCCCCCGGGGGATGGCCCTGCGCGGGGGCAAAGCGAGGGTGGAACGTGGAGCTTCACCCCGCCGTGCTCCCGCCGCGGGCCAGCGGCGACGCCGGGACACGGCCAGCCCCGGCCGCCGGCCCCCCGGCCCTGCCGCGGGAGGACCCGAGGCACCGCGGGGCCAGGCTGCCCGGCGGGAGCGCGGCGCCCAGCCCCTGCTGGAAGAGATGACAGCCCTGACAGCCACCAGCCCTTCGCCAACTCGGTTCTCGAGCGTGCTTAACAGGAGAGCTGAAGCCCAGCCCCGCGCGACAGCCCTGCTTCCTGCCTTCCTCCCGGGCCGGACCCAGGAGAAGCGCGGCAAAGGCAGGAGCCTCTACCCCTACGGCGAGTTTCGTGCGTCCTCGCTCTGCTCCAGAAACCTTCCTCATGAGGCCGGCAGCTCCTGCCCGCCCCAGCTCAGCACCGCCAGGGTCAGACGAGACGCCCCAGGCTCCCCGCCGCCTCTACCCCCGCCAAGGGCAGCCTCTACCCCCACGCCGGGGCCTCCGGCCGCCCACCACCCCGCGCCCCCGGGAGGGCAGCGCGGGCGGCGCGGCACCCGCCCGGCTGCAGACCGGCGTACGCCCCAGCACCCGGCCCCTTCCCTGCCTTCGCCCAGAGCGGAGCGGGCGGCTCCCTCCGTCCCGGCGGCGTCCCGGTCCGAGTCCGCAAGAAGCTCCCGGTCCCCACGGCAGCTGAAGTCTTCTCCGGGAAGCAGTGCAGGTTGCAGGCACGTGTGTAATAGAAACATGTCTCAAGCGTCGGCGGTTTGGAAAGAAAACAAAAGGGAAAGGCTCGTCCCCGCTGCCGGGCGGGCCGGGGTCGGGGCGCCGCTGCTTCATGCCTTCGGTGGCGCTTTTTGTTCCGCCTTGGAGCCGGCCAAGCCGTTCTCGGTGTTGTCGTTCCCCGACGAGCTCACGAGACACTCCTTCCTGGGGGAGAGCACACAGGCAGCTGACAGCCCCCGGCCCCCCTCGCCGCGACCCCGGCCCCCCCGCGGCCCCGCCCCACGGCAGCACCCGCCGAAGGGTGCCGGGACCCACACCCGCACTCACTTCCCATCCTGGGTCTTCTTGATGATGAACAGGACAACCCTCTTGATGAGCATGAAGAGGATGAGGAGGCCGATGAGCCCCCCCACAACGCCCACGATGATGAGCGTCACAGTGTTGTCCGTCTCCACCACTGCAGGGGAGAAGGTGCTGAGGGGCCTCAGGCGGCGAGCAGGGAGCCCCCAGAAAAGCAGGGACCCCCTCCACCGGCCGCTGGCCCCCAGGACAGGGCGGCACGGAGCCAAGCGTTGCCCTTCAGGGATGCCAACTACCTCCAAGAGGCCAGGACACCCCGTGCACCGCCAGAACCGTGAGCCAAGGGGGGCCAGCCCGGGTTTGCACCCCCGCCGCCCCAGTGCCGCTCACGGGGCACGGGAGCCCTGGCCCGCACTTACTCTTCTGGACCACCGTGAGGAAGATGGTGGCGTTGTGCTGCGCGTTCTTCTCCTTGGGGTTCCTGACGTGGCAGGTGTATTTCCCAGCATCGCTGAACTCCACGTTCTTCAGGACGATGGAGATGTTGTTGTCCTTCCCGGTCGTCGAGCCGACGAAGTCGACCCGTGGGTTGCGTCCCACGAGGATGGGCTCCGAGGCTTTGCTCTTTATCTTGCCGTGGTAAATCTGCAGAGGCGGGGATGCAGGACGCGGGGTCAGCTGGGCTCCCCGCAGCCCCCGGCGAGGGAAAGGCTGGAGTTCTCCTGCCGGTGCCCTGCCCCACCTCTGCAGGCACGGACGCGCACAGCCGAGCGTCCCGGCACCCCCGCTGCCGCGGAGGGGGACCCGGGTCGATCTGACTTGCCCTGCAGCGACGTTCGAGACCACGCAAAGGACGGGAGAAGCCCAGGGCAGAGAGAGGCCCTTCGCTCTAGGGCCACGCAGGGCTGGCCAGCCTGCGAGGACAGAGCTGCTCTAAACCAGCCCTCCTGCTAAGGAGTTGAAGAGCAGAATATTCCCAGCAGGAAGCACATCTATACGGAACCTTTAGTATTTCAGAGCAAGCGCAGGAGGAAAAAGTTAACCCTGTTTTGCCCAAAGCGCAGACTTGCACCTGAACAGCCAACATACGACCAATTTATGAAAAGAAAGGAGCCTGTGGGCAGCAGAAAATCCGGAACGGCGTTGTGCCGAAAGCACAGGTGTGCCGGGGTATTTGAATCCCCCCGTTTGCGCAGCTCCGTCCCCCCAGAGCTGGAGACACTCGGAGGGACGGGCGTCCTGCAAGAGGAGAACGGGAACCCTGTGAGAACCGCGGTGCTGGTCTGCACTGGGAAAGTACAAAAGGACCCGGCAGGAAAACAGAGGCAAAGCCCGGAGAGCCACCCACCATCTCTGTAGAGTTGAAATACCAGGTGAAGACCAGGTCCTGAAAGCCTATGCAGGTGGTGAAGGTGCAGGGCAGCAGGACGTTGGAGTTATTCAGAGCCATCACAGTGTTGGTCTTCCCCACCGACACCTCCAAGGCGAAGGCGATGGCGAAGACATGCAAACCTGGCGGGGAGAGGGGAGGAGAGAGTGAGGACACGGCGCGGGCCGCGGCCCAGCCCGCTGCCCCAGGCTCTGCTGCGGCCGTGCGCCCTGGGGCAGATGGGGCAGGGAGGAGGAGGGTGCGAGGGACCGCTTCTGGACCGCCGGCTGCAGCACCAGCCACAGGGGTGACCCCCTCCCAGGGAGCACGTGGGGGGCGGCGGGAGGGGAACGGCAGGGGCTGGCCGGCACCCCCGGAGCCAGCGCAGATTCAAAGGGAACCCTAATACCGCCACGAACAAAGCATGCAAATGAAAGCCCCGACTTGCGTCTTATCCACAAGGCCTTCGGCTAAACCTTAGAGGGGGAAAAAAAAGCCCAAAGCAAAGCAGAGCGCTCTGTTCTTCAAGCGGGGAGTTCGGGCGCTAATTAGCGTCGCTGTCCTGGACGCCTGCCAGTCCGCCCGTCCCCCACCCCAGCCAAGGGCGCTCGCAGCCAGCCAGCGCCTGTGCCGACCTCCGGAGCGGCACCCCTCACGCCTGCCTCGCGGAGAGCTTCGTCTCCCGCTCTAGCCGACGGATGACCTTCAAACCGCAGGACGCAGCTCTCCCGCTCCTCTCCTCCCCGTTGGCAGGGAGGAATGTGTGGAGGATCCGCTACGTGCCCAGCTGCGAGAGCCGAGGGCATGCCTGGAAGCTGCCGGGGTCCCACGCAGGGGACCGTGCAGCGGGCTGGGCCGGCGGCGTCCACACGAACCCCTTCCGGCGGGCACGGGGATGCTTTGCTGCGGGCCGGGGGAGCAGCCCCCACTGCCCTTCCCACCGGGGTCCTGTTCCGCTTGTATGACGTGGTAGGGCCAAGGCGGACACAACCCAGCAAAGCGCTATCCTCCCCTTTCCCAGACCTCGGCCACCAAAGGCACCCAGCCATCCCTGCAAAGCTTCCCCTGGGCACCCCGACAGCCCAGGCAAGGGGCCACAGCCACAAGCCGGTCCCCAGCTCCACCGACCCCTTCACTTGGATGCACTGCCCTCGGCTTCAGATTCACGCCTCCCTGCAGCCGCTTCAGCGGCTGATTTATTCTCCCACACATGCCCGTGCTAACAACTCCCCAGCCACGTCGCAGCCCAAGCCAAGCCCAGGAGCCCTGCATCCTGGGCTTCGAGCCCTGCTGCAGTGCTGCATTGCAAGCTCTGCAGGGAAGGAGCTATTTAACTTTACAAAGAAGCACTTTTCATCTTGCTCGAGAGGCTTCAGCTAACGTCAGGGAGCGGCTCCCACCAGATGGAGGTCTCCTGCAGTTGTCAGGCTGAAAGACCAGCCCTGGGGACGCTACAGAGGGGACTTCACAGCCGGGAGCGTCCCGGGGGAACCATGCTGCTACCTGGAGTAAGAGGTAGCAGAGGGACGCCCGGCTCTGCAGGTATGCCTGAGCAGGCAGGATGCTGCAAGGGGACAGTTACTTACAGGAAAGACGATTCCTTGCAGCTTGTAACACTTTTAATCCTGTCTGCCACCGTTACAACGTCCTGAACGTAATCTGAATTGAATGTCTGGGGTAAACGGAGGCTGATCTTGTTCCTGTCACGCTGTGGTCTCAGGAAGACAGAAGTGATATGTTACCACTAAATAAAGCACAGAGGAAAGCACGTTGGGAGGCTGGGAGGTTACCGACTGAACCTGCCACACCAGCTGCTGCCGTTACTTTTCCGTACGCCCAAAGCTGCTGCACTTTGCAGCACCAGAGCCCCAACCTTCAGCACGCAGGGCGAGACCCTCCGGGGCTGCGGCCCCCTCCCAGGCCTGCAGGCACAAGCCTTGCCCAAGAGCCAGGGAAGGGGACCGGGGAGCAGCCACCCTCGCTGCTGCCAGCGCCTTGGCTGCCCGCTCTTTGCTCTCGCAGAGGGGGTGAGCACCCGGGGCAAGCCCCCTGACGAGGGGTCCCAGAGCCACCGAGCTACATGCAGTAGCACTGGGTGCACAACCCGGGACCCAGCCCCAGCAGCAATAGCCTTCCAACCCGGGCAAGAGCCCAGAGCAAGACCTTCCCCTCACGGGCTGCTGGCAGCCCCCCACCGTTCCTGCAGCCTGCCAGGAACCCGTCTGAGAACCGCTGCCCTCAAGGAGAGGGCACACGGCATTCACCTGAAAAGCCACGGGCCGCCGCCGCCGGCTGTGAGAAAGCTGCTCCACAAAAACTTTCATTGCCCGTAAAAATCAATGTGACCTCTGGGCACAGAGAGGGAGCCATGCCCGGCGGGCTGGCCAGGCTCTTCACCGACATTAGAAGGGAGCAGCCCCCAGGCCGGCCGGCGCCCAGGCAGCCTGTCCTCTGGGCCGGGACATCCGGGGCTCGCCCCTGCTCGCCCCTCCTGTGGGCACCGATGCAAAAAGCTGTGTTCTGACTCTGCTGCGGCCAGGAGCCCACCGCCACTCCTGGAGAGCTCGGCGTCCCCGAAACACACGGACGCAGAGAGACCTGCCCAGAAACTCTGCCCTTCCCCTCTCCCCCTCCAGGCTCCCAGCCCACCCGAGCAACCTGCGGGACAAGGGCCCGGACCCCAGACCCCCAAGTGCCCCGGTCTCCAGCATCCCCGAGCCTCTCCTACCACCCCGCCGCCAGCCCCACGCCAAAAGCAGCTAGCGCTGCACCTGTCTGAGGAGGTGCTTTCAACCAGGGCCCAGCACCCAAATCCTGCAGGGAGTCAGGTACTCACACGTCTTTTCGTGTCTCCAGCTCACGTAAAACGAACTTAAGAACTACGCCCTCTAAAACGCCTCTCAAGGGAGTTCCCCAACGGCAAGCGCTGCAAAGGCAGCCCTCGGCCTCAGGCTCCCTGTGCCCGTCGACACGAGGATGACCTACAGAAGCAGGAGCGCAGCCGCTGCGCGACGGGTGATGCGGGTGGCTCGGAACCAGCCCCAGGGCTGCAGCGCGGAGGGGACGGCTGCGAACTCCTTCCTGCACCCTGCAGCCGGGGCATCTCGGGCGTCCTCGGGCACGGGCCCGGGCGTCATGCTCCAAGCGGCGGCCCCGCGGTGCGGGTTCGTCCCCGCGCCGGGGAGAAGCGCATGCAAATGGTTGTTTTACAAAACGAACTGTAAAAAGAATGACCTGTCGGCGGGCGCGCTGGCGGCTGCGTTGAAGCAGTGCATTGCTTCCCTACGGCTACCTCCCCGGTTGCCGGCAGCAGGCGGGCGGCAGCGGCGGGCAGAGCAGCAGAGCGGAGCGGGGCCAAGCGGGCTGCAGCCTCAGTGCTCGCAGAAGGAAGCGCTGGCGGTGTCAGCGGCTGGTGCAGGCAGGGCAGGGGGCTGGAGCCGGCACTTCGGAGCCCGCGCTCGGACTCGGCTGCGAAGTCACCTTGGGCAAGTCACTTATCCTCAGCGCCCCGAGCTCCTCGTAAGCGGAGCGGAGCGACCGGCATTAGCGCCTGCGGACGGCAAACCCGCCTGAGCGGCAGCGGCCGGCGCCGCGCGGCGCGGGGGGCCGGACGCGGAGCAGCCGAGCGCGGAGCGAGGGCGGTTTAGCGAGGGTCACCCCGCCTCGGGAGGACCAGGGGGCGGCTGGAAGCCGCGGGCAGCCCGCGGTGCCGCCGGGGCGCCGGCCGTGCCCGCGGCTCGCCGGGGCAGGGTCCCCGCCGGGGCGCCGGCCGTGCCCGCTCCGCTCCGCGGCGGGAGCGGCGGCTCGGGGCGCGCCCCGCAGCCCCCCGGCCCTTACCCAGCAGCGCTGCCAGCAGGCGCGGCGCGGGGCGGCGGCGGGCGGCGGCCGAGCCCGGGGCCATGGCTGCGGCGCGCTCCCGCCCGGCCCGCAGCGGCCCCGCTCTGGCCGCCCCCGCGGAGGGCGAGCGGCGCCGGGCGGGGCCGCGCCGGGCGGGGCGGCGCAGCGCCCTCCTCCGCGCCCCCCTCCGCGCATCCTCCGCGCCCTCCTCCGCGCCCCCCCCCGCCGCACCCGCCGGGCCCCTGCACGGCCCCGCACGGCCCCGCGGTCGTGCCGCTGCGCTCGCACGCCCCCGGCCAGCCCCGCTCCCCCCGCCCGGGCTGCCCTGGGGCCAGCTTTGCGTCGCCGGGACCCCCCAAAAGGGGCCGAGGCGGGGGCTCGGCTGCGCTGGGTGCCCCCGGGCAGGGGCATGCCGCCAGCCCCCCTGCCCTGCGGCCCCGCGCGGCTACTGGCACCCCTCCAGCCCCAAGGCAGGCAGCGGGCCGCTCGGCAGCCGCCGACGGGGGCACCGAGCCCGACGCCAATGGGCGAGGTTGCGGGGGCGATCTGCCCGGCGCCAAAGGGAACACTTTGCAAACTTCTTTTTCGCACCGTGACCTCGCTCCCGGGTAATTGGCTGCACACCAGTCACGTCTCCACCACCTTTTCCTCACCCTCACATCCATTAGACCTAACCTTCAGCAGACCACATCCCAAAAGGCGGTGGTAGGGGCCCTCCTAATGGCGGCCTCCGATGACACGGTGTGCGGAGATAGAGCTTTACCTCTGCGCCCAGGTCCATTAGACAACCAGACCCCTGTGCAGAGCAGCAATTTGCTGGAGGTGACGCATCCTGAGAGCAGGCATACCGGGAAGGGGGAGGAGGTGCTGCCGCACTCACGATACAGGAGCAGCGCTGACCGTCTCTCCGGGCTGTGGTCCTTGCTGGCACAAGGCGTGTGTCCCGGCAAAGCTCACCTCGGGGACCGGGCAGGGCTGTGCCTCCCTTGCTGGGTACCGCACTACAGCATGGCTTCCCTGAACAGGACTGCTTCTTTTTGGATGTGAGAGCAGCTCGCCCACAGGGATGCCACCGAGGGCCCTGCCTGCATGTCCAGGTGCCACGGCCTCTCAGCTCCTTGGCAGTTTGAGAAACTCCTCAGCCCCACTCCAGACCCCTTTGCAGCTCGCTCTCCTTCCCACGTGGCCGGGAGCATGAGGCAGGAGGGAAGAGGGAAAGTAGGAGGCTTCGCAGGGCACAAGGGCATCCCAGGGGACCCTGAGAGGATGCCAGCAGTGCCAGTGGGTTGAGGAGTCAGGGCTGCAGAGCTGGCAACAGAGACAGGAAAAGTACAGGCAGAGCGGGCTGGGCAGCGCTGGCAGCCGGCGCTGCGGGAGCAGTGTAGAGAGCACTGCTGATGCAGCAGAAGGTGTCTCGCTGGGCGGCTGGGACGCATACGGCTAGGTGATGGATACGGCTTGCTGAGCGGAGCCGCAGGCGCTGGTGACCAGGCAAGCGGGGTGCCGAGGCAGGAGGAGGAGGAGCGCTGCATCTGCTGGCGCCTTGCTAATTGCGGGGGGGGGGCACAGCTCTGGGGAGCCGCTCGGCAGAGCGGTCCGAAGGGGCGGAGGACTGTCAGCCCTGCAAGGGTGCATGACGGCTGCTCGGGCCGCGGTCACAGGTGCTGAAGGTGGGGGGGCAGATGAGGCTGAGGCTGGACCCTCCAGCATCCATCGAGCAGGAGCAGAGAGACCTGCAGCACCGGGGACCTGAAACAGTAGCAGCCGTACCCTGGTGCAGGGAAAGGCCATTACGTGTGGAGGACTCCTTCCCGGGATGCTCAGGTGTCTGCCAAGTTTGCTTCCAAAAAGGCGGGTAAGGTTGGGATGGGTTTGGCCAAGCTGCCATTGGGAAGCCCCCCAGCAGAGCCCTAAACCCTTTTGGAGGCAGGGAAGTTGGGAACAGTAGCAGCACCCAGCCAGTAAACACAAAAGGGCTCCTGCGGGCACTGGCACAAACGGGGGGTGCTGGGCAGGTGGGTACCCAGCTTCTTCCGCGACGAGAGGCCTCTGTGGCCACGGTCTCCCTGCTGAGCGTCCCTGCAGAGGCAGGGCTCCGCGTGCCCTGCCGGGGAGAGGCGGTGAGCCCGCTGCCGTGCTGCCCGCTCCCGCCGCATGGCAGGAGGGCTCGGAGGGGGACGCTACCTGTCACAGGAGCCTGATGGAGCTGTCACACTTGGCAGCTCTGGCCAGTCTC
Source organism: Phaethon aethereus (assembly GCF_964289735.1). Lineage (NCBI taxonomy): Eukaryota > Metazoa > Chordata > Aves > Phaethontiformes > Phaethontidae > Phaethon > Phaethon aethereus. The sequence continues at coordinate 1,012,979 of NC_138599.1, forward strand.
CTCGGCCGACTGATCTCGTGAGACATCTGCCGCGGGCCTGGGAACGGCTCTGCTCTCCCACAGCCTGGCCTCGGTGAGCGCCGCGGGCCGTGGCAGGGAAGGGCACTCACAGCAGCTGGCCCTGGGATTTTGGCATGATGCTGAGATGTCTGGCGTGGGACCCGGGGATACTGCGGCTCAGCGGAAACTTGTTTTGCTGAGTTCAGCACAAGGCTGCTGGGTCTGGTTTCAGGGAAGGCGGGCACCCTTCTTCTGCTCGGACACTGTCACCTCCCTGGGGGGAGAGGAAGAAGAGCTCAGGGGTCCTGCCAGCTGGGCCGCAGCCTGCCGGGGGGGAGTCACAGGGGCTGCCAGGCCCCTGTGTACGCCGCACTCCCTCTCACCTTGCACTAATGGAGCTGGGAGGGTTAAAATGCCAGGCTGCTCTCTGAGGAGGGCTCCTGCTTCCCTCCACGTGGGTACCAGCGGGGTAGGGCTGAGCAGAGCAGCTGGGCTGCAGCCTCCCGGCTCAATGCAGCAGGCGCTGCGCTGGCCCCGGCTGCCCTAGAGCGTCCTGCCCGGGGCAGCCCCGGCCCCACTCCCGGCAGCAACGGGACGATGGCCCTGGCCCCCTCCCAAACCTCCCAGAGCCGGGAGATGCAGGGCTCCGGGATGGCAATGCTGGAACGGAGCTTCCCGTCAGCACCTTATATTTACTGCAAGGTCCTCTGGCTGTGACCTTTAAAAGACAAGGTGGCCTGGCAGCCCGGGAGCTGGCAGCGGGCGGCAGGCGCTCGCAGGGATCAGACGCTCCGCAGGACCGTCCCGGCTGGGCCAGGCACGCCAGGCTGGAGGCTGAGGAGAGGTCCCGGGCACACAGACTGCGGGTGAGTGCTTGGCTGTCTTTGCCATTGTCCCTTGCCTGCAGCTCTCCCTCGGAGCGATGCTTTCCCCTCTCCCTGCCTCCTTCTCCCTGCGCAGAGCCGTCCTGCCCGCTGCCCCCCTCAGCAGAGCTGGCCACCCTCCTGGGCGGCAGATTCCTCACCCCCTTTCACCCGGGGAACGCGGAGCAGCGTCCGCAGGCAGCCACTGCAGAGGCAGCTGCAAGAAACTGAGGCAACCCTCCGGTGTCCCAGGAGAAAGTTTCTGCCTGACCCGGCTCCGGCTCTCCAGTGCTGCCCTTCACAGCCCTCAGCTCCCCGAGCTCACGGCCCCAGGCTGTCCCCTTTCCCAGGACCCCCCTCATTACTTCCCAGCCCCACGAGCAGGGCGGCCAGGCTACAGGCGGCATGGCAGGGCCAGCGGCTCTCGGCTCCCACTGAGGCACCCAGCGGTGCCCCGAGCCTCTCTGCACGGCACTGAGCACTGAGCAGAGGCCCCGGCCGTCTCCCGACCTGCTCTCCTGCTCTTCAACGCCTCTAGTCCCACCCGGCGCAAGGGAATGTGTGTGGTCTGTAAAAGGGACTGTCCCTGGTTCCGGCGAATCTGTGAAGCCCGGGCGCCGCGGGGGGTGCAGTCACTGCCCTCGGTCCCTCGCGGTGATGACAACTTACCCTCGTCTTGTCCGACGGGGCTCTCCTCTGCGACCCCACAGTGCCTGCGTCCCTGCCTGCCTCACGAGTTTCTTGCCAGCGACTCTCCCAGAGGCGTCCGCAAACTGTGAACCTGTGGCCCCCCCGCCCCCTTCGCCTGCGGCTGTACTCCCCCTCCGTCGGGCTGGCTCCCTCCGAAGCTGGGTGGGTAGACAGCCGCGCACCCTCCTCGAGCGCGGCTCCTTTCTGCCGCTGCGAAGCTGTTCCCTGCCAGGGGCCGGTACCAGTCGCCTGGGCTGGCGGAGGGCAGCGGAGGTGATTTTGGTGCCCTTCCTCCAGGGAGGAAGAGGCGCCTGCGGGGAGGTGGGAGTGTTCCGCAGAGTTAACCCCGCGGGCAGACGGTGAGGTGTGCGGGGCGCAGCGCCCGGGCCAGGCGGGCGGCACTGGGAACAGCTCAGAGCGCTGGTGCTGCTGACTGTCACCCTGCTGCTCGGAGCCGCCGCGGCTGCGTGAGGTGGGGTCGCTGGGGACGGTAAGGCAGGGCGGGCAGGCAGGCAGCGTTAGCCTGGGAAAGAGGGACGCGCCGGGGCGGCGCGCTGGACAGACCTTGCTTGCGCGCGGACTTGGGCTGCGGGCGGCCCTGCTTGAAGGGCAGCTGGGAGAGGCACGACTGAGGGCGGCTGTCAGAGCTGCCCTCACCCTTGTGTCCCCACGGCGGGTAAATTGATGGATGTGCCTATTAACTGCGCCCCGGTTGTGCCGCGCCGCTCTGGCGCGTCCGCCGCGGCGTTGCCGGATTGCTAAGTCGGACAGCAGCCCGGTTACGGGTGTTGATCACCCGGCGCACGCCCCGGGCTCCTTTGGAGCCCGCTGAGCCTCACCTGCCCTGCCCCGAGCGGCTGCCGTCCCAGCTCTCCGCAGAGCAGAGGTGGGGAAGCGGGCAGGGAGCAGCTCCAGCTCACTGCCGGAGCGCCCGCGGAGCAGCCCTGCAATCTCGGCGCGGGAAGACTCAGGCAGCACCGGCCGCTCTCCCGCCCGCACCCGGCTCTGCGGCAGCTCCCGGGGACCGGGCTGCGGAAGCGCAGGCTGCCCCGGGCCCCCTCGGCACCCAAGGCAAATCTGCTGCCGCAGCGGGACCCGGCTCCGGGCACGCAGGAGCCTTCTCCCCCCCTGGACAGACGCACAGGCAGAGCAGAGGCGAGGGACCCTGCCCTGCCCCTCCGCAGGCAGCCTCACAAAAGCGTCGAGCGCAAAGGTCGCGTTTTGTTGTTCTTTTGCTTGTTTAGCTGTACAAAGAGCAATAAAAACATCCTACACGCAGCGGAGCGCGTGGCAAAAGAAACCCGTCAGAAGGCGCAAACGTGAAACTGTAGTCATGACCACGACGAGCACCTCCTGTGTGTACGTATATATTTGTAGAGACTCTCTGTTGTGTACAGCTATGTACATACAGATGCATTGGCAAGTTGCAATCCAAGGGTAGTGCATGAAAGAGATGAAAGGCAGATGCAAGACTGGTCATGTGCAACAGTCAGAGGCCTTTGGCCGCGAAGTTGCCAGCTCAGTCCCGCGCGGAGCCGCTCGCAGCCCGGTTTCGAGCGGGAGGCGGCCCCGGGGAAGCGGCCTTGAGGCCAGCTCCCCCCCGGCACTGTACGGGGAAAGCCATCCGGCGTGGGGCAGGCAGCCTCAGCCCGGCCCTCCCCGGGCAGGAAAGCCCGCGGGAGAGGGGGAAGCCACAGGGCGAGACACGGCGCATTCCTGCTGCAGACGGGAAGGGGAGCGGCGCGGAGCCCGGCGACGTCGAGCGGGGTGGAGAGGGCACGCGATGGGGGCAGAGCAGGGAGCGCACGGCCGTCCCTTCATCCCCGGGGCCTGACGGCATTGCCCACGGCGCTGCTGGCACGGCGCCCGCGCAGGGACGCGGCAGTGCCGGGCGGCGGGTGGTGTGGCAAAGGTCTCCCTTCTGCCCTGGCAGTGCTGCTTGTGGGTGACGGGGGACCTCCGTCACCGGGCCCTGGCAGTGGCCTGTGGGGCTCCGTGCACTGCCCCTCTCCTGCCCCACATCCCGCCTGCCGTGGGAGAAGACAAGCCCGGGCATGGGGCCGCAGGGGACACTTCCCCGGGCCGTTCTCCCTGTCTGACCCGCAAAGGGCGCAGGGCGAGCTCCCCGTGCGCTCCAGCCGGCACAGCTCCCGGGCCAGGTCTGGCACGGGAGGCAGGGGCTCGCCCAAGGCCACGCGGCGAGCCCGAGGCAGGCAGGAGCGCCGGTTCCCAAGCCGGGGGCTCGCCGCATCCCCTGCACCGCAGCGGGGTGGGACCAGCTGGCATCGCCGCTCGCTCACGCCAGCTCTCGCCCCCCACGAGCTGCCCAGGCCGCTGCTCATCACGAGCTGCGGAGCACGCAGGGCAGCTCCCGGGGTGGGCCGAGGGAGCCGGCGCAAGCCGGGCAGGCGCGGGAGCACGGTGGGGGCTGAGGCAGGCGGCAGCGGGCGCTGCGGGGCCCGCGGCCGGGCGGGCTGGCAGTGCATTGCCGCGGCAGTTACGGATTGCGCAGTGCTCTGCAGCGAGGCTGGAGGAGGCAGTTTCAGCATCACAGGGTGCTCGGGGGTTACAGAGCTGTCCTGCCTCTGGGCCCGTGGTTGCGCCCAGTCCTTCCCTGCAAGCGCCCAAAATCTCCTCTTCCTCCCAGCAGCTCTTCGTCCCCAGCAGCCGCACCCCACCGCCTCGGTTTGGCACATCAGCAGAACATTTTCCATTAGAACTACCCTCCCCGAGAAGGAGACGGCTTCTTTATAGAAGCCAGCCCAGCACCTTTGGCCGAGATGCTCAGGCCCAAAAATAGCCCGAGGGACAGAAGGGTACGTCCGTTACGCACCCGGAGCCATTAGCGGCTCCGAGAACCAGCAAAGCTCAGAGACGGCGCGTGGGCTAGCGGCGATTACCCAGCCATCGGCCTCTGAGCAGGCTGGGACAGGCCCCGAGGAGCGCCAACTTCTTCTTGCAGCACCCTCGGCACTGGCCCGCGGGACTTGCAGGGAGGAGACGGGCAGCTATCGGGGATCCCTCGGGGACGGGCACAGCAGGAGCGCCTCGGGGGCGAGGCGTGGCCCCGAGGGCGACGGCTGCTGGCCCCACTCTCTTCTCCTAGTGGGACAGGGCGCAGACAGCAGGGGCTGCCCGGCCCCCCTCTGCCCCTCCTGGCACCCCCTGCTCCAGCCCCTCCGTGCGTGGGGACCGTGCTCTTCCCCCTCTCCCGCGCCACGCCGTCCCCAGCACTCGGAGCGTGCCCGGCGGGAGCAGGGGACAAGCCGGTGCCAGCTGAGCCTCAGGGGCGGCCTCGCTGCGCCTCAGCCGCCCTCCCCTGCCCTGCCCGCCGCGGCCGGGCTCCGGGCACCTTCTCTCCGTGCCCTGCTCCAGGCGGGATTGGGTACTTAGATGGAAGGAGGGATGCTCTAGGGAAACAGGAATCCTTGCTCTGGGAAGCACATCGAGGGGTCACGCTGTACAGGGGCGAAGAGGGAGGGGTGGGCAGGGGGGCGTTACTTGGTGCCCTCGTCTGGGTTGCCTTCGCCATCTGTCTTCCCCTCCTCCTCCGTCTTCTGGTCATCCGTGTTCAGCCTCTGCTGCTTTTTCCGGCGCACGCATTTCACCACCATCAGCACCAGGATCACCACGGCCAAGAAGCCACCTACAGAGGCGCCCACGACGACAGCCACCATCGAGTCGTGCTTCGGGGGCTCTGGGGAGACAGGGCACAGGCTCAGGGCACGCGGCCCCCAGCTGGGGCAGCCAGAGGGAGCAACGGGGAACAGGCAGGGCTCTCGCTCCCACCGCCGGGGAGCAAACCTGCACGTGCGAGGCAGGGTAAAGGCAGGGCACGAGGTGGAGCAGCCAGCCAGCCAGCACCCATGGGTGACAGCTGTACTACTGACCTTTGGTGAGCACCTTCAGGCTGATGCTGGCGTGGCCCCGCTGCCGGTCCGGGGGGTTCAGGACATAGCAATTGTAGGTGCCCTCGTCCTCCAGCTGCACGTTTTTGAGGGTGAAGGACACATCGTACTTGGTGGGGTTCCCGGTGAACTCCACCCGGTTCCCAAAGCGGTCCAGCTGCTTGTTCATGATCTTCATCCGGAACTGCAGGAACTGGGCAGCCCGCGTGGGAGAGGAGGTGAGGCGGCGTTTGGCACCCCGCGCGCTCGCCTCCCCGGCCGGGCACCCCCCTCCCCTGCACGTACCGCCCCGGGCGCGCGCCCCCGAGCGGGGCAGCACCCCTTCGGCTCGCGAGCGGCACGGCCCCGTGCTCCGGCTGCCGCAGTGGCCAGGGCCAGGGTCTCCTCGCGCGCCTCTCCCTGCTCGCGCCTGCCTGTCCTGCCACGTCAGGGCAGCTGCCCTGACCCCTGGTTCGTTACGCAGGCGGTGGCTAATTTTCCCTGCGGCGGCGGAGGGCCGGATAGCAGGAGCACACATCAGGAGAAGGCTCGGGGGCCCCAAGGAACGCACCCACTGCTTCAAGCTGGTCCCGGGACCTCTCCGCAGATCCCCAGCCCCGGCGAGACTCACCAGCTCCTCAGAGCAGTTCCTGCACTCCTGGTACGTCCAGTTGAGGGAGAACTGCTTGTTCTCCACCTTGTAGCAGGAGTTGAAGGTGCAGGAGAGCTTCACGGAGGAGCCATTCAAGGCATTGATGGTGGCGGGAGCCATGACCTCCATGCCCAATCCCGTGGGCGCTGCCGCAAGCACGGAGAGCAAGAGCAGAGATGCAGATGAGTTAGAAAGGGGGCACAAGCAGCCGTCCTGCTGGCTGAGGCGGTCTCCCCATCCCGCCCCGCGTGCCAGCTGCCTGCGCAGAGCTCACCCTGGGGCCCGGGACTGCCTTTCGGGCACGCTCACGCACAGACCACGCCGTGGCCAGCCAGGACCAGGGCTTCCCTGCGCAGAAGTGACGGGGGACGAGGGGAGAGCAGCCCCGGCGCTGGCACCATCCCTTGGCCCTGCTCCGCGAGGGCTGATGACCCCTCTCCGCCGTGCCTGGCCTGAATTCTGTGCTAAATTCTGCTGACTCCAGGCAAACCCTGCACCTTGCCGCTTAAATGAGGCTTTCCTGCTGCAGAACCGATACCGCTGTGCGAAGGGCTGGATGCAGCATCAGCACGCGGGGCTCAGCGCCACATCCGCCGAGGAATCTACGGCTGCGTTCATCAGATTTCCTTCCCGGCAGGACGCACTACAGCGGCAAGGGCTGGGATCTGCCCGGGGCAGGCCCTGGGGGCTGCAGGGGGAATGCGGATGCTCCCCCCTCCCAGCGGAGCTGATGCAAGGATTCTCCAGCTGGGAACGACTGGGTCAAGATCCCAGTCGCTCCTGGGGGGTCAAGGCCGGTCCCTGCACGCTGGCCTCGCTGTGGCAGGGAGAGAGGGGCATTACCCGGAGCAGCTCGCAGGAGGAAGGAAGGAAGGAAGGAAGAAAGTAAGGAAGGAAGGAAGGAAGGTCTGCTGGGAGGGACGGGGCTGTAGAGGGGGGCTGTGGCACCCCACAGAGCAGGGGCAGTGACACTGGCAGCAGGTGCTTTTCCCATCACCTCACCTCTCCCCTTTGGCTGCTGCTCTTTCTTTGCTCTCAAACCTTCTTCCTGAGGTGCTCCTGAGTCCAGCCCTGGGGCCCAGCTGGGTGCATGTCAAGGCTGCTCCGCTGGCTAATCCGCTCCGTCTGCAAGCAGGGCAGGAAAGGGGCCTGGCTCTGCAGCCAGGGAAAAGAGGCTTTTCCAAGTTGCAGGGATGGCTGTTTCGAGCCGCGGGTCTTGCTGCGAGGTGTGAACCGGCAGCACCCTGAAGCCAGCGCTCTGGGGGCAGAGGGGTGCCCTCCCGGCATGGCCAAGCCCCTGGAGACGCTCCCTGCTCGTGCTGGCAGCGGGCAGCCGCGGTGAGCACCCGCCAGCCCCCGCGCAGGGAGGGCTCCCCGCGGGGCGCTGGGAGGCGCGGGCATGGGGAGAGCCGGTGCATGGGGACAGGCTGCAGCACCCAAGGCAGGCAGAAGTGTCCGGGCCGCGTCCTTCGGTGCGGCGCGCACCCCCAAACGCTCCGGCGCGCTGCACCCTGCGCCCGGGGCTCGGGAGGTAAAACGGCACGCAGCCTCTAAAGGAGACCTCGCTGGGCTTTTTATCCTCCGTTTCCCAGCCTCTCCCCCAAAGCAAAGGCAGCCCCCCAGGAGCCCCAGGACGGTGTGAACAGCACTTCAGAGAGGCGACGCGTTCCTGTTTCCAATCAATACAGACCCAAACCTGCTGACACACGCTGCTGGCTCTGGGGCAGGGCAGGAACGCGGAGACCACGGTTCCCCCCATGCCGCGCAGCGCTGTCAGCCCAGAGCCTGCCGCCCCAGCAGCCAGCCGCAGACCGAAGGACGGTCACAAGCCGCCCGCAGCCCACCAGCCACCGCCTTCCGGCGCGGCAAAGCCAGAACTGCCCCTCTCCCCACCTGCAGCCCGCACCTCTGCCTGGCACGCGAGCAGCCTCGCCCTTAGACAAAACCTCCAGCAAGCAGGACGCGCAGCTGTTTTAAGAGAAGCTGCAGATGCAACACACCCCCCACCCTGCCTAAAAGCAGGTCACCCTGGCTGGCGGATCTCAGCAGGCTGCGTTTCGGACCACCTCCGTCCCCGTCCCTGCGGCATGGCATCGCTCGCCGGCTCGCGGCTTCCCCGGCGACAGGAGGAAGCTGGGGTGTGGGGAGGGGGCTCCGGGCCAGAGAGGGTCTTTCTCCCCAGGCAGCCGTGTGCATGCAAGGGGTCAAGGCGACACTTACCCAGCGAGAGGAGCAAGCTGAGGCCAGTGAGGAACAAGGTGGGCTGCGGGAGCCAAGCTTCCGGGCTCATTTTGAAGGACTTTTGGGTATGGAGAGGACCTGGTGTTGGTGTGGATTGTGGTGGTTTGCTTTTTTCGAACGCCCGGGTTATTTGCCGGTGACATATAACATTAGAGCTGCTTTATTTCCACAGCCCAATATGGCTGGTTGGAGTGGTGCTGGAGTGAAAAGCCGTAAATGCTATGGTTGGTGGATTTCAGCAGGCGACGTGGGAGGGCAGAAAAAATTTTCCCCTGAAAAGGCGGCGAACGCTCCTGGCGCTCCCGCTGCGTGCGCCGGGGTCTGGTCGCGGGCTGCGTCGCAGAGCGTCTCCCACAGCGTGCCGAGTCCAGGGCAGCCAAGAAGCAGGTCTCTGCTGGGATCCACTCCGGCCGTGCAAACTTGCCGTTGGAACAAGCGGCGCTTGGGGCTCCTCTTCCCCCCAGGAGCCCAGTGACTCGGCCAGTGCCCCACAGCGCAGGCCTGGCCCGGAGGGTTGCCACAGCCCCTGCAGCCCCCCAGTTTCAGTGGGGCCATGCAGACGTGTCACCTCTGACCTGCTGGAGGCTGGCGACCAGCCCTGCTCGCGCCATTCACAGCAGCAGTTCCCATTTTCGAGAGCCCGGCTGGGCCCAGCAACGTCAGACGTGCCCTCCTGAAGGCAGGCAGAGAGCAGAGGGACTGATCTGGCCTGGGAAGAGCAGAGGGTCCCAAGGAGGCAGCCTGCACCGCGACCCAGCCAGCGTGCCCAGGCAGAGACACGGCCACAGGCAGCCAGCGAGCAGCGGGTAGAAGCACTCCCGGCGCGCTTGCCCGCTCCCGTGCTGATGCGCGGGCAGCCCCCTCGCTTTCCAGGGGTGCCAGACTCTGCCGGCACCTTCCCCCTTCCCCAGCAGCGTGCTATCCCAGGGCAACGACCTCTCTCATCCAGCCCTGGGGCTGGGGAGCATCTGCTCAGCAGTAACAGGGCGGGAGAAGGTCTTTGGTCCCCTTCGCAGCACTGGTCAACGAAGCCTTTGGGCCACGGACTTCAAGCCTGGCTTCAGGCTGCGGAGACCGGTGCAGGAAGGAGACAACACGTGACCTCAAGGAGACCAGAAAGCTGGTGACAGCAGCTGCTCAGCCACCTGGTTCTCGCGGCCCGGGATGCAGGAGGGTTTGCTGCGGCAGCATCAGGGAGGAAAAAGGCGAGAGGTGCCCTGGAGCCAGAGCACCTCCCAGTTCCTGTGCAGCAGAGCCCTGGGAGGAAGGGACAGGGCAATGGGGAGGCAGGAGGGCTGCAGAGGTGCTCTGCTCCCCGACCAGCTCCAGGAGGGGACACGGGGCAGCTGGGAGAGAAGGCATCAGAGAAGTGCCAGGGCGAACACGGGCAACCTGCTGAGCAAACACAATCACTGCACACGCAGCACGGTTTCCCGACCATGCTGGGCAGCCAGAGCCCGCTCTGCTCTGCTGGGACAGGCCCCACGACGCTGCAAAGGCAGCGGAGGTCATACGTAGCCCCCCGACCCCCCAAAACCCTCTCTGGTTGCCGGTTCCTCCTGCAATCCCACTGCTTGGCTTCCTCCAGGAAAAGAGAGTAGGGTGTCAACGTGAAACCAAGGACTGCAGCCCGGAGCAGCCTGTGCTGCAGTGGCGCGGGCGGGAGGGGGTCCCCGCGGCTCCCGCTGGGCACCTGCGGGTGTCAAACATCTATATATAGGGCAGGAGAAGCGCCGGCTCGGCCCGGCCGCGGCCGCGGAGGCCCGGGAGGGGTTGCTGGACTCCCCCCGGCCGGGACAGCGAGGCCCAGGTGTAGGGCGCTCGCCCGCAGCGCGCGGCCGGCACGTGTGAGCGCGCGCACGCAGGGGACCCCGCTGCCCGTGGGGCCTGCCCCTCTCCGTCCCCTGCGGAGCCAGGGCGGCAGGGGGGCTCGGTACAGCCCGGGGGGCCCCTTCCTGCTGCAGAGGGACCCCCTCGGCCCTTTTGGCGTTGCCGCTCCCCGGCGCCCGCGGGGCGGGCGCGGTGCCACGTGCGAGGCTGCGCGTGGGCGCAGGGGCTCCCAGGTCCTGGGCCAGGCAGGTTTTGGCACACTTGGACATTGCAGGCTTAAGCGGGAGGGAAAGGAAGCCGGGAACAGGGTAGATTCCCTGAATTTTATTATCCTCAGAAGATACCGTTGGCATGTCTGCACAGCTGCCGCCGCATGTCCCCCTCCCTCCCTCCCACTGCCAGGCTCTCCTTGGAGGTCGTCACCTCAGGACCTGGAGCTGCACGGATCAGGGTCAAAGCTAGAGCGTGACGGCCGTGCCCTCTGCGCCTCTCTCCAGAGACCGGGCGACAAGAGCCAGAGCTGCGGCCCCCCCGGCGGGACGTGCCGCGGCAGCGGCTCTGGCCGGGAGCACGCGGTGAAGTGGCACCGCTTCTTAGAGGAAGGGCGGCAGCAGCGGAACGCTGGCCTGCCCGAAGGAACCAAGATGTCTTGCAAACACCTGCTGGCTAAGGGCCTTACATCCCCCCGCACGGCTATTTCCCCCGCTCTGGCACCCAGGGAAGTGCCGCCTCTGGTCTGCTGTAGGGTTCCTCGCGTTGTCCATCACCCTGTCTCCCCTCTCCCATCCATTCTGCCGGGATCACCCTCTTGGCCAGCTCCACGTAGACGCCGTTCTCCCGGAAGGGAGAGGGGTGCTGCAAGGAGCAAGGGACAGGGCGTGAGTCTTGCCACAGGTATCAGGGCCCATCCGGAGGGAGAAGGAGCAAGGGGTGCTGCTGTCTGGCGTGGGGACTGAGGGGTCAGGCCCGGGATGCCATCACCCTGGGGAGGGGGACGGTGAGGCAGGGGGTCACACCGGCCCCACAGCTGCAGGAAGGCCCTGCCCACGCCTGCCACAGCTCGGGGCAGCTGCTCGCCTCCTCACCATGGTTATGTAGGTCTCCTCGGCTCTCCGCTTCTTCCCTGCGTCCTGTTCAGGCTTGGGTGCCTCAGCTCCAGGGATTGAGGAGTAAAGCGCTTCCTACGAGGGGGAGATCCGGACACTTGGAACCGAGCAGTCCCCGAAACCACGAGGACCGCCTTACCCCAGTCATAGGACTAGCACCAAGAGCCACGGCCATGGCTGGCCAACGAACAGCACCCCGTGCTTGGCCAGCGTGGGATCCCCGCCCTCAGCCTCCCCAGCCCTGTGCCCGTCCACCCCACGTCAGGGATCCCTCTGCGTCCCGAGGACACACGGCCTTAGCTAGTGACAAGTCAGCAACCATCCTGCGTGAGGATGACCCTGTCTTCAGCCTCAAGGCAGGCTGTGGCCCAGGACCCCATCTCCCCCTGCCAAGCCGCTCGGCTCGCAGGCGTTCGGCTGCTGCGGGAGCATTTGCTCCATCGGCTCCTCTTAACTGCGAGCCAGACGAAACGGCAGGGCCTGGGGCTCGTTCCAGCCGCCACCCACGCAGGGGGCCGGCGGCGCAGCAAGGAGCCCGCAGCTCTCCCGCGCACTCGCTGGGGGTGGCTAGCCACGCCAGGGCACGGCCCGGTGCGCGCACAGGCGCGGGCGCTCTGCGCCTGCCCTGCAGCCCTGCGCGCCCCATCCCTCCCCTTCTCCCGCTCCTCCTCCCTCCCTTCGGTTCCCGCGGGTCGTGGCGGTGTCCCGGGGCAGGGCGGGCACGCACTCCCCTCCACTCCGCTCAGCCTCAGCTTTCACCTCTGCTTTGCTCTTCCTGCTGCCATTTGCAGTCCTCTCCAGGGCCGTGTTGGCTGCGGACCTTGAGGGAAGGCAACGGCGGTGTCATCTCCGGCAAGAAGCGTCGCCTACTCCTCCTGCCCCTGCCCTCCCTCTCCTGGGACACGGGGATCCCTTTTACGTGCCTCGGCCAGGCCGTCCCTGAGGCTGCCACGCCAGGAGCCCAGGAGATTTGGGAGCAAAGGGGGGCCCGGCCGGGGCAGCGTGGCACTAGAGGGCAGCAGGACTCTGCACCCCGCGCCCGGGATGATGAACTCTCTGGTTCCCGCAGCTCCGGCCACGCTCGGCGCCGGTCAGGCTAGCGCTCGGCCGGGGAGAACAGTGCAGCAAGGCTGCCAGCAGGTGCTTTGCTCAGCCCCATAACCCCACAGCTAGCGTCGGTACCTCTTCCTCAGGCTGAGTCCGGCCAGGAAAGCCAGCACAACGGCCACAGAGCCGCAGCCCACAGTCACAGGCCAAAACCCCGAGTCTCCCGGGGCCACAGAGTCCTGGGCGCCTGCTGCTCCTCGTCCTGCTGGGGAGACACCAAGGCAGGGGATGGTACGCACAGGGACCCCAGCCCTACCGCAGAAGAACCGTGGTGGCAGGTCTGAGAGCCTCCGGAGCCTCTGCAGCCCCTCTGCGTGGGACGCACAGGCTGCCGGGAGAGGGGAGCCGTCGCAGGGCACGTACCTCTCTGGCCCGTGGGGCTGACGTGCAGCACCGTGTGGTTCTTGAAGATGCTGCTGCGCTGGAGCAGCCGGATCTCACACACGTACGTGCCGCTGTCGTTCACCCGTACGTCCTGCAGCTGGATAGAGCCGTCCCAGCGGGAGATGTCCCCTTGCCACTGCGCCCGGTCCCGGAAACGGCCCACAGGGATGCTACGGTTGCTGTAGTAATAAAACACCATCTCCTCCTGCCAGGGCATAGATGGCATCAGGTGAAAGGAGTCCAGCGGAAGGACACTGCCCTGTGTGCCCTCCCTGCTCAAGCGCCCTGAGGTCCGCACTGTCTCCCTGGAGAGGGCAGAGCGCTCGCCGCACACGAGAGCCCAGCTCACCCCCACGCTCTCTTGGAAAGCCCCAGGAGGCAGCACCCAGCGCTGCGGTTCCCCTGCCGTCTGGGGCCACGGGGAGCGGTGGAGGTGGCCAGTCGCCACACAGGGGAACCCTCCTCTTCTCGTGGCCTGGGCCAGGCGAACGGGCTTCCCCGCAGCCTCCCGAGAGCAGCAAGGCTGCCTCGCTCGCCCTCCCCTGCCGCCGCACACTGCTCCAGCACCCACCCCCCGGTCCCGACCCACCTTCTGCGTGCCGGCTCCTGCCACGCGCAGCCAGTCCACTTTGGCCATCGTCCAGCCCTTGGCCACCGGGTCTAGGAAGAGGCACTGCAGCAGGACAGAGTCCCCAGTGCTGGCTCGAAGCTGAGGCTCCGTGAACACCCAGCCAGCCGACCCGCTGCATCGCTCTGCCAGGGACAAGGACAGCAGGATGAGTCCAGGGAGGACGGCCAGATGCAGCCTGCCTGTCCCCATAGATATCTCCTCTCCAGATAAGCCTGGGGCTAACGGCACTGACCAGTCCAGAGCGCAATGGGGAGGCCCCGCTCCGTCTGCAGGCAAAGCCTCTCCCTGACCCCTGCTTTTGGCGTGCCCGGGATGCGGGGCAGCACATCCTCCCAGCCGCCAGACCAAGGGCTGCTGTGCTCGCTGAGTGAGCCACGCAGAAGCGAAGTGGGGAAGCACAACCCCAGCCCTCTGCGTCTCCGAGCCAAAGCCTGCAGGTCCTGCAGGGCTGTTCCGTGAGTCACTGGCTGGGAGAACCAGCGTCGCTCTCATCTACACCAGGCCAGGGGCAATTCAACCGCTTCACACGAATTTCAGTTCCTCTTCCACAACCTGCCCATTTGGCTTCCTTACCCCTTGCTCACAGGCTCCTGACCTGGGCTTGGCCTTGTCTGGCCACGTAACTACTGCTTAGGGTTTCTAGAGAAGTCGGACAGTGGGGAAAAAAGACAAAACAGGGCAACATCAAAGAGCACAGAGCTGACATAACCAGCACGAAGCAGCTGCCGACACGGCGAGCGCAAAGCGTGGGGCAGGAAGGGGAAACAAGTGGGGCAGAAAACGTCCCTGGAGCTCGTCAAGAGAAAGCCTGCGCGCCGCAGAGTCTGCACTGGCAAAACCTAGCAAGAAGAGCGGCTGAGGCTCTAGCACTTGTTCGTCAAGAACTTGGCGAGCTGATTCAGCAGGGAGCTGCTCAGACAGGTAGACTTTTCCTGGTGTCTTCGCCACTCTGCTCTGTCTGTCCACAAGCCACCGAGGGCTGGGCCCTGGCGAAGCACCAAGTACTTGGCCGATGCCCTGTGAATAACAAATGCAAAGTGCGACAGCTTCCCAAACAGGCCTTGGTGTTTTGGTCTTGACCAGCTGGGCAGCTGAAAATGACAAATATTTGCCAGCGGAGAAGACCAAGGGAGCCAGTTGCCTTGAGCAGAGCCAAAATCAATACCTTGGAAACCTTGCCCTGTATTTAGACTTGGCAAAGTAGTTCTACTTCTTTCGAAGCCTTGGAGCCCGGCAGAATAAGTACAGGGCTCCGACCAGGGATGCCGTTGCAATTTGAAGCCTATATATGCGTGAGCTCTGCAGGAAGGGAACGCGCAGCATCCAGACATCGGAGGAGTTGCTGGCAGCCAGGGGCCCCCTCACTGCTGCCAGCTCCGTGCGCCTGCAAAACCCCAGGGGCTTCCCACCGCAGGACGAGAGGAACTGATGGGTCTTTCAGCAAAGGCAGAGGGGAAAGCAGGCGAGGTGAATAAAACCACCAGAATGACTGACAGCTTACCCAGCCACGTCAGCACCAGAGTCAGGCTCAGCAACACCTTCATCTTGTTCTAAAAAAAAGCGTGCATCAGTTTCCCCTGGGGCACGACACCAACGACTTGCAGCCGAACTGAAGCCCGAGGTCACAAAAAGGCTTCCTTCAGTTCTTCGGAGAGGGGCAGGATCTTTGCTGCCTGGATGTTCGGCCTCTCAAGTCAGCAGCCGTCCCCGTTGGGAGCCTGGAACCCGCTGAAACGCAGACTGCTCTGAGCCCTGGAAAGGAGAGCGAGCGCGCGGGGGGCAGGGCTCAGCCCGAACACCTTTGCGTTTTCCCCTAAGTAGCGAATCTTTCCAGTGGTTTGGGGGTCAAGTCTCTAGCATATCTGAACTGAGACGTTCATAGCTGTTAACTCTGCCCAGAAAGCAATGGGATGTTTTTGCCTCTCAGAGAAGTTTGGTGCTAAAAACATAGACCCCTTGCTCTAGAAATAACCCCCTCGCTCCAGGGTGCTGTATAGGGTGAGAACTGCTGGAACCCTTCAGGGTCTGTTCAGAACGTGCCACGTTCGGTCACTGGATTCAGTTTGACCTGCTGCACGTCTCTCAAAATAAAGCCAATGTCTCCTTTCTGCACGTTGTAGGTATATGCTGCAGCCCGAGGAAGGACAGGCCAGCCAGCGTCCACGCGTGGATCGCGGGAAGGCAAACGTCAGTACCCTGCGTGCTGCGTCTCTGCTCTGTGATTCAAAGCTATGCCCATTCAAAAGTGATAAACACATTTAAGGGCAAAAAATTATTGAGAGAAGACCTCCCGCTTGGAGAACCTGCACGTTACGCTTGAATTTCAGGCTGCTATTACCAGCACATGTTTTTCAAAACATGCATTTTTGCTGCAGAAATAGAAAGACAACGAGAGCCGAATAATCTCTGAAATTCTTCTAGCTTCTCTCATTTTTCCTCAATCATGTAAGGGAGAGGATCTCTAGACCAGCTTTAGTAAGGTCTAGAAGGGGAAGAGGTCCCAGATATTTCTCCCCAAGAAACAGCCACGAAAGGCAGCGAAACATCTGCCTTTATTCCTATCGCTCGCAGAGATCCACAGTTCCCTTCAGTGCTGTGGAGCAGAAAGCCCCAGCGACAGATCTGTGGTCCTGGATCCAAGTTTCCCAGGGCAGCGCCTCTGACCTCGGCATTCCACGCAGAACCGGCGGTGGCAGTAACGGCAGGAGCCAAGGGCAGCAGGGAGGCGAGAGGGGCCGTGCCAGCCCCGCGCCCGCGCGGTGGGGCATCCGGAACAGCTGCTGTGGCTCCGCGGAGCGCGAACAGGGAGCGGGGAAGGCCTCCGCCCCGCCACTGCTCATCCCCTAAGAGAGCTTCCATCTCTGTACAGGGCCAGACACGTTTGCCAATTCCTTTTTCTTTCCAAATGCATTTTTCTCAGAGAAGGAAGCTCAGAAACAAACACCCTCAGACAGGCCCACACAGGGGTTACGGGCCCAGAATTAGCTGCTGGGGGACCCAGGGGTCTGTTCTAGGCTGAGGAACAGTCACTACGGCTTTCCAGTCAGCGCACTGCGTTCTTGCCTGCAGTCAATGATGTAAAACTACCTCTGCCCTTCATCACCCTCCCCTTTCCACAAATAAAATCCTGAAAAGCGGTAGCAAGCCTTCTGGCATTCTCTCAAACCTGCCTTTCAAAAACACGACCCGTTTGGGTGTTGGGTTTTTTGGAGGTGGGAGGGAGAGCTGCGTGGTTTGACTGTGCCGTTTGCGGCTCTACCATGACACAGTTTGCCGTACAACCCGCGCTCATGCACACGTGACCTACACACCCAGCAAAATTCATGCGTGGCTCCAAAGCTCTCAGCTGGTGCAGCAAATCTCGGCACAGCAGGTCAAAGCACCCCACTTTCCAGCTAAGCTGCCAAAAGCCGTAGAACTCAAGCAGAGCTACACCCTCCAGGACCACCCCCATTCAGGACCCAAAATAGGAGCCACCTTAAAAAAAAAGGCCTCGGCACACAGAAGCCCGCATACTGGGGTGTCAATGCGCAGAACTCCAAAAGCTCTCTGTAGCTGAGCTACTGAGGCTCTGGTCCTTACTTGCCATCGAACCCTTCCTGGACTCATTACCCTATTTCTCAGAATAAATTCTGGCCCTGTCTGGGAACAAGTTTTTGCAGGGTCTCCCTCTGCGACGTGCACCAGCAAGTGGGTGCTGTTCGTGCACCAGCTGAAGACAGCACCCACTCACTCAGGCTGTTATGTATATTACGGTGACGACACACCCTAGTCCTTCTGCAGAATAATTGCTTTTACTAAACAGATTTGTGGAAAAAAAACCCCGTAGATACCATACTGCCTTCACATTTTCCTACTTTTGCGCACGGTATCTGAATCCTCTGCACTTCTATGTTTCCTTAGTTCTCTTTTCAGGAAAACACAAACAAACAAAAGTAAATACTATGGCAAAAAATACTCACTGCGTGTGGCTTGGGGCAGTCAACTTGTCTCTTGCATGAAGGGTTCTCAGTGACTAGAAGAATTTGGAGTATTCTTTCAGATGCTCCAAGTTAGTAGTGACTAATTCGGAGCAGCTGAAGGAATCAGATGCTAAATTGTCTTGAGGTTGTATGTGCAAGACCTTTGTCTTGCTTAGCAGACCTTGGTTTCACGTCTCTTATTTCAGGTTCAGCTTGGTGGTCACTTTCAACTTGCAAGAGGAAGTCAAGAGCTCGATTGCAATACTGACAAATCGGAATGCAGAAGGGACCGCTACGGAGGGGTGAGAAGAACTATAGCTGCCTATGCCCGAGAGCAGACGATGGGTCTGCAGTTCAGAAGAAGATGACACCTCATAGGTACAGATGTGGCTCAGTCCCAGTCCTCCCATCGTGGCAGACTGATCTGATCAGTCATTACGTGAGAAGTCAAGAACGGAGAGATTCTCGGCAAGCAACCCTTTTGCGGCCTGTGCTCCCTCCTGGATTGTTTTGGGGGATCAGAACCGGCTACAGAACCGCCACTCCTGCGGACTGGATCTTGTCCTGATGGGGTATCGGCAGAAAGCGACACCGAGTGACTTCGCTGAGCCTTACTACCGATGCTCTCAGGGGCCACAGGTTAGCAGGCATCTTACGGGCAAAAGGGCCGCTGTCAGCACGCTTCTCACAGCGTAGTCAGCTGCTCCCTTTTGAAACACATACAAGATAGACAGCATGGACTGCTTTCAGCTGGCACCTCCCCCCCCAGTCACTTTGAAAGCATATTTTCATCCTTCCTCTTCCTCCGGAGCACCACAGCAATCACCGTTCTCTACCCTCGTATCAGTGGTTTTAATGGTACACAGAGCAACTTCATACAGCTAGCAAAAGAAGAGAAAGTTCAGTCTTATTCATGCTCAACATCATCACGAGCCAGAACGCTATTAGCTTCAAGGGGGCAATTTAGCTTTGCACCAGAGACATTTGCCCAGGATCTAGCCCGCTGTTTGCAAAGGAGTGGCAGTTGAAGACAAACATTTTGCAGAAAACGAGTCACGCATTTCCACAAAGAACTTGAGCGATGTATTACTGCTGAAAGTGGAACAACAAAGCCACTTCCTCTAGGCTGCGTATCCCACCAACATCCTTTCTCAGGCAAGTTTTGGTAGGGAGAGACATTCTGTCATCAGGAAACACGAGCTTTCTAAATATTACTTTATAGTAGACAGGAGAAAAATATCTTTCTTCATCTGGAGACACAACTCTACAGCTAACCTGCTTTGCAGTCAGGAACTCCAACATGCCTGCAATCAGCAGCCATCATAGAGCTGCTAAAGGGGAACTTGGTACATGCTCCCTTTTGAGTTAAATCTGTTCCCTAAACACCTTTACCCATCATCATATGACAATATCTATAGCTAAGCAACAACTCAGGATTGCCAAGTTCAACTATATTTACCCAAATAGAGAAATACACAGCCCAGAATGAAACAAAGCAATTTATTGGTAATGGCACAAAGTCAACAGTAAACTTATAACACATATGTAAATGGAGTCTATTTGACCAATGCCGCATATACAGAAGAGAAGTGGAAAACAGCAGCTGTTTAGGTATTGAGCAGACATGAATTCCACTGCTCTCTGTCATCTGTTATTGGACAAGGTTGGTGAAAGAAAAAGTACTATTTCTTACCGGGCAGTAATGACGCATGTTTAGCTGTTTCCCTAAAATGGTACCCAGAAGAGGAGAGGAGGAACATGATTGTTCTTCTGAACACGGAACATTCCTTTGAATGCTGCTTGAGTCAATGGTTGAGGTAGATGGGGTTATGTTTCCCCAGATACAGAGTCCCCATTTGCATTTCTGATTTAAAAAAAATTGGGTTTATAGGAATTGTGTTTCACTTCTACAAGTAGAAGGAGAGGTACCTAGTAATGCAGCTATTGGACAAATAATGAGAAAGAAAAGGAAAGATAAAACTCAACAACATAAGGTAACACTACTGTGCAGCTGGTGACTTAAAAGTAGAATTAGAAAACAGTAGGAACAAAATGGTGATCCTGTAATTAAGTGGCAGATTAAACCAATAAATAGTTAAAAAGCAGTAGGTTCTCTTCTCTCCAAGACAAAGGATGCCATATACCGACTTAGTCAAACTGTTTTAAGTCCTTAGCAAATACATTCCAAAAAAATTGAGAAGAAAACGTTGTCGATGCCCGATGATGATCGCCTTAGAGAGCTGACGTCATGCTGGAGCAGCCTGTGCTTCAGGCAGTTCGAATTCAAGGGCGCAGGAAAGGAGGGATGTCACCAATAATAAAGGAAACAAATTTGCAAGTAAACTAAGAAACATGCATTGTCAGGCTGCTGGTAGGAAACAGGCTGTACGGCTGTAGGCACTGAGGTTTCTGTAGGCACTGGAGAAGTTGAGGTTAAGAGAATTTTTTTTCCCCCAACAAAGCAGAAAGATTTCAAAAATCATTATTTTGTGCTTAAATAAAAGTGAATTATCCCATCGGCATTATTCTTCCAATCTACCAAGATTCGAGCAAGTCCTTCAATCTGCACTGGTTATGCAGCAGTCTTCGTACCTATATAGCCAAGATTGTCAGTGTTGTAATTTTGTTCTTTACCTATAGCTTTAATCTTTCATCAGTATGGGTCTTCCTCATCTGTGTCCTAAACAGGGAAGATGGAGAGAGAAATTGAGACTATGTATAAAGACACGAACTGATGAGTTCAACAACATTTTGAGTCTGCTAGGTTTCTGACAAGAGCTTAAATGCCTTCCAAAACGCTGCTGTGCCTGAGTAAGCCATAGGACTGGTGGTCGTATAAGCACTTGCAGCTAAATCTGATTTATCACAGATACACAGACAAATTGCCGCTGCATAACCAACATGTGAAGTGTATTTTAAGAGAAGCAGCAGCTAAAGCGCAAGCAAAAGACGAACCATAAAGTGCAGACAGCCATCTTCTTAAAAAGCACTGCCAGTCCCTACAGAGAAGGTCCGGAGCAGCACAAGTTGTCATTTTTCAGCTACAACCACCCACATACTTCAGATCCCCATCGTCTATCGTTTTAACCACAATCCAGTTCTGCAGCTCTCAACTTGAAAGAAACTCAAATGTAACAGCTTTATAAAGGAAATCTCACTAACTTTCCAGCCATTTTAAGTCCAAACTGATTTTCACTGGCTTTGCAGTTTTATTTGTTTGGTAAAATATTAAGCACGAAAAGGTACATTACAGAAACCTCAGAAATGTAGAATCATTAGAGTGAGTGAGACAGGATGTTGAGAGACTTGGTAAGCTAAATATTTTGATATCAGAGAGCAAAGTATCAAACAGATGACAAAATACTCAATATGAAAGCAGCAGGATTATAGCATTCAAATTCGCCTTCTCTCAAAGGATGAGAAGACTTTTTCAATTTTTAAAATCTCCAACTGTCTGAAAGCATTCACCTCACCGAATTGGGGCTCCCATTCTTTCCCATCTCTCCACCTGCAGTAAAGCAATGGTGCCTCCCTGCTCCCCAGCGTGTCACTTGCAGCAGCCTTTCCATCTACCATGGCAACTCTCCCTTTTGCATAAAGCATTTTCTGCTTTCCGCACCTTTCAAAACTCTTGTTCTCGATACTGCTGCCTTGTAATTGCTGTGACTTATGTAGAACTGTAAATACTCCATATTTAACTTGCATAATTGCTCATTTTTCATTCTGGATCTGATAAAGCATAGAAGCCATCAGCACACATCTGTCTGAAGGCCCGTGCATTTAGTACATTTTAAATCACTGGCCTTAGAATAGTGAATCAAGCAATGCATATTTAAATCCTTCCTGACCGCGTATAAAAGACGTAAAGGTGCATCTGAGGTAAGCTTGCTCTGTAGGACATCGGGGAAAAAATGAAAACACTCTCAAATTAGCTATGTTAGTGAGCTTACGCTGGAATGTGCCACACTTACGGCTGTGACTGCTAATGCCAGCACACAGAACTTAGAGGCACGTTTTACAAAACAAGTACAGCAGGTGGCAAAAGCATTCAGTAGTTTCAGCACACATCTGATTAACAGAAGCTTGCTGATAGGGTAGCAAGCAAGCACACAGAATTAGAAGACAACCACCACTTCACAAAACAAAACAAATGAAAAGCCAAAGACAAACAAACCACAAGAGTTTAGCAGGATTACGTTATGATGAAAGCAGCGCAAGTAGGAAGAGCTCCAAGAAAGAGGGAAGGCTGCACACTACCATCTTTGCAAGAAACATAGTGGATTGAGGGATCACTGCCTCCATTCCCCTCTGTAGCACTGTCAAATCCCAAACTGGTTTTGCAGAGCCTTTAAAGAAACCACCCAGCACAGTAGTTAGCACTTAAAATTCTGAATTTTCATCTTAAAATGTCAGCTCAGATTTCAATAAAGTCAAATGACAACTTCCCCTACAAGTAATGCAGTATGACCAGCAGTTCTCACCCCCTATAGCTCATATGTGGAAAACAGGAGCATACGCCTGGCCATCTGGGATGCTGCTTTGACATCCAGAGGTGTTATAACAAGCTCTACCTGCTGCTCTTAGCACCTCCTCTGAGCACCAAAGTTGACAAAACCACTTATGAAAACACCAGCTTTCACTTACCACACAGGTCAGACACCAGTCCTTCAGTTTCCCCAAGCAGTTGCCTGTCTCTGTACGTTCAGGCCTGCAGAAAAAGCACAGGATTAGGTTGGACTTTGCCCCCAACACACATACCAATATCTCCTATGGACTGTGAATTCTAGTTGCGCCACACTGAATTGAAGGCTTTTCACTGCGATGAAAAGCCTTTGACCCTGCACAGCAAAACCAATAGTGGCAGGTCCCTTATTTCGAAGGCGGACATTTCACTTAAGTGCCATGAAGAATACAACAAGACTTGCTATTCAGCTGGCAAATCTTACAACACTAATCAGAACATAGTATTAAAAACCCATTCTGCAAGAAATACTGAATTTATGGCAAAACCAGGCACAGCTCCAGCAGTAGCAGCTTTACCTTATTGTTCTCACTACTGAACATTTCCAGAAGAGAATCCTCTCCAGTTCAGAAAGGAATTCAGTCCCCAGGGCTCATTCAGTACCTGGCATCTCTGCTCAGGCCATCACAGGGGAACCAGCTTGCATTACTCTGTTTTGTTGTTATGGATATTTTGTACCAAAATGCAACACACAAAAACCACATAAGCAAAATATCTCACTGATTTAGGCTGAAATAAATCTGATTACAGAAGTGAAAGACTGTCTAACCCTAAGTGGCTTCAGTTCCATGGCCTCACGCAAATGACAGAAAAAAGGGATGTACAGCACTTAAGTTTATGCTCCAACATGGGGACTTTTCAAAGTTTTCTGACTGCTGGCTAAATTATGCTCATGGAGAAGTAGATTTCAGTGACAGAAGTGCAGACGCTGAGAGCTAGGCAGGAAGCCTAGCTGAGAGCTATATAATGAAGGACAGTGGAGAAATTGTGCTTTGGCCTGTGTCAACAGGCCAAAGTAGAAATACAGGCTTTAGGTTCCAGACAGAACTTACTCATCAGACACTTCGATGGAGGATTTCTTACAGCCCGATTTTTTTTTCTCCTTTAGCACTCCGAATTTCCTTCCCATCCTTACCAACAGCAGAATGACCACAATGATGGAAGGGAGAAATACTAAAATGGACAGCAGCACTGCTGAAGTTAGCTGGAAGGAAAGGCCTGCAGGAAAGACAAAAGAGCAGCCCAGTTGTACCAGCAGTAAAATATGGCTTTCTTAAGTCTCTGTGACAAATGTTCATCCAGGGCACAGGTTTGCTAGCCTTTTCATATAAAGCACAGAGCTGGCAGATTTGAAACAGCTTGTCACAGAATCTGTAGGACTCCTACCACATATCCAACACAGCAGGGTGCTTTATATGCAAAAAGCTACAATGGAAGGCAGGTCACGATATAGTTCTATCAGCACATCTAAGCTGCAAATTTGGGGCAGGTCTCACACATGGGGCAGATGAGGCAATTAAGTATTGATGAGAACCAGTGTTTGTGATGCGACGGTTATTTTTAGACCAGTATTTCCTAAACGTTTAGCTTGTTCTACTGCTGCAATATGTAGAGACTCGAACTCCTGAACAAATGCACAGTTTTGATTTCTGCTCTCACCACAGCTTCCTCTGTGCCTTTTTGCCCCCAGGACATTCAATAGTTCTCAACATCTTTCCATAGCTTGGAAAGAAGGACTGGGGTAACCCTTGCTGAAATTCTAACGTGGATCTCCAGGGAACCCATTTCACAACTTTCAACCCAACCTTCTCTTGGGAGACTCAGACTCCCAAGATTCTGACAAAGCTGCAATGCGGCTCTATCACCTAGATGAGGATGTGCTATTGAAACGGAGGCTTACCCCTCTCTGTCACTATCAGCGTTGTCTGGGGAATGTTATGGTACACGTCTGGAGGATTCTTCACGCTGCAGATGAACGTCCCGTTGTCGCTCATCACTGGGCTTTGGACCGCAATGGAAGCGTCACCCCTGGCAACATTCCCAAGCCAGGATATCCTGCCTTTGAACTTTCCCACTGTTGTTGGATATGGAACAGACTGATAATGAAAAATCTAAAAGGAGGCAAAGACAGTAATTGTACCAATAAAACTCTCATCTCAGAAAGCAAAGGAAACTACTTTTTGGATTATGAACGTAAAGGAATAAACATAAAGGAACACTTCTTATACAGGAGACCTTTTCAAGTTCCAGTTTTAGAATTCTGAGTCAGTCCCATTTCATTGGATCTCCAATGCTTTTATCTACCAGCCTCAGCTCTCAGATGTCACCATCACCATTCCTTCCCTTCTGCAGATATCCAGTTGAGAAGCAGAGCAAGCTTCTCTCGTGCAAGACAGAACATTGCAGTTCTTCACCTTTTGCTTCTTGCACTTTTACTTTTGCTGTCCTATGAGTAGAGACTTAGCAGACCTCACTTCATACAAGCAGAACCCTTTGGTTCCAGATACAAGGACACTCCTAAGAGTTCAAACCCTTCAGGTAGCAGAAGTCACTGATAATCTGTAAAGATGTGCATTTTCTGTCTCCACCTTGAATGAGATTTCCAGTGGGCTTGCAGGCTTATGTATTTATGCTTAGATTTCAAAATGCTGCCAACAAGACAGCAAGTAGCAGCCCATAAACCCTAGAGGCTGTCATCATCACTGTCTTCAGACTGTGACTGCACACATATTCTTACTACTCCAAGATATATCGGCAGTAGACTGCATGACACAACTACTAGGGTACAGCTGCCTTCAAGAAAGCTACCAATGCTTTACAGTCCTTCTATACACAGCTACAGCCTACGATGCAGGCTTTGTGCCAAAACCCAAAGTTTATCTACTTTATCAACATTATGCTATTATGCATTTACCTAGAGTATTTTTTGCCCAAAGAACACTAAAGCAATTTCACATGGGAAAGAAGGTGACGGTGAGAGTACCAAAGCCTAAAGTGCAGCGCAGCAAGGGAAACAGAAAAGTATCATCAAGTGTTCAGCATGGACAGAGCCCTGGTCAGTCTCCATTAGAAAAAGACTCCCTGTTCCGCTTACTGTCTCCATCTGACCACCTGCGAGGGGCCGGTATGTCCAGTCTACTGTCAGGCGCTCAGTGATGGGCGAACTGGATTTGAACGAGCATTTCAATGATACTTGTTCACCAACAAAAGCTTGCACTTTAGGACTGGCTCTAATTTCCAGGGAAAGAGCATTGCAGACACCTGATGGAACAAGCACAAAAGACAAGGATTGGATTCTTGTCACCTGTGAGGCACGGGAGTGATGATGTCCCAAAGGTATCGACCCATGTGCAGCTCAATCACAGTCCAAAGACTGAAGCACAGTAGTGACTACTTCCCCCATAATGAAAGCTAAAGAAAAGCAGACAACTTCCCTAGCCTATTCACTGTAGGATTGCAACTAGCCCCAATTAAAGTACTTATCTGGAAAATGCCACCAAGAGCCTACAGATATTTAGCTATGGAGATAAAGAGCTGACAAACCGAATCAGCTGGCTCTCTGACGAGTTGCAAAGTGCCAGCTTTAGAGTACTTCAAGGCAGCTCTGGCTCTGTGTGTCTTGCCCCAGAGTAATACAGCCAGAGATTTACACATGCACCACGTCAAGAGTCACCCTGCAGCAGCAAGTACTCTTACTTCTTGTTTTCAGTGCATGCAACAACTTCGACCTCATTCGCCTACTGTGATGCTGCAGCCAGGGATAAGGGCAGCCTGCCCAGCATTCAGCAGAAGCACGTTCAATCCTCCCTGTCATGAGCCGTCTGCTCCTGGCTTTTGAAGATTTATTATGGTGATACTCTGCATGCAGTTCTGCTCTAATTGTCACAGCTGACTCCTCTGCTCTTTCTACTCAGGTTTGCCAGTTCCCGTGCAAGTTTCTGGCGTTGCACGCCTGTTCCACAGCTACTGATATAAAACGCGGGGGTCTTGGCAACGCGCTGCTTTTGCTGCCGACTGAAGGCCCTGAAGCCTTGCGCGCAGCTAGCTGGGCCCCAGCAAAGCAAGCAGGGACGGGACACCGTGCCCGCGTCTCGACTGCGAGCAGCGGGCAGGGCGAGGAAGAGAACGCGGCAGCTGCCTGCCGTGCCCTGCCGCACGGCCTTCCTTCACGCCCCGCACCCCGCCAGCCCTCCTGCCGCTTCCAGCGCCCCGCCGCGGGGGCCGCACAGCGAAGCCGGGGCTCGGAGCGGTCCGCGGCCGGCCGCCCCCGCTCCAGAACGGCCCTCCCCGGAGCCTCCGAGCCCGCCACCTCCCCGCGGACCACCCTCGCTGCGGGGGCCGCCGGCCGCCGCCCCCGGAGCCGCCTGCCGGGCGCTCCCAGCCCAGCTCCCAGCCGGACCCACCGCGAGCAGGGCCGAGCCCGGCCGCTCCGGTCCCGTCCCGTGCCACCCCGCCGCCCACCCGCCGCCGCACCCGGAGCGGACCCCGTTACCGAGCAGAAGCAGGACCCCCCGCGGAAGGAGGAGGAGGCCGCCGCCGGCCGGCACCGCCTCGCCGGCCCACATCCCGGCTCCGCTCAGGGCCGCAACATGGCGGCTCACCTGCGGACAGTGCAGGTGAGGGCGGGGGCAACCCCAAGATGGCCGCCCCGCGTCGCCATGGCGACGGGTCGCCTCGCACCTGGGGCGGCCGCGCCCCTGTCCGGCCCGGCCCGCCGCGGGGACGGGACCACCGGCCCTCCCGCGGCCCGGGCCCTCCGCAAACCCCGGCGGTCGCGTCCGCGCTAGCCGGCGGGCTGCCGTACTTCTCGGAGCAGAAAGGCCACTCGTTGGAGGCGCCGGGGGCGCAGCAGGGCTGCGCACCCCCGCGCCTGTGTAAGTAACACCACCGTAACCTGTGCAAGTCCCCACAAGGCGCCTTTATTTATAACACACATGACTGAAAATGAAAACATACAAACAGGTAATGTGGCCAGCACATCACAGGTAGGGTTGTAAAGTCATAAAGATACTCTTTAAACAAACCGGCTGATGTTTTGAGTTGGTGCTGGTTAAATACTGTAACAGCTCTGCGGTTTCAAGGACGCGGGGCTTCGTTTGCCATAGCGAGATTAAGCTTATGGAGGTGAAGGGTACATGCCCAGTGAGCGCATGCAAGGCGGGGGGGAGATGTGCTGGTGGGCACCTGGGCAATAAACGGCAGCCGGAGAAAGGGGGAGCGCGCTGCTGCTGTTGCTGGAAGCCTGATAGCGTGCCAGCAGCCGTTGTGTGCAGCTACGCCAGGCGGCAGCGGGGCAGCGCACTGCCAGAGCATCGCTGGCTCAGGGCAGTCCCTGAGCTTGAGCCGCAGCTGCCAGGCAAAGTTTTGGGGCGCCTGCAACGGTGTGCGTAAGGCTGCTGAGCGAGGGAAAGAAGCGTTGCGCCTGGCCGTGGTGTGCTCCTCAGAGGGAGGGGGCTGGAGAGCTGAGGGGAAAGGAGGTCAGCATTGGGATGTAGTGGCAGAGCAGGAGCGGGAAAAGGAGGGGAGCCGGCAAAGCGCGTGGCCGCATGCTGTGCGGCAGAAGGCAGCGTCCTCAGCTACCGTAGCTACAAAGCCTGCTGAAGCTGCAAGAGATCCATATGAAAAACACACCCACTGGTAAACATTATCCCTAATAAAAAATGCATACATGCCCGAACTGTAATACTTCCCATGTAAAGTAGCAAAGAGATTTAAAGTATAGTGTAGCAACTGGCTGCTCCTCTGATCCCTCACGTAGTCAGTCTTCCTTTTTATGATGTCAAAGAAGATTTTGAGGGAGGAAAAATAGGGCAACACATATGCACCTTGCAATTTTGAAGGTGCAAGAGTGTGTCTGCTCAGACACTTGGAAAAAATCTCTATTCAGTCAGATATTGGGCCATTTTGTTCAATGCTCTTGGCCTTTTTTCATCTCCAGAGCAGCTTTCTTCACATTCTGCAAGTGTGAAGATCAAGGAAAGTTCCTTGTCCATGGGGCAAGTTCCTCCTGCTTTGCATAATTTACAATTTATGTTAAGGTCATCCTCTTTCCTTGCAAGAATTTCAGGTTGGGCAGGGATACCACACTTGCAGCACGAGGCGTCTGTAATTCAGCTTTGTTCTAACATCCGAAATTACAAGCTTTCACCATCTGCTTTAGAAGTGCCTAAGAAAAAAGATTATAAGAAAACAAAAACAGATTCATTACTCAGGGTTACTGCT
This sequence comes from Phaethon aethereus, assembly GCF_964289735.1. Taxonomy (NCBI): domain Eukaryota; kingdom Metazoa; phylum Chordata; class Aves; order Phaethontiformes; family Phaethontidae; genus Phaethon; species Phaethon aethereus. Next base: position 1,041,076 of record NC_138599.1, read on the forward strand.
GAAAACAAAAATAGTAGAGGCAACTGCTGACCTCAGAAAGTGAGTGGGTAAAAATTATACCGAAACATTTCAGCAAAGCCAGCAAACCTGGAAACAGTTTCAGTCTTCTTGTAGCAATTTTAAAACAATAAAGATTAATTTAATCAAAAAGCCGATTCAAAACTCATGAAAGGAAAGTAATTCCTCTTTTTCCACAAAGCAGGCACGTCACGGAAAGCAGCAACAACGGCTTTCCTACCAACGATCGTCACCTCTAGGGTGGAGAAATCTTTTCTACAGTTGAGAGGGAGTTCTGTCTCCACTGCCTGTTCAGTCACCAGTCTTTCTGAAGATGCCTCAAGAGCCAAGTTTGACTGTGGCCTCAGTTTTTTCTGTTTATGGCTATCAAGGCCATAGAAGTGAAATACCTAAGTGAAACCATCTGAGAAAGCCTGCAGTAACACTGAGAATGTTTGAATGGATACCTGCATTGTATATGCCATCAAAGACCTCTAGTCTTCTAATGGACGGGCTTCCTTTTCTTCTCTAATCTTCAGATTCTCCTTTTCTCTACTGTCATTAAAAAAAGGGTGGAAAAAAAAAGCCCAAATCAGCATCAGATATTCTGAGCAGCAGAGTCACCTTCTGAGTTAAATATAACATACATAACCCATAAAAAGAAGAAGTTATCCAATAAGCTAATAAGCATGCTACGTGCATGGTGACCACAGTTCACAGAGGAAAGAACTGAGTGGCCATCTGCCAACTACCACCACAACAGCTGGATCCTTCTCTGAGTGAGGAGCCACGGTGAAGGGCAAGAGCAAAATGAGGACTCCAAAGCTTGTTCGTCCTGGGGCTCCGGTCTGACTGCAAGTAAACAGCCAATTATTGCTAATTGTGCTGGCAGTTTTGCATTGGAGATGCTTAGTGTAGGGTCCAAGACAATGATTCAGAGTAGCTATGAAGATATTTGACAAGCTTTCCCAGAAACCTTTCTCTCCCTCTCCTCTGTCCTTACAGTTCAGTGTCCGCCACCTCGATCCTCTTCTCTTGTGCTTTCTTCTGATGGTGTCGATAGATAATCACAACTGTCACCACAATGATCATCAGAACACAAGCAGACCCAATGGCCACTGCCAGGAAGTGGATTTCTGAGAAATGCACTGCATAGAGAGAAACAGATAAATGAACAGGAGGGACACACAGAGGGCTCTTGGCATGAGGCTGGGAACCTGTACCCATGAATATAACCTTTCCTCAGGTTCCTTTTTTCCTTGTACCCATTAACTACACTCATACTTTCTCTCTATAATCCCTTTTCTTACATAGATTTTCCCCAGTGTGGAGGAAGGTCTGCCAATGCTTCACACTGGCTAAATTCACATGACGCATGGTGGGGTTCTTGGCCTCTCACCTTTCTGCACAACTCTGAGACGCACTTCACCAATTGTGCCATCAACATCTGGTGGGTTCTTCACCTGGCAGGTGAATGTCCCATTGTCAGTGGGCTGCAAATTCCAGATAACGATGGAAACATCATTACGCTCAATATTCCCATCCCAGGTGATTCGCTCTTTAAACCGTCCAGCAGACATCTCGTAGGGCTCCTTCAGGTAAAAAAATACCTACAAGAGAGAGAGGAAGCTGTCATTCCTACGCACTGTGCAGTCTTTGCGATAGAAGCAGCACATGCAAGCGGAGTGCCATGGGCTGAGGCACATGGCCTGAGCTGAGGAGAGCTGTGTTGGCCCAGTTGCTCTCAGAGGAGCTCTGAGAGCATTTCAAAAGATCGTGCCTTGTGCATTTCAGCCGTGCTTGCCCATAATACCCACACCCAGAATTTTTGCAGTACCCAGTGCTGGGCCTTGGGACTGGTTTGTTTGGGCAAGTCTACATCAGTGAAATGGAGCATAAAGGTCTCACTCACTGGCTCATGAGAGCTCAGGTCCTCGGGCTGGAAGTTCCAGGTCACTGACAGGTCCTGGCTAATAGGACTGCTGCTGTAAAAGGTGCATTTTAACCGCAGGTTAGTGCCATTCACAGCATCCACCTCCTTGGAAGTGTGAACTTCCACAGCTGCCACAGGCCACAGTGCTGCAGGGAAAACAGCAGGGATTAGAGGTAAAGAAAACTACTGTCTAGGAGTAAGCTCATCACTTCTTATCTGCATTTAGTCTGTGCAGGAGCCTGCCTTATCTATCCCTGTCAATGTTTAACCTGGCACTCACAGGCACACAGATGTAATTACTGAGGGAGGCGGTTCATGCATACACAGAATCCAAGAGATCCCCTTGTGCTTCACGGATTTTGTCAAGTTTTGTCAGCAAGGTGCACAGCGCTGGTTTCAAGGCAGTTTGCAGTCATCTGAACTGCTGGTAAAGTTGTTTTGTGGCTGCAGTTAAACACTTACAGATCTGATAACTGGTTGAGAAAGGACCACTGAGAATGACTTGCCTAAAGGGACAATAGACTTTGTTTTGGGAGGAAATTTCTCTCTTCAGGCATGAGCAAACTTGACATCTAGCAGCTTCAATGCTGTTGTAAATGCCACCCCTCCTTAGATACACACTTGCTCCTGACTGGCACTAAAGATACCGTGTAACTTTTCATGTGCTTGTCCTGGTCACATTTTCGCAAGTGATTACACTCTACTGCACTCAATTCCTCGAGCAGGTTTCTTCAGAAAAGCAGTCCTGCCCTTTCAAGTAGGACTGCTGAGGCCCAATAAACAATTGCTATTTCCCATGCTAGAACTTTCCTTTATTCGCTTTGTGTTATCAGCCTGAGTGTCATGCAAAGCGCGGTGAAAACTGCTCTTCTTGATGTAAGAAGTGCCTCTTAGGTTAATAGCCCAGCTGGACAACTACAGTCAAATGTAGTCAGGCTGAAAAACTCCACAGGAAATCCTCAAGGTAAATCTGTAAGCATTTGTTTGGCAAAGAAACATCCTCTGTTAACCAAACCGCCACAGCTGCCTTTTTAAAAGTAAGGCGGCATCGCTAACCAGATGCTACCCTGAAAGGGAGACAATCAGCAAGAGCACCAAGACACGGAAAGAAGAAGAATGAAAAATAGGAAACGCAAAGGGTTGCTGGTGAAGATGCCTCGCACGCCTGAGCCCTAGCTGTCCTCTGGCTTGCCCTGCCGTTTCAGATAGAGTTCAATCGCTCCGGCAGGTTGGTGCTACAAAAACGGGGGTGCTGCAAGTTCTCGCTTTTTATCCCCGCAATCACTGTGTTGCTTGCCTGACCATTTAGCTCCCCGAGTTAGTGGGTTAGTTTCCACAAAACAGGGGGGCTGAGCTAAAAATCTTGCTGCTGCTGAAAGGGAAGTCCTCCTTCTTCCTGATCATGTGCTCCCCTTAGTTTCCTTTTCCTCACTGGTCAAACTAACACAGCAGAAAAAGAAAATATTAATAATTTTCCATCGCTTTAGGGAGATGAATTAACTCACCCCCGTGTGATTTGAGCAAAAAAAAAAAAAAAAGCTTCGCCGGGGTTGTAAAATACGGCTTCATAACAAAGGCAATCAATACTTTTCCTGCATTTGCAAATATTTTTTAACCAAAGACTTCCTTAGCAAATAATTTTTTTTCTCAAAGGAGAAAATATTTTAAATGCAAAACCAGTAAAGGTGTTCACATTTGAAAAATGTCATTGGCAGAGATCATGTTTCTCATCCAAAGATTCAGTATCAATTCTTTTATTTTTAAACTCCTTTAAAAGAACAACTGTGGGAAGTAACTGCAACATACTTTTTTTCCAAGACAGATTACCGAGCGCACTCGTGTGCATTTGGGAAAGGAGAACATGGTGTTCCTAGATTCCGGTTATACTGATATAAACCACTGAAAATTCAAGAGAGTTTATTGTCGGTCTGGAATCGTTGCTGTGTAAAGGATCTAGACCCAGCGATGCTTAACAATCTCTGATTGTCTAGTAACAAAGATAGTGGAAAAAAAAACATCTAGGAGTAAAGTCCAGATTCCCAGCAGGAGAGGAAAGGATGTGTAACCAGAGCTCGGAATGAGATCAGTGTTCTTCTTCCGCTTGAACACACCTAAACCTGTTTGTCGGAGAAACTCAATCATTTCGTGCCACTTGCAGTGAACCCCAGACGGAAAGAATCACAGCAATCGTCCACAGCAGGTATCTGAAACTCCTCTAAAGTCGCTGCCTTCATGAGGACGATAATTAAGAGATCAGAAGAGGAAAGTCAGGATAGCAGGATAGACCAGACAGTACCATGTTTCCTTACCTGGAAGCTGTATCCCAAGGAAAAGCACAGCACCCAGCCAGCTGGGGCCATCCATCGGGAAGACAAAGCCCTACTCCGTGGGTCGATCAGTGCTGGAAAGAGAAATTCGTTTCAGGCTCTCGATAACCAGATGAAAGATGAGTTTCTCAAAGCCTTCCCAGCACAGTAGAGCAAATTCCTTTCTCTCTGCTTGGCCTGCACAAGTACTCCTTCCTGCCTGAGTCAGAGAGCACTCCCTGCCCTTGCACTGAAAGGCAAGGTGCGACCAGCCCAACTCACTTCTGTGCGTAAAACAGGGAGATTTTCAAGGTAGGATGAATTTCTTCTGCCTCCCATATTCCTTTGCTCTTTTGTGTTGCAATCATCCCTCCTCCCAGCTTCCACCTGAAACCACTCCCCTCTTGTGGGAGGTAATTTGCTCCTAAAAGCAAATTTGCCTGAAGGTGTTTGTAGATAGCCTGAAGGAACGAGGGCCATTTGTTTGGCAAAAACCTGCAAACGATCCAAAAAAAGCAACCCAAACCACATAGTCTGGCAGCAGCATGGGCACACATCCAGAGGATGGAAACGTCCTACTGAAACACAGATACCTACACTAAAATGAAGTGATCATTACAATGTTACTTGGTTGCAGCCATCCCACAGAAGAACTGGGAGACTGCATTAACTGGTGCTTGTAAAGGTGGTGGAAAAGTCAAGAGACAATTACATTGGACATGAGTCCAGCTTGGTGCTAGTCCAGGCACAGCTGCGGAAACCCCACTGTGCTTAACAAGCAGCGCAAGGTACGAGAGAAACTCAGTGCGACACGAAATATTCTCCTGGTGGCATGTGGCAATTGTGAAAGCATCAAACTGAGTTGTGCACGTGTGTTGGCAAAATAAGGATGTTTGCACTCAAAGACCATAAATCACTTTAATAGCAGAACCTGCTGCTGGCTGTGGCTGTATTTGTGTCTGGGCCATGGTCTAGTTCCCAGAAGTCATCCCAGGTAATGAGCTTTTGTCGTGACTGATGCTATTTTCCTCGCAGTGGTGCCAAGGCAGGGACGGGGAGGATGCCCTAACCCCTGGGTGTTTCGAAGGGCTCTCTTCAGCTCAGAGCTAAGGCGCAGAGTGAGGGCACTCTAGCTGTGCAGCAGTGTGGGCTCTGACTGGGATGTTTCAGATTACCTGGGACACACAGAGAGGATGTCAGAACTGGCCAGAACAAGGGTTTGGTGGAAAGAGGACAGTAGCAGGACTCTCAGACTTCCTGCTGATGAGCAACCATATGGACATCTCCCATTTGCTGTTGTAACATCCTTGCAGCAATTTCTGAGGAGAATACGGAATTTATTTTTAACTTTTAAACTTCAAGTTACAAATTTGGCAATGTAAAAAGGCACTGAGGCCATCAGTCTCACCGATTGTCCACAGAACAGCATAGCGAATCTTGTCTTTGCTAATACCTCTGAGATACCAGATACCTCTGTTTTCATGGGAACCACTTGGCCCTGTGTTGACCCTTCACCACTGCATCTCCCCAGATTTCCACTCTGTTACTATTCCAAAACATCATCTCCATTTCTTTCATTGCCACCATAAATATTTACTTGGCTGGTGGTTTTTTGTCTGTTTGTTTTGCAAACAGAGGATACTTTTGCCTTTTCAGATTTTGTTTCAAGTATCTGTAAGGCAGTGCTCAGCAGTCAATTTTCTGCCACCTCCTAAGATTGTCCTTCCGCACAGCAGCAACTTCTCATCCTCAGGCAGCCCGGGCAGAGTCCAGTAGCACAAGCATGTTTCTTGCTGTAGTAGCTGCCCTTTGGACACTCTGGCCAGGCAGCAACACTACTGACTCTCACTTGAGAGCACATTTGTGTAACGCACAGGACTGGGAAGAGGGTCTTTATTTGCAGACTCCAACTATTAAGAGAAGACCACATCCCTGGCATCCTTACTAGCAACATAAATTCTCTCATTTTTCATTTTGAGACAGGACTAAGTAAGAAACAGGTCTGACAGCTAATGAGAGCACCTCAATAAACGAAATAAGGGCCCGCAACATTGTGATTAGCCGTGTCATTAAACGGTGAGCTCTTGGGAAGGAGCAAAAAGCCAGCCCATCCTTCCAGGCAGCTGGGAAGGAGAGGTGTGTGGCAGGGGCAGAAACGCAGGGCACCCTTGCGGAAGGAAAGACACGGCTGGCTTTGCCGTGTCCGCTTTGGATGCGTGCCCTCCCATCCCCACGGTTCTCACAACCATCTGAGCGGCTCTGCCACCTCTGTAGGCTTCAAGCGGAGGGAAATGGAAAGACAGTGTGTTCCTGCTTCGTCCATGCCAGCAGCCCCGCTGGAAGCAAAGCTCGGACAGGCCCCTGCCCCGGGCCGATGGAGGCGCGGAGGTCTTTGCCTGCCCCCAGCACAGCTTTGAGAAGAGAAGTGTCCCTTCATCGGCGAAAGCGAGCAGCTGTACGAGCCGAGCCCGCCGGGAGGGGTAGGCGCCCCCTCTAGTGGAGCAGGCCGCTTCGGGCCGGGCCCGCAGGCCGCTTCGGGCCGGGCCCGCAGGCCGCTTCGGGCCGGGCCCGCAGGCCGCTTCGGGCCGGGCCCGCAGGCCGCTTCGGGCCGGGCCCGCAGGCCGCTTCGGGCCGGGCCCGCAGGCCGCTTCGGGCCGGGCCCGCAGGCCGCTTCGGGCCGGGCCCGCAGGCCGCTTCGGGCCGGGCCCGCAGGCCGCTTCGGGCCGGGCCCGCAGGCCGCTTCGGGCCGGGCCCGCAGGCCGCTTCGGGCCGGGCCCGCAGGCCGCTTCGGGCCGGGCCCAGGGCCTTTCGAGAGAGCCCGCGCAAGGCCTCTGGGTGGGCAGCAGCGGTGTCGGGGGCTCCGGCCTCCTCCTGGCTGTGCGGGGAAGGGTGTCTCAGGGGGCTCAGCCACCACTTTCGCCACACTGTCAGTATGTGTGCAGAGGAGAGTCTGGATGAGGAGCTGGCAAGCGCCAGTCTTGAAGAGGCAGCAGGAATAAATGTGTTTTGTTAGAGCAAAATAACAAAAGTAGAGTCCAGATTGCATCATCAGTGACTAAAAGCCCCAGGCTTTACACCCTGGCACTTACAGGCTTATTTCTGCTGACCATACAGTGTCCCTGGGCTGCTGAGCTTCTTGCAGGGTTTCTGGTTCCTTTGTTTATTGCCTCCCATGTTAAGTTGCTTGCAGTGGCTTGATCTTCAGAAGCACTCGCTTTGAAAAGTTGTTACGAAGGTCCTGGCGGCAAATCTAATCTGGACTCATTTATCTCTCCTGCTGCTCCTACGGCAGTTACAACAGGTCTCCTCAGACTTGAACCGGGCTGGTGCAGAGCAGCCACCCCTTGCTGTCAATGACGTTCCGTGAAGACGTTTTGAGCCTCCGCACTTCCTGACGTGGGCTTATTTTATCATAAGTGTTCTGTGTCTTTCTTGGCTGCTTGCAGGTTTCGCTGGAAACGGTGAGTCTCCCCAGCGCTGCTCAGCTCGTCGCTGTACACAGTTCTGGGAAAAAATCTGGGCCTTTTTCTTGTAAGCAAGTACTTGAAAAGCCACTGTGTTCTTTCTTCCCGTGCAGCCGGCCTCAGTGATGCCAATCTGATGTGGTAGAGGAGAGCAAGAGAAGGAGGAACGCAAGGATGAGGTTGGAGCGGTCTTTGCCTCTCCTGGGACTGCTGCTGTGTGTGGGTGAGTACAGCCGGTCAGAAGCCCATGGGGATCAGAAGGGTGGCTGCCCGGGGGCTGCAGAGGAGAAAGGATAGGGAGGTGCGACTGGTTTTGTAAAGCACCTGCACCCACATCTTCTGCAACTGGCATGTACAGTGCCTATGGAGCTGCCGCTCTCCAGAGTGAGCGTTACGCTCAGGGTGCAGGTCGCAGGGACAGAGAAATAGGAATCCAACCTAGAGAAAAGAACCTAAGGTCCCTAGTGAATTTTTGCTTTATGCTTTATTCATGCACTTTTCTTAAACCATTTTGTGATCATGGGTACGTAACTTCAGTTCAGATTCACTGTGAAAGCATGGGAGTGGTAGCCATTTCCACGTTTGAACTGACCAGCATTTAGAAAACTGGTTTAGGATGAAGTGCAGAGCATCTGTAAAGACTATAAAGCAGCTGGTAACTATGAGAGATAAGTTTGAAAGGTAATTAAAAGATACTACAATAAGACTACAGCTACTCTGCCAAAGTACAGCAAACACCAACTGCTGTTCTTTGAGAAGATTGAAAACATTCAGTTTAACAATGGCCAGTTCTTTTTTTCAAATTTAAATTCATATTATATAAAGAAAAAAGCATCAGATCACCTTCTCTCCAGCCAAGTCCTATGCTTGTGGAATTTCAAATCTACGATTCTGTTACAAGTAACTCCTACTGTAAAGCAACCATTACCAGGGATGAGACAACAGTGCTGAACACATGAATACAGGTCATTCCTTTATTTACTTATGTTACTTTCTATCGACAAATGTCTGTAAAGTAAATCACAAGTCTGATTCAGACCTCCTAAAAACTGTTTCTGTAATACTCCAGCTCCAAAGACTTCAGTGGAGCTACTTGTTTCCTACCAAGAGAGAAAAATCACATAGATAAACTGCTTTACAGCATTAAATCAAGCATCAGGGTCCAATCCTCCAGCGAGAACACTCTTGCGGAGGACAGTGGTTCTTACTGCAGAAACCAGGCATGATTTTCCAGCAGTCTTTGGGTCATGATAATAAAGCAAAATTGTTGGATGTACAGCTTGCGATAACCCTTTCTCTAAACTGTGTCAGAAAATTATTCAGATTTCCATTCTGCGTTAGTCCATGTTAAAAATGGCTGCCAAAGGAAAAGACTTCATTTCAAAACAACATCCTGTCTCAGCTAACAGAATGCTTCTAATGCCTTTAGCACAAATATGGGAGCAAACATCTCTTTCAAGCAGCTGAGTTCAGAAAGGAGATCCTTGAAGTAGGAAAGGTGTGTGGTATCAGTAGCTAAATTACTTAACACTTATTATTCTTTCTTTTGTAGTTGGCACCACAGCTCAGCAGGGTAAGTCTATTTTACCAGAATTCTTAAGTATTTAGTATGATAAAAAGACCAACTATGCCTCACAAGTGAGGACTAAAAGTCAAATAGAAATACTTGAATTTTGCAAATATTGCAGGATCGGAAAAATTCCCTGTTCATTAATTGTTACTGATCTCACTGGTTTGAAAAATTGGCTGTCAGGAATTCTCCCTAATTACTGCTAGTGATCCCCAAGCAGGGCTGGGCATTTTCCAACAGCAACAAGCAGTAAGGTAATAGCAGGCTGATTTGTTAACACTTATTATTCTCTCCTTTGCAGATGATACCGAAGCACAGGGGGGTAAGTGTATTTTACCAGCATTCTTAACTACTTAGCACGATATAAAGACTGCAGATCCCTCACAGCTGAGGACAAAAAGGCAGATAGAAATATTTGAGTTCAAGCAGTATTTTAGGAGGAAAAAGTTTCCTGTTTGTTAGTTGCTACTGTCATCACTGATCAGAAAAATCAGCTGTAACACACTGCCCCTAATTACTGTTAGTGGTCTCCAAGCAGGGTTGGCAATTTGCAGAGACCAGCAAGCTGATGGGTAAACAGAATGATGAATGGCAGGTGGCCAGGCTCTCTGACATGAAGTTAATACGCTGTGATGGTATTTTGATATTGTTTGGTGTTGCAAAGAATCAGTGTGAAAAACTCAAGGAGAACATGCGTGCAGAAGACGCATACACAGGGAATTTACATTACACCACAAAATCAAAGATCTTGCAGAGCAAATTGTCATGGTGGGATCAAGGGTGGGCAAGGAAACCTGCTCAGAAGCCACTTGTAATGCTGGTTTCCTTTCTCGTTGGCCCATCTTCCAATAAAGAATTCCTGGTGGAGATTTCTGGAACGACAGTGACAATCACATGTCCATTAACTGAAGGCAGCATAGCCTGGGAGTTAACTGGGACAAAACTAGCCAGCAGTGAGACGAAGTATGTTATAGAGAATCACGACAGCTCTCCTGCCAATGTGAGTTGTTCGTCAGGTGGTAAGAAGTATGAACTGTACCTGAATGCCAGAGGTGAGTGAAAAAGCACTCAGTCTATGGGCTAAAAGATAAAGTCTACACATTTCAGTGACAGATACTAAGAACTGAGACCCCATTTTCAGTGCTGCTGGGCTGGGTGAGTGCGATTCTGCTGAGGCCCTTCCCACTCTGCGTGGGCAGTAAAAGAGTCCAAGAGCACATTTTTGGCAAAAGGAAGCTCCCTGCTCTCTATGCGTTTCCCTTCTGCTGTCTTCAAGCTTGTTGCATATCTATGGTTCCCACATATACAGTGTGTGATCTATTTTATACAGCTTCTGCCATGCTACAAGGCAAGAGTAATGTCTGTCACAAAGGCCAAAGGCATTTCTTCTCTTGCTAAGTGGAAGCCTCCCATCTGGAGCACACAGCCTGGTTTCTGTGACCCATCAACCAGGCGGAGTTTACCTCCACCCTGACAGGGCGATTTCAGCCTCTGAGCCATTGGGAATTTGGGCAGCAGCTCTGCAGTCAGGAGTTAGAGTCCAGCATAGGCAGAGGGGGGCAATGAGCTGGGAGCTGTTTTGCACCCTTTGGCTCAGGCCGTGCAAACAGCAGAGGGAAGCGGAGGAGGTTGCACACGCCAGGTCCTGGTCTGTCTGTTTCAGACCAAAGTGGCAGGGTGGACAGGATGGCCTGTGCTGTCCCCCTTCCTTTCTGCTTGCTCTTTTCTCCTTCCCATCCAGAACTGCATCTTTTCTGCTAGCACTAAGCAGATGAGTGGTTGCTGGAAAGGAAGAGTGCCCATGTCTGAGCACCTTCATCTTTCCTCCTGGCAGTGTGCACAAACTGTGAGGAGCTGGATGCGTTGGCAGTGACGGGGATCATCACTGCCGATCTTCTCATCACCTTAGGGGTGCTGATTCTGGTCTATTACTTCAGCAAAGACCGGAAAGGGAGAGCGAGTGCTGGTGCTGGCAGTCGGCCACGAGGTAAGATCCACGTCAGGCGTCTCTGCTCCCCATGATGTCCGCTAAGCACTAAGTTAAGCACTTGCCCCTGCTGAGCATCCGCAGGGGCAAGAGCATCCTCTGTTTCCCCCAAGCTACCAAGACCTCGCCAAAGAGTTCTCCTGCTTGCCGCATCTGTTGCTCCGGGCTGCCTTCTTGTATGGGGTGGGTGCGGCTGCTGTGTTGTGTCAAAGGCTTCCTGCCCACGGGAAACCATTTCACAAGCTGCTGTGCAGCAGCATTGGGTCTGTGCTGAAGCAAACTCCATGCGGCAGATGCTCAGCTTGCAAGTGTAGCTGCGAACCCAGCCTGGCCCTGGCCCGTTCAGCTGCTGTCTCAGGCAATCCAAGACCAAGAATGAGGCCCGCATACAGAAGACGTGATTAGAAATTGTGCTGTTTTTAAAACTATACATTTGAATTTCTGGCTTCTGAGGCCGTGGTTTGGTAACCGAGTGGGTCCAGCAGCGGGGCTTATGGCTTATAAATGCCAGGGTAAAGTGATGCAGGGTGGTTACCTCACGATGCTGGTTCAGATTTGTTCAAGAAGCATTGATGATGACATTTGCACCAGGAGGCTGCCCGTCAGAGAAGTACCATGGGTGCTCGCCACCCGGCTTTTGCACAGATCAGGCATGGCCACTTTTCCACTAGCCTCCACAAAGATGATAGAACTCTTTCAGCAAGTCTAAATTCCCTGTTGGGTTCTTACTGCACATGTTGTGTGCTGGGTTCAGCAGAACCGTGATGATGCACTCATGCCCATGCAGCTTGCTGAGGCAGAGGAGTATATATCTGCTATCCATATTGTGGAGCTGTGGCCTGGGCCTGTGCTTATGCGGCCTCCTGCCTGCAGCACTTGGGTCTTTAAAAGCTCTCAGCTCTTAGCAAAAGCCATGCAAGTTGAGCCATGGTATGCATTACCCTGGGATCATCTCCGTGAAAGTCCCTCGTGCCATGTAACACGAATCATCACCAAGGATGACCTTTCTTTGCCTCTGTTGCAGGTCAGAAGATGCAGCGTCCTCCCCCTGTTCCAAACCCGGACTATGAGGTATGCAGAACCTGTGTTTTTTTCCATCTCTCTTTGCTGGTTGGGGAGGGATAGCCAGAGTTGTCAGTTGTAGCATTTATCCATTTTGCTCCTTTGAAGAAGCATCCAGTCAACCTCCAGGCTTTCCTGGGAGCAGAGAAAAAAGGTGGTGAGGGTGCAGCCCCTTCTCCCGATGCTGACACAAAGAGTCGGGAGCAGAACTGCAGCTTCTGGAGCACGCTACCAGAGCGGCACTACACCTGTTCTCTCTGTTGTGGTTTTCTCCATGTATTGCGTGGACCAAGACTCTGGCGTCGTTTGAGGGTGTGTTAATAAGGATTCCTGAACCAACATCTCTGCTGTTCCCACAGCCCATCCGGAAAGGCCAACGGGAAGTGTATGCAGGCCTGGAATCCAGGGGCTTCTGAAATTCCCACAGATGACAGGCTGGAAAACAGCAGCAGAGGGGCTAAGCGCTTCTACCCAGCTTGGTACCGGTTCTCTGCAGGCCTGCTGAGGCCCAGGCATTTTGGGGCAAGCCAGGCGGCTACGCAGGACAGGCACCCTGATGTCTTTCTTCAGCTTCTGGTTTGATGTGAGGGAAAAGAAACAAATGAGCACGTTCGCAAGAGAAGTTTTCCTTCTCATTAAAGGACTGCAGCCTCACTTGTGGTTCCTGGCCTCCTTAACCCTCACACCTCTCTCTCTGCTCCAGTTGCATGCTCTGGTTTTCCCTCCCATTTAATTTCTGCCCTGAGTGCCTCCACTTGCTCCTTGTGCCTCCCAGGCTAGCTAGTGGGCAAAGAGTGGGTCCTTCTCAGAGTGACTGGTCTCTGACCTTGCTCTGCTCACATGTTCATAGCTTATCTTTGTTTTGCTGCCCAGGATTGTAACAAAAGGAACAGAGGCAGTCAGCATGTTAAAAACAAAATGGTACATTTTCATAGAAACGCCACTGCTTTGAATGAAAATACTTCAGTCAAAAAAGAACAGTTTTCCTTTTAAAAAAATGAGAAGCACTCCTACCAGTACATGCAGACCGGCCCATCTGTCCCCCGGCCCTTCTTCTGTAGGAAATGAGTGGGGCTGAGTACCACTTTGTATCCAGCGTCCTTTACGTTTTGCACCTTTGGCAGAACGTCCTCGTAGGATCACATGAAGATCTGGCGCCTTCCCAAGCCATCTGAAAGCCTCCTGTTAGGAAATGTAAGTGCTTGGCTTAAAGCGTTGTTGTTATTAAATAGTGGGGCTCTTAGATATTTCAGCTAAGATTTGAACACCCACTTAGCAATGAGTAGCAGCTTTGCAGTCTGATTGAGACAGCCCAACAGGGATTTTTGTGTTTCCCAGATTGGAACCAAGACCCTTTGGCTCAGCCCCAGGGCACTCTGCTCTGAAACAGCTTGTTCACTGGAATTGAAATGAATGTGTGGGGCCACAGAGATAAAGCCTGGGACCTACAAAATCCAAGAGAACACCAAACCCTTTTGCTAGGCTGTCCTCATCCCAGAGGCTTCATAGACTCCATTTTTACTGATAGTCTATAGTGTAGTCCAGGATAAACACATTTCTTCGGGTGTGCTGTACCCAAAGGGGTGTACAAATACATTTGCTGGTGGAGTTTAATTTCCCAGAGCAATCACTCTTGGAGACTCCTGTGATTTGTCCTTTGCTGCCACCCTTTCTCTCTCCATTTCAGCTCTGTAACCTGAGGTCTGCCAGAAAGGCGTCTTTGCTGTTGGAAAAGATCCGGCTTAACTTTTTTATATACATTTAAAAATTGTAATATATTAATAAAATGGGAGACAGCACCCCAAGGTATGCATTGGAAAAGATTTCCCCTGTGTTTTTGTCTCTGTTAAAGAAAACCAGTTTTTGTTAAGGGGAGCTCCCAGGTCAGGAGTAGTCCGAGGCAGGGAGAGTTTCTGCGGGTCTGTGTTGACTCCCCATGCAGCAGCCTACGAGGGCTTTGGGAGCAGGCTGTGCCAGGATGGAGGAGGACAACTACCCATACGAAAACACACTGCCGTGCCTCGGAGAGTGGGGCCTGGGAGCATTTTAGGGGTCAACAGGAGCTGGGGGCTGGGGCTGCCGTCTGGAGGCAAGTGAAATAGCTGCGGTCCCATGCACCCAGCATACAGATTTTAAATCTGCCTGATTTTAAAAGCTGTGGTTACTTAAAGCACCAGTTAATGGGGCAGGTGGCAACTTAAAGAGAAGGGCCCAAGAGATGCTGTGATGCCTGGGAACGTTTCTGGTCTCACACTGGCTAGGCGAGCCACATTTCTGTTGCTTTGCAGAGCAACAGCTCTGAAGCAAGGAAACAGCAGCAGTGATGGGAGCTGGGGGTGGTTTAACCCTTGAGTGTCAGCATGGGGAGATGAGCACTCGGCAAGTTTCACGCGGCGCATTGCTGCGCTTACCCTGCAGGATGTGGTTATAAAGTCAGCACAGCTGGGCTTACCATACAAGGCACTAAACATCTAGGAGGCAGATTGCAAGATACAAAGAGCAGTAGCCCCCAGCAGCTCTAAATCCACTCTGGGACACATTCTCAGCTTCTGCAAAACATCACTGCTCCAGGGATGCTTGCTCAGCCCAGCCACGCAGCCCATCGCCACGAATGGAATGCGAGAAGCTCAGACCACTCTGGATGTATGAGGTCTAAATTTTGTTTCAGGCTACACCCCCGTGCTTCTGCTACCACTTATGGGACGGCATGTTTGCCTGGTGTTTGCCCCAACCAGTGCCATCCCACGCTCTCCTTATCTCAGTGGGATCAGTGCCCACCGAGTGACAACATCTCTCTGCCGCTGTGCTTAGCTGCACGGTAGAAATATTTCTTTGTCCTCCCACGGGTGAGGCGCTGAGGAGCCTCTCACGAAGAGACAAATTGTAAATGATGCCCCTGCTGCCTCTTTGATTTGTGCAGAGCATACTCACCCGCTCCAGTTCAGGTTTCTCCTGTTCTTCGGGTGTGGTTAACCACCTTTGCTCATTGCTTTGAAATCTGATGGTGATGAAAGCTCTATGAACTATGCAGTCTGCTGGTCGCTTTTCTTACAAGGTCCTACACAGATGGCTTTGCAGACCACAGGTGGCCATTGGCATATTCTACCTGCAGTGACCGTATCAGGCTCACCCTTCACTGGAGGAGGTTAGAGTGGAAAAGCCAACTAAGACATTATTCTGCTCCTGTGAAGAGCAAAATGTTGTTGCGTAAAGAGCCGACACCATAGGAAAGCATGTCCTTTTCTTGTTCGCTGTCCGCAAGGCTGATCACACACCAGTTCCTGTAAGAGCACGTGGGGTGCACCCACCGCTTTGCACAGCCTAGGTGTTGTTTGCCATGTCAGATGCGTCACAGATTTCCAGCCAGTTTTTACTGAGTGTTAACTCTTTTGGTGCTTACTTTACACCACCGGGTCACAAGTCAATTCACAGCCTGGTGCTCTCTAAAGCCCATCACCCAGATTCTTAGAAAAGCCAGAAAACACAACCTACAGGTGTGTGCAACTGGCACACGGAGGGTGACCTGGTTTCTGAGGTTTCTAACTCCTAGCCGATCCTGTCTGCTCTCTGCCTCCTGTTTTGACCGTAGTCAGACCACAGCAGCTCTTCCTGCTGAGCACTGGGGAGTGGGGACCTTGTCAGGAGGAGCTGGGTTGGTGTGGGGACACCCAGTGCTGCTCAGCATCTGGAAGGGTGGTTGAGCTGGGAAGGGCTCTGGAAGTCTGCTCGATTGCATCCTGTGCTCAGCACACTGGGATGGCTAGTGAGCCTCAAAAAGGGGTTGCCAATGTCTGGTCACAAAGGCGAGTCACTCCCGGGGGGCTGTGGAGGCAGAGGAGGGTGGGGGAGCCTCCCAAGAACACCAGAGGAGTCTGGACTGCCTCTGGCCTTCACTGCCTGGCCAACTCCACTACCACGTGTTTTGCACATTCTCTGCTGCAATTTTTGTTCCCTCCGCTGTTTCCATTTCCTCTTTGGGCCCGGCTGCCATGAGCTCTTCTGGGGAGCTGACGCCACTTGCTGCTTTGCTCATGCTTCGCTCCCCTAAGTGTGGGGGCAACTTGCAGGCTGGCTGGGCGCCAAGGACCTGGCAAGCCTCTGCGGTTTGGAGACCATGATTAGATGCCAAGCCCTGCATGTGCAGGGGAAACAACCCCCAGTCCTCCCTCCCGCCAGCCCCCCAGCTCTGTCCAGGGGACTGGGGCACACAGGTGCTTTGCAGGGGTGACACAGACCCTGCTGAGTGCCGCTGTGCTCCTGGTGTCTCCACTCGGCGTTCTGGAAGGGGAGTTAAATGAGACAAAGCTCTGCTACTCTCAGGGGCAGCAACCCTCTCCCTTCACAAGGTCCCCCATCCCCAGTTTCAGCAATGGATCCGAATGTCATTTGGATCCTGGCACAGAGGGGTGGCACAGCCACGGGCACCTGCCTGCACTGGCAGAGCAGCGTCCTACTGGGATAGACAGGAGCCTTACGGTTCTGCAGGGATCCAGGCAGATGGCATCACACCTCCCCCAGCGACCGCAGAGCTCCCCAGGCCTCAAGACAACCGACGGAGCAGGGAGGCTATGATATAGGTTGATCTTTAATGAGAGGGAAACAGAAGTGCAAGAGGTCATGGAAAAAGCAGAGTGCTACAAGCACCCCATTCTGGCAAGGAGCCGGAGGGCGCGCTCGGTGAAAAAAACCCCACTTTCTCTGCCAGCACTGAGCTCCCAAAGGCACTGGCGGTGGCTTTGTTGCAATATCACTCCCAGTGTGAAGGAGCCACAGGCCCCAGCATCTTCCTTCCCACATCACTTGCGGGCCTTGGCAGGTGCCAGCCGGCTGTACTGTCCATCGTCCCGCTCGCCAAGGGGCTAGGAGGAAATAAAGGCAAGACAAGCTACAACCGTGTCTGTCCAGCCCCGGGAGGGAGGGCACAGGCGAAGCTGGCCCAGCCTTCTTTGCCAAGCTTTTGGCAAGCTTTACCCGCTCCCTCCCCCCCCCGCCCCGAACTTAACAACCCCAGAGAGTAAGAGGCAGGGGGCAGCTGAGCTTGCCCCATTTTCTGGATCACTCAGGGGGACGCAGCTGCGAATGCCCCAGCAGACAGCAATCTCCAGCGCCGCTCAGTGCCTCGAGGCATCAAGTATCCCCCAGCGGCTTTGCCGTCATGGCCGTGCCAGCCCCGCCACACAGAGGTGAAGCCCCTGCATGCACACACGCGTGCCTGTGCGCCCATGCTCACCTGGTAGAGCTGCTCGTTGGCGATCAGGTTCTGCCTGTCAGAAGCTAAATGAAGAAAGAAAGAGGTCAAGGATCAGGGGAGTCATGGTAGTGCGATGAACATTTGCAAACAGACCCAAGCGGCCGGCCTCTTTCAGCTCTGTGCTGTTACTTCCTCTGGGAGGCTGGGTGGAAAGCCCCTGCAAGGCCTCAGATGTCGCTGTGCCACCAGCTGCTGTCCCTGGGATGATGTTTTGGTGAACTTTGTGCAGTCAATGGCTTCTCCTAGGAAGCCGAGCTAGGGGCAGGAAGGGTGCACGGAGCGCACGCACGGATCCCTACCCTAGTCACGCTGTGTGCTGGCTGCTGCCTGCAGCGAGTGGGCTCTGTGGGCAGTGACGGAAAGCCCCTAGGTACCACGCAGCTCCTAGAGACGCCCAGACACCTCCCTTCCCCACCCGCGGGCAGCCAGCGGGGCTCTCCCCTCACCTCGCGACATGCGTCCCTTGTCATGGCCAGTGATGCAATACACAGCGACCGCCAGGAAGACGGTGGCGATGACATCTGCGATCACGATCCCCGAGATGGTGGGAGCGTCCACTTCGATGCAGTTCTGGCACACTGGAAGCCCAAAAGGACACAGACAGTGAAAGCAGGGCCATGACCAGGCCCCTGCCCCTTGGCCGCCTCCTGCCAAGGGTCAGTCTGAGCCCAAAGCGCTCAGCCACAGCAGGGCCAGTGAGCGGCTAGCAATGAGGCAGTATGAGTGCCAGGTTACGGCACTAAGTGAGGCTGTAGAGCTCTCCTCGGGACCGCGCATGTAGGGAACGAACGTGCAGCTTGGCTGTTCCCGAGGGCGACACAGCACGGGAGCCGTCAGGATTTCAACAAACTGGTGGAACCACCCTCAAACTCTGGCAAATCAGTAGCGCGCTCAAAAATTTGCCTAGGTTGAAAACTCCAAGCAGTTCTGGCTCTAGAAAGCAGCTTTGCAACACTTACTTCGATAGTGCACCTGAAGAGAGCCACTTTTCTTGTCGCTTTCCGTTTCACACGTATAGATGCCTCTGGGATCATTGTAAACTGCACCCAAGTCCAGCTGTGTTGTGTTTCCTATCCTATTCCCATCTTTCAGCCATATGACTTGACTTTGGCTGCCTGTTACACATTGCAGGAACACCTTCCCACTAGCTTCTTTCACAATTATCTTCTCTCCTGTGTTAAAAAAAAAAAAAAAAAAAAAAAAAAAGAGAGCAGAGAGCTTCACAGCCGAGTTCTCTATCCTCACAGCCATGCAGAGCTCAGGGGTCTCATACACGGAGATGACTTATTGCAGAAAGCATCACATTAGGCTGTCCCCTGAACAGCAGAAAGGACATCGCAAACAAAAAACTCTGCAAAAAGCAGATTACCCAGTGGAAAAACGGTCCAGTGTTCAACTGGTGCTTACATTAACGCAGGTTTGAGTAGTTTAGAGATCCAAATTCCCTTAGAATGACAACTAATGGGAATCGGACACCTAGCCAGGCTCTGTTCAGACTGTATGTGTGTGACCCTAATCCCACGCACAGATCGCATTGGTATTGAAGCACAGCTGCAGTGAGATATATTTCAACTGAAAGCAAAAAGTTGCCACCAGCAGGGACGGGAGCTGAGCCCAAAGAGGGAAGTAAAAAGCCCTTTTTTTTTTAGCTGATAGTAAAAAACATTTTTAGTAAAAAGCATGCAAAACACAGCACAGAATTGCTTCCTTGGCCCGAAGGTATAGTAAAAAACTGATAGTAAAAAACATTTTTTAGCTGATAGTAAAAAACATCTGCTGATGTAAAAAACATTTTAGCTGATAGTAAAAAACATTTTTAGTAAAAAGCATGCAAAACACAGCACAGAATTGCTTCCTTGGCCCGAAGGTATCACCTTCAGAGTCTGTAAATGGGGAGTAAATTCCCTGTTTTATTGGCTGAGCGCTGGAGCAGAGTACGGAGTACAGCCCCTCCTGCCTGCCTATCTGTGCCGGGCACAAAGCCCGTGGCTACTTTGGTCTAGCACCATGGTACTGCCAAGTCCAACTTTATGTGCTGTCGTTGCGGGGCGGGTTTGAGCCATCACAGCTAGCCATGGAGTAACGCACATGGCTCCAGGCTGTCACAGCAACGGTCCAGGGCAGGCAGAGCCGCCAGAGCGATCCTGTCCTCGGAACCGTTGCACCAATTCGCTCCCTCTTCCCTATCCGCGTTTACAAACCTCACATTGAGGTGCCGCGACGGACAACCCCAGCAAGCTGCGGGGCCTGCGTCCCAGCCACCCTCCCACCACCCAAGAGACACCTGCGGTGTAAGCAACATGGGTGGCAGTCTCCAGGGACCGCGGCAAGTGCCCAACGGGCACCACCGTTGACCCGCCACAGCGTGCAGCATGAGCCCGGGCCTCGCCGTCTGCGCGAGTCCCTCAAGCTGCGGTGAGGATCTCCACGTACCGCGTCGGTCTGTGCGGCGCCGCCCCCGTTTCAGCCGTGGGGCACAGCACCGCAGCAGCCCGCGGGCAGCGACTGACACCCAAGGACTTACCTTGGACGCCCCAGCTGGCCACGGTCAGGCTGGCGAGGAGCGCCCAGGCGCCCAGGGCCCTTCCCCTCCACATAGCACAAAGCGACGGCAGCTCTGTCTCCCGCTTAGAGGAGAAGACGTGGAGAGCGCTCCTCGCCACGACGCACCACCCGCCCCGAGATCTTTGTCAGGTACCGGATGGCGGGGGCTGGAGCCTCCCTTCCTCCTTCCCTCCCCAGCAGCTGGGGCATGTCTGAGGTGCCCTGGGCCTGCCTCCTCGCCCCAGCCACGGTGCCCGTGGAAAGGCACGGGAGGACAGCTGGGCCTGAGGTGGCGGGTGGTCCAGCAGCCCTGGACCCCCAGCAGCCACTGGTTCCCCTGCAGCCATAGAGCCCCCCAGCAGTCACAGGTCCTCCTGCAGCCATGAGCCCCCCCACTACCACAGAGGCCCCAGTAGCCGCGGGTCCCTCCACACCCATGGAGCCCCCAGGCGCCACAGACCCCCAGCAGCCGCTAGTCCTTGCACAGCTGTGGACGCCCAGCAGCCGCTGCTCCCCCCCACTGCCACAGAGCTCCCCAGCAGCCACGGACCCCCAGCCGCCACCGGTCCTCCCGCTATCACAAAGCCCTCAGTAGCCACAAGTCCCACTGCAGCCAGACTCCCAGCAGCCACTGGTCTTCCCGCTATCATAGAGGCCCCCCGCAGCCGCGGACCCCCAGCAGGCACGGGTGTCCCCCCGCCCAGCGCTGCCGCGCAGGCGCCGGGGCCGCCCGGGCAGTCTGTCCCACGCCGGCCGCCGTAGCGGCATCGGCGCCGGCGCCGTCCCGTGGTGCTGCGCGGCGGCGGGCGGCTGGCGGGGCGGGCGCGCGGCCATGGCGGCGCCGGCGGGCTCGCTGGTGGCGGCCGTGCTGGCGCACTCGGGCCGCCTCGACAAGGAGGACCTGGGCACCCGCATCGGGCGGCTCTCCCGCCGCGTGGAGGAGCTGAAGGCAGGGCCGGGAGCCGGGGGCCGGGCGGGCAAGGGGAGCTCTGGGCGGGGGGGGGGAGCCCGGCGGGCGGCGGGGCCCGGCGCCTGCTCGGCGCGGCTGCCGCGAGCCTCGCGAGGGTCTTACCGCCGCTCCTGAAGGTCCCGCGGAGAGTGACGGTGTCCCTCCTCTTTAGGGCGAAGTCTGCAACATGATTAACAAGAAGTATAACGAGTTCCTGCCCAGCATGCAGAGCGCCGAGGACTTGGTGTCGCAGGTGGACGGGCTGTCCAGCAACATCGACCTGCTGAAGGCGGGGATCGAGAGCGAGGTGACACCCCGAACCTGTAGCCCCCCCGTCCTGGCGTGCTGCGGGGGGCTGGGGAAGGAGGCCTCCCGCCTAAGAACCCTGGATATTGCCCCTAAGAAACGCCTTTAGGTGACGGCTGCGTGTCACACCGGGGTGGAGGCAAAGAGCGGCCATTAAGTGGCATTGCTGGCGCTTGCTCTCTGTTGTACAGCTGCAAAAGCGTGTCACAGGTCTCCTTCAGGCGGGAGAGAAGGATCAGCCTTGGGTATTGCGGTAAGGTGTGACGCAGTAACCGGCCGAGCGTAGGGCCCGCGGTGACCTCGGGCAGCACGGGAACCGAAGTCATAGCTGCACGCGTTCACAGAAGTCTTTAAGGAGGATGTGAGCCGCTCCTGCAGGCCGGATCGCAGACCCATTCTCTATTTTTTGCTGCTTTGATTGATTTTTCCAACATCTGGGGTGCTGAGGGAGTGTTAATTAACTTTTGCCTTAGTTCAAGCATCGTTGCATTTCGACTGGCTGTGTTAAAGGAATGCTGAAGTCTTTCTGACTGCCTTTTGAGACTAAATCTCCCTACAGTGCCTTTAAAAAACCTGTAATGTGTTAAAATAGAAACCAGTTCATAAGCGTTTCCAGTGCTTATAAGTATCTTCCTAGCAAGGCGTAAAATGGATAGAGCATTCTTCCTCTTCAACAAATTGTTCTAGTAACAGAAATACTTTAAATCTCATATCTTTAGGACTTTTAAGAGGAAACGTGTTTGATAACATTTGCTTGCTGTAGATAAACTGAAAAGTTTGTTATTTTAGGTTCAGCGAGATCTAAATGTCGCTGTTGCTGAATTTACCGAGTTGAAGCAGCAGTTGGAGCGAGACACACTGGTTCTGAGTATTCTGAAAAAGCTACAGGAGGTGAGGAGAGGGAGTGGCTTCAAATGATTAAGCAGTAGTCATCCTCTCTGGTGCTCAGTCTATGATATTATTCTGGGCTTCGCTTTTAAATAATTGTCTGTAGCTCCCCCGTCTCTAGCCGTGTTGTTTGAAAAATTGTAGTCTTAATAGATTCATATATCACTGTATATCTGCTATTTGATTTTTGCAGTTTGATACAGCGATTAAAGAGTACAATACAGCATTGCTGGAAAAGAAGTATGTGGCAGCAGCTCAACAACTGGAAAAGGTAATAATGACTTCTTAAGCATATGACGATATTATTCATAGATACTTTCAATAAATTACACAAGATGCTTTTCATTAGCAGAGGCAACACTTACCTGTGTTTTGTGTTTGATCTTTACCCCCAGGCACGGAGCAGCCTGAAAATGCTGGAGTCCCGCAAGGGCTTTGAGCTGAAGATCCTGAAAGCGCTGGGCACAGAGCTCACAGTGCAGACACAGAACATGCTCTATCATCTAGGAGAAGAATGGCAGAAACTGGCTGTATGGAAGCTTCCTCCTTCAAAAGGTACTCGCAATTCTAGCCTGTTTCACTATGTTTGCTTCGCTGTTTGCAATGTCTGGTTTCAAGCACCTCCAGGATAGGTTGAACTAAGGTTAGTTTAAGGAGCTCTTTCTGCTGTTTGCGTAACCTAATGAGTGGGAATGGTGGCATTCTTTGGCGGTCACTCCACTCCTGGAATATTTAGGTGTTACCAAAAGCAATGCGATGTAGTCAGTAGATTTTAAACAGAGTTTTGGAGGTTCATCTGTGGTATTAGAAAATGTTGAAGCAGAGATCAGAAGAGCTAATTGCAAGAACTGCTCAAGAGTCTGTATGTTGCTGTCTGCATTGAAACACAAACTTTTCCCTTGGAAGAGAAAACCCACCTTTTCCTTTGGATTTGACTTGCAACGGGGAGAAGAGGGCAAGGAAAGTCATTATCACTAAATGTCATTCAATTGCAAGGCAACTGAAATCGAGAATTCTGGATCATTTTAAGAGACGTGATTCTCGTTCCATTGTCCTGCACTGTAACACAAGGAACTCTGTACTTTGTGCTGACAGTCTTTTACAGGAACTGTTTTGCGGGAGTGGGGAGAGGTAGAATATTGCTTTAGCTGCCACCTGAGGAACAGCAGATCCGAGATGCTACTGCATATCTCAGGCTGCACTCTGACAAAGAGATGGTTCTTCTTTTTCTTCAGAAAGCAGCCGCCTGGGGACAGTGATGCATTCAGAATTGCACTTACGCACAGTGCCGTCAAAGGAGGAGGAGATTGCTGGCCCACCTGTTGCTTCTGTGGTGCAGGCGTTTGCTGTCCTAGGAGAACTGCACACCAAGCTTAAAATTTTTGGTAAGACAGACCGCGGATCCAGATAAACGTAGCCGTAGTAGTCTGAGTGGATATGAGTTCAGACTTGTTTTAAGGTGGATATCGAGATCCAGTTCACTTCAGCAGTACACTGGAAGACTTCTTTCTCTCTTGGCTTGTGTTTCCCACTGAGTGTGAGGTGAATGCTCTGGTTCTTATGAATAGGAAGTTATTTATCCTTTGTTTACCCAGAATTCTTTATCCTTTCCTGTCAATTTACTCCAGTATACTCTTTTAATCTGTGGCTACGTGTTTTCACGGTCTGATGTTTAAAGAGTTTTTCCAGTTACAGCCACCTCATCTACCAAGAGCAAGACCGTTGGTTTCAAGCAGCCTCTGGGCTTCAGCATTCTCAGGTGTTGATAAAATAAACCAGGAAGTAAGGCAGATGCTACGACAGGATTTCATGCTTCTGGCTAAGTTGTTTTTCACTTTACATTACGTATGCTGCTCTTTGTTAGGCCTCCATGTATGTTTTACATGAGTAAAATGGTCTTTAGTGAAACCAAAGCCAGCATTTTACCTCATTAGCTGTTCCCTGATACAGCTATGTCAAGAGAGTGTTTCTTGCACTTCGTGTGAAGAATTTCTACATCCAAAATAGTCATGGTCGGAGCAAACTGTCTGCCTCCTGCTGTTGCAAAACATCTGTTTTTTGTTTCTCAGGCCAGTTGTTGCTGAAATACATCCTCAAGCCACTGATCTCTTACCCGTCTCTTCAGCCATTTACAGAGGAACAGTCAGATGTGATCATCCTACGTTTTAAGTCTGAGGACCCTAACTTGGATCATTCCTCTCCTATGGAAGTTTTTGACAAGATCAAGCTTATTTTTGAAGTTCTCCACAAATACCTGCTGAGTAGGTAGTTTCTCCCTTTTGGAATTAGGCCGCAATAAGTACCTTGTTCATGTAATTGGAGCAGCAGCTTTCTAGAATATCTAGTTGTTAAGCAGTATTGAATTTTATGCGTAAGGTCTAAGCAGCTTTTAACATTAACTTGCTATGCTGTGCTCTCAAACAGCTTGGCACTTGGCAAACTGGACTTAGTGGTGAACCAGCATTCAGAGCTGGGAAGATGAAGGAGGAAAGTATTTTGGCTCAAGGGGATCAAGGAATTAATTTTTTTGGTAAATGTTTTTTCTTATGAACCAGTCACTACGTTGACTTTTGCATGCCACAGGTCTAAGAGGTGAAAGTCGTGATGCAATCCAGGGAGCTCTGTCGATCAGGCTGGTCACGTGCGGGATATTCCATTGCCTAGACACTGTCTGGGCTTTGCTAGCATTTCACAAACTAAACATGCTGGGAAGGTGGGCTCAGTTTACACATAAATCCAGTTGTCTTTTGGTCAGGTGGGCGATTCCACAGGCCCAGCACATGGCCTGGGTAAGCGGAATACCTCCGTTATAAGATTATGGAACAGTTGATAGGTGCTGTTCTGACAGGAAGGACTGAATGCACTGGTGAAGAGTCTGGTCCAGGAAGCAGGTGTATTAAAATCCATTTCTGTTCTCTTGAATTCAGATGTGCCTCTTGAGCAGCCTGCAGAAGATAAAAAGGAGTGCAGAGTTATACTCGCAGAACTGCTGGGTGATATAATATGGAAGAGTTATCAGACTGCCTCATTCAGAACTGTCTGGTCAATTCGATCCCAACCAATAGCAGCAAACTAGAGCAGTATATAGAGGTAGGTCTCAAAATTCACATCCCTGTAGTGGGAATGCCAGATGACCAGCTTCAAGAAAAAGATGCATTTCGCTAATCTAAAATCGTGTATTTCTCTCAGTTGAGCTGTGGCTTATTTTTCCTGTCATGTCAAGTGTGCAAGGTCTCTGATCCATGGAACTCAGGCCATATTTAGCTAAGACCTGGGGACTTTCAGGCTGTGCGATAAAGGCACTTGTCTAAGCTTCTGCAAGAGGCAGAAGATAATGCTGTGGTAGTGCTGCTTGCCCAGCTGGCTTCCTGTGGACTGGTTGGCTCTGTCTTTGTATTTGTTGTTAATGATCAGAGGGGTTTTTTGCATAGACCACGTAACTTTTTTTAAAACTACATACATAAAACACAACTTACTGCTAGTGAAGAACGCCAAAAGCTCCTTTTCCCGGAGAAGGGGCCGTTTCAAACGGAAGCAGTCATAGGATAAACTGCCCAGTCCCTTTGCCCCAGGTAGCCCAGTGTAATGAAATTTGAGCATCTTGCTCCTCTGGTTGTTGCCAGCACTGTCGGGGCGGGGGGGACACACGACATGACAAACCTGCAATTCAAACACCATATTATTGTGCGATCATGGCCCCCAGCTGAGCCAGCTGTTGGATGGTTAGTGCCCTCTAAAACCTAGGTTCATCTTTGCTTTCAGCTGAGTGGAAGAGTTTATACCCAACTTTAATTTTGTTCTTTGATTTTAGGAAACTACGTTAATGTAGAATATGTGTCTGCTCTTCTCAGGTGATTAAATCCACCG
>NC_138599.1:2404643-2458270 GCF_964289735.1 Phaethon aethereus
GCCCCACTCACTGCGATCCTGTGGCTCCTGCCCCAGCACCTCGCTGCTCTCCGGCGTGGAAGGGCTGCAGCTCTTCCTGACCGCTTCGCTCTGACGAAGGCCCTAGGAAAGGCAGCCTCTCCACCCCCCCTCCTCCTCACGTCTCTCCTCCCAAACTCCAAAGGAAATCAAGGGCCTTGGGAGCCAAAAGCTACAAGACAAGGGGAAAGAGAAAAATAATCCCATGGTGTCAGAAGTGCTGTAAGCAGGGGGAAGGGAGACTGAGACAAACAGCCTGGCAAAGGGAGAGGAGGCATGGGCTGCAAACCGCCTCGGCTGAACGTGTCTGGGCACCCGGGCAGCAGGACGGAGGGAAGGGAAACAAGAGAAAACAGGCAGCAGAGTGAAAGCAGAGCAAGGCCAAGGGAGGGGAACGCACCAAAGGCAGGCAGAGTTGGAGTGGGAGAAGGAAGAGGGAGCCCTCGGGGCATGTGGGTCCCCTGACTGGCAGCCTCTGGCTGGGACTGGCAGGGAGGCAAGGAGGACAGCAGGGCGCACACAGGCTGGCAGTGCCAGCGCTGGGAGCACCCATGAGGAGCCAGCTGGGGGGTGCTGCGTAGGGCCTGGGGGCAGCGTGTGGGGCTGAACGGGCAGGGACGTGCCAGGCAGCAGCAGGCAGGTGGAAGTGCAGGCAGAGCAGTGCTGTGGCTGTGCCAGGAAGCAGGGCAAGCCCGAGGGGACCGTGGGGCACGCGGCAAAGCTGGGACTGTGCCGGGCTTTCGAAGGCACTCCCAGTTTGCCTTTAACTTGTTCCAGCACGGAGTGCATCCAAGGGACACTGTCAGATGCCAAGTGGTGGGGCAGTCCTATGTCTGAGGGGAGTCCCCATGCAGCCAGCTTGCAGCAGCTGGGACATGCAGGGAGCAAAGGAGCTGTGTGGGCTCAGGCCCCTTGAGCAGGGCAACTGTGCAGGAACACGGCAGTGCCGTGCTGGCTGCAAGGGCAGAGTGGTGCGGAGCCAAGTGGGTCCTGCTCCCAGTAACCCCAGACGGCTAGGGGACTTTGCCATGTGCTCAAGGAGGGTGAGGGCAGCGGGAAGCATACAGGCACTGCTGGCTTTCTCCTGCCTGTGCCGCTGCCCACAGCAGTGTGGGTGATGTTGCGAGCTGAACCTTCCTGCCCTAGATGCCCAACACCAGGCTGGGTGCTGGCAGGGGGCCGCCTGGCTCCTCTCTCCTAAGGTGTGAAGGTGCTGTTGTTTTTGGCCAGCTGGGAGCTGGTTTGTGGCCGTGGGTTGTTGCCAGGCCTGTGGCCATCAGGGTGGCCTGAAGCCAGCGTGGCCAGCTCAGTCAGCAGGGCCACAGCTTGCAGGATCCCCTGCCTGCACCATGGGGCTGCTAACCTGACCCCCTCCGAGACCCATCCATCTCCCTGGTGCCCTGCAAGCCCCCCCCGGCCATTGAGGGCACAGCCAGCAGACCATTCCCCCCTGCAGCCAGGCAGTTGCCCCTGTACCCCTCCACTCCTTCTCAGACCCCTCACGCCAGCCGTGGCTTCCTTCCCTTGGCCCATGCCTCCCGTTTCCCCTGGGATCTGGCAGGACCCACACACAGATCCTCCCTAAATGAGCCACCTGCTCCATTGGGTTTGTCAGTTGCTCACGCTGTTTATTCTGCTGGCTTTGGGGTTGCGGGGCATGAGCAGCCCTGGGCTCTTCTTCTGCGTGCAGCCTGGCTCACCTTGGCCCAGCCTTGCTCCATTTCGGGAGCATTAACCCTTCCCCTGCTAGGCTAGCAGCTGCCTGAGGGCTGCAGGAAAGAGGCTGGGCACAGCCTGGAGAAGCTGAGAGAGAGAAATGGGCTGGGAACCATGCACAGCTCTGGCCAGCATGTCTGGGGTTGGCTGAGGATGGAGAGGCAGTGCCCAACCCTCTTGCTACCACACGGCTGCTTGGCAGGGGGACTTTGCGTGGTGTCCCCAGCACAGCTCCAACTTGTGGGCACTGTCCCTCCAGCACGAGCCTTTCCTTGTAGCAAGGCTGGGAAGGGTCAACTGCTCTCTAGGGGACTTGGTCCTGTGGGCAAGCCCATGGCATCTGAGCTGAGTGCTGAGCAGAGGTGCTGGACCCCAGAGCAGGCAAGGAGCCAGGCCATGGGGTGCTGCTGATGGGGTCTACCCCATCAGCTGTGTATTTGCAACAAGAAGAGAATGGGAAGGACATTTGGGGCGGGGGGGGGGCAGCTCTGGGCAGGCTGCTTCTCTTCTCTTGCTGGGTCAGGGTTGGAAGCACTCTATGGGGTCATTGGAGTCAGGCAGGATGTTGCAGTTGATGGGCCAGAGGATGCCGAGGAGGCCAAGGGACTGCTGGCACCGCAGCTCGGCAGCCAGGCATACGGCTCGGCAGGGCTGCAGAACACCACCATCAGGGGTGCACTTGGGCACAAAGAGGCTGCAGATGAGGAGGCGGAGGTGCTGGTAGCAGGCGAGCTCCATCAGCGTCTGCAGAAGAGTGGTGGTGAGTGTGGCATGGTGTGGTGTGGTGTGGGCAGCCCCGCGTGCAGCCCCCGGGCAGCTCACCTGGTAGTCCTGCAGCACCTCGGCGGCTCCCTCCTGGTCTGGGATAGCCAGCCAGATGTTGGGGAAGGAGGTGGCATTGTAGCCCAGCCCCAGGCACATCTCCACTTCCACGGGCTCACAGACAGACCCTGCCACAGGGCAAGGTGCTTCACTTCTTATAGCAGCAATGATGCCCACGAGGTATGCCTCGGGCAGATGTTAGCCATCAGGCAGCTGCCAGCATGTCTTCCGGGTCAGGTGGGCTCAGGGAGGGGCTGAGTGCTGAGCAGAGCACCCAGAGGTGGCACTCACCAAAGGCTGGGTAGGAGACCCCAGTGCAGTTTAGCTCATCGGTGCCGTCAGGGCAGTCATGCCAGCCATCACACACAGACTCCAGTGCCCGGCACTCACCATTTCCACAGGAGAACTCTGTGGGGCTGCAGGTCTCTGTAAGATGAGAGCGGCCAGTGCAGCAGGGCATGGGCCCAGGCATGGGCATGTGGCCCAAGTTGTGCTGATGGCGGCTGGCCTCCCTGCTGGGAGTCAGCCTGTTCCCATGCTGGCCACTCCTGTTGCTGCTCTTCTTGGTCACTGGCCAGGGGACATCCAGGTAAAAGGATGCAGAGCACTGCCACCTGGGCACCACGGCCAATAGGTGACCATCACTGGCCCAACTTAGGGGGATCCCAAATTCCCTGGGTTTTCTGGGGACAGCCCTCAGGTGACGGATCATGCCTGTTGTGCAGGTGAGCCCTTCCAGACCACATCCCCATAGCTAGGATCAACAGGGTTATAGGGTAATTGAGATGAGAAGGGACTCCAGGAGCCTGTAGCCTGACCTCCTGCTCCAAGCAGGATCAGCTATGGGGTGAGAGCAGTTACTTCCAGGGTTTTATCCAGCCTGGCCTTGAAAACCACCAAAGATGATGATTGCACAGCCCCTCTGGGCAACCTACGCCCCTGCTTGGCTACCTACTCTCTGTGGCATTGCGGGCTTGGTAGGTGGCGAAGAACCCGTCATCTGCTACTCCCTCGTCTGCCACGAAGAGAATGGTCATGACATGGCGTGAGGAGGTCAGGGTGGGTGGCAGCTGGTGGCCACAGAACCTGCCGGGGTTGTGGGGCAAGGGATGGGGTCAGGGTGGGCAGCGGGATGAACCAACACCTTCCCAAACCCTGTCCTCTGGTGGGTCCTCCTCACCAGCCTGCCCTGTGCCTCAGTTTTCCCAGCTGAGCCACATGAGCTCAGGGCACTCAGGCTGGTGCAGCAGGGCTGGAGATATCGGCGTGTGCCTGTACCTGCCCATAAGACTGGCAGCCCCCGTGCCTGCGCTGTCGTGCACCTCCACAAAGTCGAAGCTGCAGTCCTCATGTGACTCCAGGCTGAAGTTGTGGAAGTGCAGGTCAATGACGTGGCCCACGGGCACCGAGATCTGCCAGAGGCACAGCTGCAGGGCAGGGGGCAACCAGTGATACCTGTGAAGTCGGGCAGGGGCACCCCCAGCTCTCCCTGGTGGGAGGTTGCCTTCCTCCGTGCCTATCCTCACCATCACCCTACTCTCGCCTCCATCCCACCAGCATCCCTTCTCTCACCTGCTGGTGTGGGTATGGCTGGGGATGGCTCGGGGTGGAGAAGTGCCCCTCCAAGGTGGTCAGCGGCCCCCCGCACTCTGGAGGGACACACATGCAGCTTTACCCCCTGCCCCTCTCCCTTCACCCCATCTCCCCACTCCCCTGCCCCTGCTTCCCACTGCCCATCACTGTGCCCTCTGGCCAGGTGCCGCAGGGGCTGTGGGCTGCAGGTGGGGGGCTGGCACACCTTTGTGTTTCAGACTGCAGTTGGCCTCATCGCTCTTGTCTGCGCAGTCGTGGAAGCCATCACAGATGAAGCCCAGGGGGAGGCAAAGCCCCTGGTCGCACAAGTGCTCGTTCCAGGCACAGCTCTCTGCAGCGCAGGCAGAGATTGCTGGGCTGGTGGTGGCATCCCACTGGGCACCCTCCCCTGCCTCAGTGCCCTGGCGTTACGGAAGAGCACCTGGTGCCCGCAGCGAGGAGCCCTGGCAGTGCCTGGGGTGGGGGTACTCACTCTCAGTGGGGGCCACGGCACGGTAGCGGGCGCTGAAGCCTGGGGCACCCACGCTGCTGTCGGAGACAAAGGTGACACGTAGGTGGTTGGAATTGGTGTTGAAGGTTGGGGGGGCCATGTTGCCACAAAACCTGGGAGCACAACAAGGGGTGACACTGCTCATCTCCATAGATGCTGCCCCCTCCCCACTGCACCACTGTGCTCCCCATGTGCGAGGGGCCCTACCTGGTCGGGCCCCACCGAGCTGGGGCAGGATCCATGCCGACAGCCCCCTGCTCCTCGTAGAGCTCCACACGGTCGAAGAGGCAGGAGGCAGTGCCCTCCACACTGAATGTTTCCATCTTCAGCTGGATCACGAGGCCGTGGCCCACCTCGATGCGCCAGATGCAGAGTGCATCGGGCGGGTAGGGACCAGGGTAGTTGGGAGAGCTGAAGGAGCCCTCGGGGCCCTGCAAGGTCCCGCCGCAGGCTGCACGGGGCAACAGCATGGGCATGAGCTAGTGCTGCAGGGCACCTCTGTCCTGGCACACTGCCCCACGTGGGACTTACCCGGTGCTGGCGTGCCAGCTGTGGGCAGCCAGCTCTGTGTTGGTGTGGCAGCTGTTTTGGGGGACAAGGGGTCCCTTCGGGTGGGTGCTGTAGTGGTAGCGGCAGTGCCATGAGCAGGCAGGGCTGCAGCTGGGGTGCTGGCTGGCTGCGGAAACGTCAGCTCTGTGCCCAGGGAAGAGTAGGGACAGCTCAGCCCGCGCAGGGAGAAATGACTGCAGTGTGGGGAAGGGGCTTAGGAAGCTCACCCAGCCCCATGTCCTGTGCTCCTATCCTACCCCACAGGTGTGCAGGTCCCAGGGGATCCTGCACAGGTCTCACAGGGCCCAGTGACCTTGCCACATCTCAGGGAGATGGAGATTCCCCCTTGCTGCTGTGCATGGGGGCACTCTCTCCCCACAATGGGCAGACCCATTGTGTAGGATGGATGCCCTCGCTGTGCCCCCTCCCTCCTTGAGCCAGATCTGTGTCCCCCACCCCACAGTTACAGTCCATCCCCCAGCCCTCCCTGCTGAGGCACTCACGGTGGATGATGATGCCCAGCAAGAGAGCAACGAGGAAGAGGAGTATGGCACTCATCAGAGACACACAGAGCCAGGTGAATTTGCAGTCTGTGTGGTACCGCCAGCCTGCCTGCCAGAGCTGCCGGCCTGTGGGAGGGTGAGGAAAGTGGACAGAGCCGGGGTGCTGCTAGCTATACCCCCACCCTGCCACCTCCCTGCATGGCTGGCTGAGTCCTGGCTGGGCACATCCCGACCTCTTGTCCCGGGGTGCTAGTGGGTCCCCTAAGCATCCTCAGAGCCCTGCAGAAAGCTTGCCCCACCACCCCACTCCCAAACCCGTGGCTGCTTCTGGTGGTCTCATGGACAGGGGCGTGAGTACAAACCCCCAGGTGGGTACCGAGGCCGTCCTGGGGTGACATGGGGCTGGTCCCATCCTCGTCTGGCGGGCACTCGGCGCTCGGTGCTGCCCGGGGCTCTTCGCCCTCGAAGACGGGGTTGCAGAACTCAGTCTGCAGGAGAGCGAGTACGGGTGGCACCATGGGCAGCAGGCCGCAGGGACCCGCGGGTGGCTAGGCGGGGACCCCTAGGTGGCACCCCCACCCCCAGCCCTACCTTGCTGTGGTCCAGAGCGTCAGGGCAAAGCGTGATTTCGGTGAAGTCTTTCATTGCGGTGGGCGACTCCCAGTGCAGCCTGGCTAAAAGCCTCCCCAGCACGCTCTGCCCCCCGGCACAGCCGCCTGCCCCACCACCCGCTCCTCCCTGGCTGCCCCCATTGGCCCTCGGGCAGCGTGGGGACCCCTGCTCCACGCACCGGGGCAGAGGTTGTGGCAGCGCCAGCTGTGCCTACATGCGCCACTGCAGCGCCAGACACCGCGGAGCCCTGAGGGCCATGCCTGCCGCACCGTGAGTGTGGGGAGCCCTGGGAGACTGGCGGCCCCAGTCCCCTCTGCAGGCCCCTTCCCCCTCACCCCGTTAATCCAGCTCAGCTGAGGATGCCGAGGTCAGGCTCTGGCACAGGGAACCAGCGTCTTAAAGGGGAAGGTGTGCTTGCACTCACCCTGCTGGGAGTCTGCCCCTCTGAGGACCCTGCTTTTGGGTGCACGGAGGCATCGTTGGTTTGCCTATTGCCTCCAAGCTCCTTGCTGGTGCGGGGTGGCACTGAAGAGGCTGTGTTGGGGAGCCCAGGCTGAAGGTGTCCTTCCTTTCCTTGTGCTTCCCCAGCACTAAGTGCCTGCATTCCCTTAATGCCTTAGTGCCCATCTCCATCCCTAAGCAGCGGAGAAAGGGACCATTGTTCAGGGGCTTTGGGTGAAGAGCATGGGCACTGGGGAGCTCTGCAGGGCTAGAGCAGGAGGAAAGGCTCCCTCTGCCTCCAGGCACTGTGGGTGGCTGGAGGAGAGGGACTGCTGCCTGCACCCACGTCTCCCTTGCCCCAGGGCATGGGTGCTCCTGGGACTCTGGAGCCACACACAGGCAGGCTGCTCCGGCACCAGTGGTGGATTCCATCCCGCTGCTGGAGCCACAGTCATTCGTCTGCCCACCCAGAGACAAGCACATGTACACAGCACTCAGTTCAAGCTAAAATTTATTCCTGCATGCGTCTCCCTTGTACGAGACACTTCCCGCCCATCTTGCTTACACAGTAAACAAGCCACCTGCCAAGCAGCAACGCTGCCCCAGCCCAGTACCTGCCACGGGCAGCCCCTCCATCCTGGCCTGCTTTCCCCTGAGCCCTGCCAGGTTGCCCCGGGCTGGGTGGGATGCTCATGGCTCGTGAGTGCTCAGCCTGTGCCCACAGGGGCAGCAAGGGTGAAGCAGGATGGGTTGCTAGGTTGGATGTAGCTGCCTTGCGGGCTGGGGCTGGGATTGTGCTGGGTCAGGCCCATCTCTCCTCCTGCTCCACCTTAGGCAAGGCAGGATGGGGAGGAGAATAAATTAGAGAAAAGGCTAAAAAGGCCACTGGCGTTTGTTAGCTGGAGGACGGAGCAGCAGGGTGGATGGGGACATGCATCCCCAGGCGCCCAGGGGGCTCCTGATCGCAGGGAGAGGAAAGCCCCAATTGCAGATGTTCCCGGAAAGCCACTGTCCCGTCCCCCCCCTCCTCTGCAGGACGAACGTTTCTGTGCAACCTTAATGGCCTCCCGCTCCCCTAAATGGTATAAGGCACCGTTGTATGAGGAGGCAGGTAAAAATCTACCTAAAGCATCCCCCGGCACAAGTCCCTGGAGAGCCAGGAAGCAACAGGGTGATCCAGGTTGAGCAAAGTCCACTATAAATAGATAGAAATTCCACAAAATGTTTTCATCCCTCCTGTCCGTGAGTCTGGGCCTGAACTCAGGCTGCTTTGAGGAGTGTGCATGGGGCAACTGGTGGGGACACGCTGCCTGAGATGGGACCGAGGCAACTGAAGGGCCGGGGTCCTTTGCCAGGAGGTTCAGAAGTGCTGGGAGGATGCTGGGAGCAGTTCGCAAATCCTCCAGGATGGCCAAGCAGAATGGGAGTGCCATAAGGCCAGGAGGGATGTGGGAGGCTCTCCTGGGTCCCCAGCTCTCCCCCAGGGTAGCAGAGGTCCTGGCTGAGTCAATGGGGCAGGCAGCCCCATGCCCGCAGAGTCCCTTGCTCAGTATTTTTATTACACACCAACAAAAAAAAAAGAAACTAAAACGTACCCCAAGATAAAAACCAAATGCCAGCGACCAGGAGGTGCCTGAGCTGCCTGGGTCCTGCCCTGCCACGGGCTGCCCTCCTCAGTTCGGAGCTGGGGTGTCCTTGCCTGGGATCTGCTCCTGGCTGCCTCCAGCCTCCTGCTGCAGCCACCTCGGGATCTCTCCTCTTCACCTCCCTCTTGCACCTGGGGGGCAAATGGCTGAAACCTGGAGAGGCCGTCTCTGAGGGGTGGCACAGGGAGTCCCCGGGGAGGCAGGGCTGGCTACATGCGGGAGGACGGGCTGGCCAGCTCATAGAAAAGCAGGTAGGCATCACTGCTGCGGACGTGGCTGGATGACATTGGGGTAACACTGTGGAGAGGGGGAGATACGGTGTGAGCGATGGGGACAAGGCACCAGGATGCTCTGCGGAGGGCGTCCCTGCTCACCCCGACCCTGCAGCCACCCCTGTCCCATGCACAGCCTCACCGGGAGTCATTGAAACTGTGCCACTCGCTGGAGACAGGACTCTTGCAGTAGGCAGTGTAGTGTCCCCCCATGGTGGTGCCTGAGTGGTTGGAGACGGCGTAGAGGTTGTAAACGGCGTGGTCTGTGGGGAGCAAGGGCAGTGCTCAGCTGTGCCAGCTGCTGCCCCGCTGCCCCCCAACATGCCGTCATGGAGCTGGGGCCAGGAGGGACTGGCACCCTGGATGTCTGCAGCTCCCACCCCCCGTGCCTCTGCCCCCCGCTGCAGGCTGCAGCACCCTGGGGGGCATGAGAGACCCAGCTGGGAGCCACCCTGAGCCCAGGGCTGGGCTGGAGCCACACAGGGCCCAGCACTCACTGCAGCTCTGTGAGGCAAACTCCCGGAGGTCCAGGTCCTTCAGCTGGAAGTTGACAAAGGTGGTGAGCTTGCTCGTTCGTATCCTGGCCTCTGAGAAGCGCTTCAGGTCTGGGGGTCATGTCAAGGAGACGAGGAACAAAGGGGAACCCATGAGGAATCACATGCCCCCCCCCAACACCCCCTGGCCCCATCCCTCCACCTGAAGGATACGAAGCACCAGGATCTTGGGGAACTTCTGGATGCTGAATTTTTTTGTGCACCTTGTCCTGGCCTTGCAGCGACAACATGTCTGTGGAAGACAAACAGCACAAGCAGGATGAAGGCAGAGGCCATCCCCACTGGGCACCAAGCCCACAGTCCTGGCAACACAGACATGGAGGGAAAGGGGCC
This sequence comes from Phaethon aethereus, assembly GCF_964289735.1. Taxonomy (NCBI): domain Eukaryota; kingdom Metazoa; phylum Chordata; class Aves; order Phaethontiformes; family Phaethontidae; genus Phaethon; species Phaethon aethereus. The sequence goes on from NC_138599.1 coordinate 2,414,193, forward strand.
TGGCCTGTACTAAGGCAAGCCCACCTGCCCCCATGCCCCATGCCTCGTACCGGTTTCTCGTCCCCATCCAGCACATCCTCCTTGGTGAAGAGCCGTAGGCAGTCCATGAGGGTCACCTCCCCATAGCCTTTCTGAGGGAGCACAGCATGGGTCAGGGTCAGGGTGTGTGGGGCAGGGGGTCAGGGGTTGGTGAGGATCCCTTACCTTGGGGATGGGCAGGGACAGGTCCCAGAAGGGGTCGAAGGCTGTGGAGCAGTAGCCGCACTCACTGCAGGTCAACGAGCTCTTCAGCTGCCCAACAAAGAGGTCTGGTGGGGATGACACAAAGAAAATAGGGTGAGAGCCCCAGTTCCCAGCCCTGTTCCCAGCCCAGCCCTGCCCTCCTCTCCCCACAGCCCTGCTCACCGCCAATGCGGCTGTCCTCCCTCTCCTGGTACCTCCTCCACATCTGGCGGCTCTTCTCATCGTCACTGCAAGAGATGGGGAGATAGAGCAGTACTGAGTGTGGTCTGTGGGATGCCAGGCCCCATGATCCATCCCAGAGGGACCTGTGTGGTCACTGTCCCTGGGTCGGGCTTGCAGGCAAGTGAGCTCATCCATGGGGCTTGTCTGCTGCCTCCGCCCCAGCCAGCACTTACGGGAGGTGGTCCAGGGTGTCTGTGCTGGCCCGTGGCCGCACCAGCACACGGTTCACCTCACTGTGCAGCCCATCAAGGAGGAACCGCAGGAACTCCTGTGCATCCTGCTGGCTGCAAGACATGGGGCATGGCCAGTGAGCAGTGGCAGGGGCTCAGCTCCCCCTGCCATCCCCCCACAGACACCCCTTACTTGTAGCCAACAAAGCGGGGGGCATATCTCTGGATCTGTGTCTTGAATTCAGAGGGGCTCACGCTGTCATTGGGGGATGAAGTCCAGAGCAGCTGAATCAGTTTTGCAAACTCTGTGGGTGGGCAGAGAGGTAGGTCAGCAGCACAGCTGGCCAGAGCATGGCATTGCTGTGCCCTCCAAGGGAGAGCTCAGCAACCCACTCCGGGGTCCCTGTGGCCATCCTCATCCCCTCTGGAGAGGGGACCCAGTCCTCCCACTGGCTTGACACCACAGCACAGCACCTGCCCCAGCAAGACTGGGGAGAAGCACCGTCCTCTGGGTGGGGGTTCTCCAGGACATGGGGTGGCTCAGGGGGGCAAGGACGTGCTGCAGGGGTGTGCTGCAGGCAAGTCCTGCAGGGTGTGGAGCCAGTGACTGACAGTTACCTGACATGAGCGCGGTGCGCATGCGGCTGTTGTTGTTGAGGTCCCGCAGGTACTGGTTCTGCAGGCAGTAATCCCGCAGCTCCTTGGTGTTGCTCAGGCACTGCAGGATGGAGTTCATGAAGCACTGGGGGAGGCAGAAGAGAAAACCATGGCAACGGGAGGCAGAGGGAGGCAGGCAGTGGCAGGGGCATAGCTGGGGTGGGTGGGCAGAGGATAGGGACGAAGCAGTGCAGAGCACAGGAGCCTCTCCATCGGGAGCGGGGTGCAGGGAGTCGCAGAGGCAAGAGTGTGGGTGCTGGGGGCGAGGTGAAGGGACAGGGCTCCCCAATGCCCCAAAGATATGCCCGCAGAAGAGCATGGTGTGAGCTGGGGCTGTGCAGCCAGATGCCTGGGTAAGCACTCACCGTATTGCCAAGGTTTCGCAGGCCAGTCAGCCCCTGCACTGCCTTGGAGCTCTGCAGAGAGAAGGAATAGGGCTGAGACAGTGCCTGGCACAGACTGGCTGTGCCTGTAGGCAGCCCAGTGAGGCCACAGTGCCACAGGCATCCACGTGGAGCACACCCTCAAGTGCAAGCAGAGGCCCCATCCCACTGTGGGCATCACGGGCAGAGCCAGCACTGCACTGGTTGCATGCAGGACCATGGCTGAGGACCTGGAGGGAAGCCACAGCTGGCCTGCCCCATCCTGCTTGCCTGGCTGCCACTGCTTGGCTCCCTGGCCCAGGACAATGCGCAGGGCTCAAAGTTCTCCCTGCCTGGCAACATTGCTGCCTCATAGCCTGGGCTGCGGGTCAGGCCAGCCATCCCTGCTGCCTCCCCTTACTAGCCCTGGGCTCCGGGAAGCTGAGGGGTGGCAGTGCCCCATGCCTGCCCCACGGCAGCAGGAGGTGCACGGTTCCACACCACTGCTCACCTTGTCCACGTTGGGTGTCCCTTCCAGGACACCATGCACAAGCACAGCCCAGACTGACACAGCTGTTTTGCAGGATAAAGTCCACCCAGGAAAGTGCAAGCCCAGCCCTGCGGTAGTCAGCCTGGGGGACGGGACTGTGTGCCCAGCAGTGCCCTCCCAACCGCTTGCTGGCCTGGCTGTGCTGCACCTGTGCCACAGGGCTCTTCCAGGTCCCCAGGAACTACCCGAGTTGGGCAGGCAACTGCCAAGCAGAGATGGCACGGACAGCTGGCTGCTGGCATTGCCACTCTTTGCTGAAGAGACTGAGAGTGCGGAGGGGTCTGGGGGGCCACACGGTTGCCCAACCGTCTCCTAGCATGGGGGAACCAGGTTCTGGTGGGGATGAGTGGTGGGAGCCCTGAGGTCCTGCTCCCAGTCCTGCATGCGAGCCCAGCGCAGAGGGTAGTGGTGAGGCAAATCTCCCCAGAGCTGTGCCCAGGGCAGGGTGGGGAACCAACAGTGCTTGCAGGGTCAGACTGCTGATCATGGCCCCCCCAGCTGATGAGGTTTTAAGGATCCTCAGGCAAACACCCCAGCTGCCCATCCCAGGCATGAGGAGGGGGAGTGGGAGGGGAGAGGAGGAGGAAGGGGGAGAGGAGGGGGGAGAGGGGGGAGAGGAGGGGACCCAGCAGCTCCAAAATAGCAGCAGCTGGTGTGTGTGGGAGGTGCTGAGCACCCAGCCCTGACAGCAGCCCAAAATAACCCAGATCCAGTTACACGTGCTCCTTAGCGACGGTGCAGGCATCACCCGCCGCAGGGGGGACAGCACCAGCGGGGGCACACGCAGCTCTGCCGGACCGACCAGGTATCCAGTGTGCCATGCGAGTGCCCCCGCAGTGCCCAGCACGCAGGGGTGTCCCCAGCCGTGGCCAGGCGCAGCGCTCGGTGCTGGGGGATGGCTGTGCAAAAGTGCCACTGCCATCCCACCACTTATCCCTGGATGGGGACTCCCAGGCAGGGGGACAGGCTCAGCTGGGCAAGGGGTGCCAGCAGGTTGTGGTAGGTCAGTGACACGCCATGGCTGGAGGAGCTGGCCTAGCTCTGGTCCCTGAGCAGATGGGGCTGAGCAGGCATCAGGAGAGGGGTGTTTGTGTCTCAACAGCCTACATCCCTTGAGGAGGCCAACCTCCTGAGGGCTTGCTGTCATGTCCCCATGCCTATTGCAGGGAAGGTCACGGTGCTGGGGGGGGCGGTAAGCAGCAACTCCTGGGACCCGTCCCAATGTGCCCCAGCCATCCCTGCCAGGGTGCTGCTCGTCCAGTTGCCCTGGTTGGGCAGCTCCCCCTGTGTGCCGGGAGGCACCGAAGTGTCCCGCCAATGTGGGTGCAAGCCTCTACATGGACCTGGCATTCACCCACTGCCTGGTCAGGCCAGGACCTGGGCGGCCCTCCCAGAGCCTGGAGCAACCCCAGGGGAGAGCTGGCACTAGGGTGCAGGGGGCCCAGGTGCACCATGGCACAAGCCTGTGTGCACCAGGGTCTTATTTCCCGCCCTGGTTTTCCCTCTCCTGCGTGACTCAACTCCAGCTAATCCCCCTTGCCCATCCGGGGCTTTATCTAGGACACGGCACTCCTCAGAGGCGGCGAAGGAGAGCTGGCTCACGCGGCAGTGGATGGGGAGTCCCTGAGGCTGCACTGCAGGAGGGGGACAGGGAACAGCAGATGGGGACAAGCGGCAAGATCCAGACTGTTCTGCCCCATCTGGGTCCACATGCCAAGTGCCTGTTGGGGTAGCAGGAAAGCTGGAGCAGCCAGACTTATGTAAGTGCCAGATTCTGCCCTCCCTGCGCCCTGCCTCTGCCATCCCTGCAGGGGCAGATCTGCCCTGGCACTGTGGCTCTGGGGACAGCCAAGCTCAGTCTAGTGAGACCGCCAAGGGGCTAGCATGGCCAGGAGCCACTTCCTTGCAGTGGGTAGGCTGGGGCACAGGGACTTGGCCAAGGTCACCACAGGGGCAGGGCTGGGAGAGGGACCCAGGCATCCTGAAACATGCTTTCACCTGCTCCCTGCCCCTCCTGCAGGATACCGGGGCACCCTGGCCCCACAGCCAGCCGGGACAGGAACCCACCCCCAGGCACCCCATCCTCTGGCAAGGGGGATGCCATGGGGTACCCCGTGCTCCCCAGTGAGGGCCGGGGCTGCCCCCTCCCCACACCCCCTTCTCTGCCCCCAAGCCGGAGGGCAGGGGCTGCAGGCAGCCGCAGGGCTCGTACCTTGGTCTTGTTGAGGACAAGCCCAACGAAGGTGGAGACCAGTAGGGACCCTGGCATGGAGGTGCGAGGACGCAGGTCCTTGTGAAGGTCGGGGAGTGCGGGGGGCTCCTCGGGCAGCGTCACTGTGTAGGAGTCCCTCATGATGGCCCTTGCAAGCACGGCGAGAAGATGAGGGCCAGCCGCAGACAGGGGGATGTCGGGGGGTGCTGAGTGGGCACCCCACGCCTCGGGCCAGCTGAGGCCTGGGGCACAGGGTCAGGCACCTGGTGTCATCAGAGCACCGCCGTGCTTCGGCGTGCAGTGCCGGAGCCAGTGCCGGCTCTGGGGCTGACGGCACCTGAGCGGCTCTGACATCAAATGGGTGGAGAGGCGGCAGCCGGGCTCCGTGACGGCCAGCCCCCGCCGCACCGCGTGGTACAGCTGAGCTGTGAGCCAAGGGGGCCCGCGAGGGGCGGCTGCGCCCACAGGCCATGCTCCCGGCATGCTGAGCCCATGGCGGCGGCAGGGCCCCGGCACCGGGGGCTTCCTGGGAGGATGCGGGCAGCACCTCGGTGCAGGCCTCTGCCCCCTCCACCCCACCAGCATGCTGCAGCCTGGCAGCTCTTGGGAGCGGTGCTTCCCATGCTTCGGAGCGCCCGTCCCCCAGCACCAGCACCACACTGGCATCACGGGGCCAATAGGGCACTTAGTGCAAGGCAGCAGTGGAGGAGCGCCTGCTCCCCCAGGGCTCTCCCACACCCCTGGCTCCTGGGGAGCAGGGCTGATGGGACCCGCTCCCCAGCCCCGGGCACGCTGTGCTGCCTGCATGGCACTGGCCCAAGAGCTGGGCGGCTACTTGGCACAGAGCGGGTCTGCCCCAGCTGGGGGTCGCTTGCCACAAACTGGCTTGGTAAAAGTGGGGCACCCCCACAGCATGTGGGTGCATGGGGTGCCTGTACCCAGAGGAGGGCTGAGGGCTATCTGAGAGAGTTGTGGGGCTTCCGGGCACGTGCCTTCCCTGCAGGGCCAGTGCCAGGCTCCTGGGCGGTGCCATTTTGGGGGAACTGAGCAACAGCAGACAGTGCATAGCCCCCCTCTTTGGAGGATGCATTACCACCAAGCTCAGATTTCAGTGCCTTGCTTCTTTCATTGGGGAAGAACTCACCCCAAATCCTGTGTGGAGTAAAGACCCCATCTGGTGTCTCCCCTCTGAGTGCTGGGTAAACTGAGGCACAGAGCAGGCAGGGCTCCAGCTAGTCTCCTGCAGTAAGAGCAGATGCGGAGGCTGGCAGGGAGCCTGAGTGTCCTGCACCCCAGTCCTGCGTTTCCCTCTGCTTCACCCCTCTGACCACAGCAGGGTGAGCAGCAGAGGCTTGCGTCTGCTGTCCATGCCCAGGTGTCTTGCCTGCCTGCTCAGGGAAATTTCCATGGGCAACGGAGGCAGGGAGTGCAGTCGGGCTGCTCGAAGGACTGCCAGAACCTCTAGCCTCACCAGGGGGGCTGGAGGCACCAAGCACAGGCTTCTTTCCTCCCATGCCAGCCCCCCCAGTACACCCCCAGCCAGAGCCAGTAGCTGCTGTTTGAATCCTAATTGCTGCAGATGCAGCCTCCCCTGTCTGCGCTGTGAGCTCGGCACAGCCAGTGGAGGGGCTGACTGGTGGGGAGGGAGGCAGACTATTTTTGGCACCAGCAAAAATATCTGAGGAGGCATCTTGCAGCATTATTCATCTGCAGGGCCAGGGCTTTTTGCATCACAACAGGATGCTTGTCGTAATCCCTACTTGCGTGTGTGTGCATGTGTGTATATATATATATGCACCCTGTGGAGTGTACATCATACACACACAGGGACGCAGCATGCACACGGGGTTGCACACCCCACCGGCCTCGCACAGACTGCGTGGGTGCCCTGCAACATGCTCCCACAGCCCCTGCAGATCGCAGCCTGGGCCCTTGGGCCATGGCACAGCTCCCCAGTACCAGTACTACTCACGCCAGCCAGGGCTCCCGCCACTCTGCCTTGCATCCCGGTGGGTAGCCTGGGGGCAGGATTTGCCCCGGTGCGCAGCCTGCCTCGAGCGCTGTGCAGGGTCCTGGTGCAGCACTCTCCCTGGGGATGCACCATGCCAGCAGAGCTGGTTCCACGGCAAGAGGGGTGGCATTCAGCCACACCCCATGCCGAACCTCGTGTCCTAGTGCCACTGGGCGCCCTGGGCCAAGGACCAAATTCCCCTCCATCCAGAGTGGCACACACGGGCTCTCGGGGCAAGGCTGGAGCAGGAGCGAGAAGGGGAGCCCCGGCAGGAAGGCAGCGCTCAGAGCCAGGTCCCTGCCCTTAGCTGTCCCTTCTGCAGCGGTGACCTTCTGCCACGGGCAGAGGTTGCCACAGGCCCAGTTGGCACTGCGAATGCAAGGCAGGGCCAGGACTGGCTGCAGGCCAGAGACGTCAGCTGCTCAGGATGGGACTGCAGGGAGCTGCTGGCGATTTTGTGGGTGGCTCTGGCCTTCTGACCCTATGTTCACCCAGGGTGGTTAATGGGGCGGCACAGCTCCGGTCTTGCCCCCCACCAGCCTGCCCTTCCCAGGAGCCAGCATGGCCCTACGTGGAGCCGGCAGCTCGGCAGGCATGGCCGCTCACTGCAGCTGCACACGCCTCCCTTTGCCCTGCGGGACGGTAAACTGAGGCGCAAAGTGATGGTGTCGGTGGGAACAAATGGCACCCTCACCTCCTGGCTGCAAACTCCTCTGGATGGTGGTTTGTGTGGTGCAGAGGCAGGAGGTGGCTGGGGAAGAAGTGATGGGAGGAGGCACTGAGCCAGCCCTGCTATGCCCTGGCTCGGCGGGAGCGGGTGCTGCTGGCACTGCCCTCGGGGCTGGGTAATGGGGCAGAACCGATAGCAGCACCGGGGCTGTAACATGCACTTGTTTCCGGCACCTGGCACGACCGCAGGCGCCCAAGTCTGTTTTACGATCGGTACATTTGCTTCCCGGCTTGGGAAAAGGAAGAAAAAAAGCACAGGAGTGGAAAATAGCAGGTGTGTCCATCAAAGCACCAAGGAAACCTAAGCCAGTGTCACCGATCCAGCCCCACTGCCTGCCCCAGCATGGGTGCCCACCCCAGCACGCTGTTCCAGCTGCCAAGCCCTGCTCACCTTTGGCGCCTGTCAGCCCTGGCTGGACCACAAGGTTGCAGCTTGGGAGTAGCGCAGCCCCTGCTGCCCCATGGCCATCCCATGGCAGCAGGCTAGCACCCACATCAGAGCGGTGTGTGGGCACCCAGGGGTGGGGAGTCCTGCCCTAGCAGTGGGGGTGAGAGCTTTAGTGAGCACCCGTGGCTGGTGGTGGCTGCTGGGTCCCCCCTTGGTCCCCCCACCAGGGCCTGGTGTGGGATCGGGAGGCAGGAATTCCCTTCCACAGCACCACTCCTCCACTCGCCTGGGGCTGGGGGCCAGGGACCAGGCGGGTTGGGCACAGGAGGTCCCACACCGGGGCAGGGCACTGCCAGCACTGCAGGTGGCGCAGCTGGTTCTGGGCTGGAGGGCGCTGAGGAAGGGGCAGGTGAGATGCTGGCAGCGGGCTGCGATGTTGCACCCCCTCTGTTGCCCCTGCTCCTGTGCCTGGGGGCTCAAGTGGGTGCTTGAAACCCAGCTAGGTGCCAGAGAGAGGGAAGGGGGAGCCAGCCCTGCCACGAATGGGATGGGCAGCTTCAGAGGCGCAGGGGGATACCCTTCCGGCTGAGGCCCAGCCATGGGAACGTAGCAGGCAGGAGCAGCAACCTCCCTTCCCCATGCCATGCCTCTGGCTGTGCTTCCCCAGTCCAAGGGCATGGGCCAGACCTCCAGGCTGCTCCCACAGCCCTCTTCCCAAGCTTTTGGGCACAGGAAGGGATGTGGGGGCAGTGGCTGGAAAGGGGAAGAGCTTCCTCTCCTGCTCACAGGGAGGCAGAAAAGAATCCCCAAGCCTTTATCCCCCTGGTTTGGTGGACAATGATGGGACAGTGCTGCAGGGAAGCAAAGGGCAGGTCAGACCCTGCGCTGGGGCAGACCACCCTCCACCATGGGTGAATGAAAGCCAACTGGAAAGAGAGAGCGAGACAACATGGGCAGAGTCTGACCAGATCTTGGAAGGAAACCTGAGTGGAAAATTACCAGGCTGCTCCACTGTGCGCCCGAGCCGGGCTGTGTGTGTGATGCCTGCTTCTGGTCTGGGCTGAGGCTCTGGGGATGGTGCGGCACCAATTTATACCTGGGGCACCAAGTGCCTGCCACCACACGTGATGCTGTACCAAGCAGCCACTTCCATGGAGAAACTGCTCCCCCCCTGGCTGCCATGGCCCATGCTGGGGGCTGGGGCACAGGGCCCCAAGATGGCAGCAGCAGACCATGCCAGGGATCAAGAAGCACAGGGCACCAGTGAAAAACCTGACCAGTAGCTGGGCACAGAGTCACTGTGCCAGAGCCAGCACCAGCCAAACCAGCCTCCCCAGCTGGGTGCCTCCAGGAGAGCGAGTGCCCAGCCCAGTCTTGTCACCTCCTCTAGCTGGGATGAGGCAGTAGGAAACCTTCTTCAGCCCCACACTGGGCTGGGGCTGGGAGGGAGCAGAGGGCAGGGGCTGTGGGCACACGGTGTCAGCATGGTGCACATATGTGACCGTGCAGACACATGTGTGCCCATGCAGGTTTGCACACGCAGGAGTGCGAGATCGCGCATGTGTGCCATCACCCGCTGTCACACACACATGCAGAAAGGTGCAGCGCACACACTCCTGCCAGCCCATGGGCACCCTTAGCCACAAGGTGCCCGTGGGCAGCCCTGTGAGCTGTGCTCCCAGCAGTGCAGGCAGTGAGGAGCACAGCCCCTCAGAGGACACCCGCCTGCCCGTACACAACTGTCTCAGCAGCTCTGGCCCAGGACTGCTGTGCCAGCAAGGGCAGCTTGAAGGGTCAGCAGCAGCCCTGCGTGGTGCAGATGCAGAAACTGAGGCACGGAGCAATACACCGAGATCCCCAGGGAGAGTGGGCAAGGTGCCTCGGGCTCCCTGGCTCAGCACAAAAGGGCACAGACCAGATACCCCACCGCAGCCCAGCTTCATCCCCTGCCCCCAGCAGGTGCCACATACCGTGGGGTCCCGGGCAGGCATGTCGCAGTAGCTGTCGTTCCTCTTGCAGGGCAGGCTGGTGCAACGGGTGCCTGAGGGCGGCAGGGCAGAGCCGGGGGCAGCCTGTGAGGGGCTGAGGGGGGCCGTGGGAAAGCTGCCATGGCTGCTTTTCCTTCCGTAGCTCTCCAGGTAGCCGCGGACATAGTCAGAGCGTGTGGCAGCCTGGTAGAGACCCTGCAGGGCGCCGAGCTCCTGGTGGCCCCGGGTGCTGAGGGGGCTGGGGGTGGGTGCGTAGGCGCTGTCCGAGGCGTGCAGCCCCGAAAACTCCTGTGCCAGGTCTGAGTGGCTGATGGATTTGCGACGGCTGAGAGGCAATGTGGTGGGCAGGTAGCCCGGGGGGCTGCTGGGGGCTCCCACAAAGGTGTAGCATGCACCTCCACTCAGCCCGCCGCCAGCCGGCCGGGTCTGGGTGCGGATGTACGTGGGGCTCAGGCGGATGCTGGAGTCGGGGTACAGGGGCAGCCGGCTGCTGTCATAGCCGCTGGTTGGGGTCAGCCCTGTGTGGTGGTACCGGGGGGAGGCCAGATAGCTGGTTTTGAAGCCGATTTTGTCACTGTCTGCGTAAGATGTGGCCAAGGTGGATCCATAGGAGGTGTAGGAACTGTAGCCACTGGGCATCTTGCTGTAGGTGGTCTCGGCATAGCGGGATGAGTCGACGTACCGCTTCAGTGTGGAGGAGAGCTGGGACATGCTGGAGGCTGGGGCTCAGCGCACTCTCCTGGAGGCATTGACTGCAAGAGAAGAGCCCAGGGTCAGCTTCCACAGGCCATGGTCAGCACAATGGAGTGCCCACCACCAGCACGCACCCAGTAGCTTGCTAGCTCCTGCCTCACCTGGAGACCCTGAGAGGGATGGGCAGGCAACAATGGGAACCCAGGGGATGAAAGGTTTGGGGGGGAGCTGTGGGGTGCAGTGTGGCCATGGCTCCTGCCATCCGCCAGCCCTTCTGCAGAGCCTGGGACAGCAGGGCCCAGCTGGCACTGCCACCCACGTGCCTTCAGGCGCCTTGTACCACAGAAGGGAACCCCCGGGACACAGCCAGAGGCACCCAGCATCCTGGCACGTGTAGTCACCGAAGCCAAGGAACTGCAGCGGTCACCTCTGCACCAGCCCTGGCACCCCCGCCACACCGTCCTGTGGCTGTCCCACTCTTAGAGCTGGAGAGATGTCCCCAGTGCCTCCTCCAGATGGGAGGCAGTTGCCTGGTCACAGTCATGATGCTTAGGCCCAACTCTGGCTGAGACAGGCAGGCAGGCTGGACAGATCCAGCCAGCCCAGCACCTTCCCCTGGTTATTCAGAGCAAGTGCTGGGGCTTGGCAGGGGGCTGGTATTTCCAGCTCACTGCTAACACACCCTGTTTGTCTGAGAGGGAAACTGGGGCAAGGTTAGGGAGTCAGCACAGGAGTCCTTGCTGCCCATCCCTACTCCCCGCTTGGTACCTGGCACCAGGCAGTAGCTTGAAGACCTTGGCGCAGCTACAACCAGGCATCCCCTCATTGGGGTGGCCTGGCCACCCAAGCAACCTGCCCGTCTCCCTACTGTAGCTATGCCCTGTTAGCCTCCCATCAGTAATTCAAGCCCACGTGAGTCCTCCTGGTGAGGCAGCTGCTGTGCCCCGACCAGCCAGGCAGAACCAGCCCGCAGAGGGAAGCAACAGTCCACCACTCAGTCCCCACAGGGAGCTGGTGGCTTCTGTCCCATGGCACCTGAATGGGGAAGGAGAGCAGCATATGGGGGACAGGGACAGAGGTGCCCAGAGCCAGCTCAGAGCTGGGACAGGGCAGTGTGGCAGCCAGCAGCCTCCAGTGCCTGCAAACGTGGGCTGTCTGGAGCAGGAGGAAAGTTTGCTCTCAGCACACACACCGGTGGGCCGATGGCTGGTCCCCTACCTGCCCTGGGGCTGCAGCTGGTACTGGGGTGGGCAGGACCCCAGGTGGGCTCCTCTGTCCTAGCGTTGCTGGTGCTCAGCTTCCTGGGTGCCTGGTGTCCCTTCCCTGACAGGACAGCGGCTCATGTGGCTCTGAGAGTCTCCAGTCGCCCGGGAGATGACCCTGATTCAGAGGTTTTTCCCAGCCCAGCTGGGGCGGGCTCTGGCCCAGCTCCAAGCCGGGAGGTGACGGAGACGGTGCCTGGCCCGGCCATCACACAGCCCTGGCAGCCCACAGGGCACATCCAGGCTTTAGGCTGGATGCTGGAACCCCAGCAAGAAAAGCCACCACAGCATCACTCCCTGCCTGACCCTGGGGAGGATGCAGGCTCCTGCTCAGAGCCCAGGAATCCCTGGCCATGCCTGCCCCAGTGGGACCCCTGCCCAGGTAAGATGGCAGCACCCCTCTCTAAGTGTCACCCCGGGGATGGGAGCCACCCCAAGCCTCCCTGCCGCAGCCACAGTGTGTGTGCCCTGCATGTTCCATGGCAGGCAGCAGAAAGTGATCCCTATGAAACCAGAGTCGTAGGAGGGAGCTGTGCCCCAAGGGACGAGCCCCCTTGGCTCCACAGACACTGGGTCGGGGGCTGAAGTGGCTGTGGTGTCAGCTGCCCCAGCCATCCCTGCCCATCTAACCCTGGCATGGGAGTGCCACGGGACTGCTTTTAGGAGACGGTAGTGAGAAGCACCATCCAGCCACCACCGGTGACTTCCAGCCACCCGGCTGCATCCCGGTTGCTGTTGTTATCGCCCAGAGAACAACCATCCCACAGTGGAGAGGAAACTACTTACAAGGAAGAGCAAGGTGGAGCGCACAGACCTGTTTGGGAATGGAGGCTGAGGGGTGAATAATCTGCTCCCAGGCAATTACTCTACGAAACACCTGGCTCTTTCTGGCCAGGCTGCAGCCACCCTCGCCTGCACTGGGAGAGCCCAGGAGTGGTTCTGCCGGCCAGGATTCGACATGCACAGTGGAGAATTTTGCTTGGAGGGATGTGGGACCCTGGCCAAGGGACTGACACCCCCCACAGGTGCCAGAGTGAGAGTGATGGAGCCCTCAGCTCCCAGGGAGCCCATGCCTGGCTGCCCACCTTGCTGGAACACGGAGCAGCCTGGCATAGGGACCCTCTCTGGGCTGCTGCGGCTCCCTGTCCCCTAGCCAGCAGAGATGATCTGCCCTCAGGACAGGTGGCTCAGTGCTGGGACAGCCCTATGCAATCACCTACTGCCAGCAGTGCCTGTGCTCTCTGATGGAACCCTGTGCCATTGCCCACTACCAGTGGTGCTCGTGCCCTCCCACTGTGCTGTGCCACCACCGGCACCAGCAGCGGCTCCCTGTGGCTGTGTGCAGGGCACCTCTGCCCCTAGGACAGCCACCAGCTTGGGAGCAGGAGGGTAGCAGGTGCTTTCTGGCAGCGGGACAGGTCTCCGCTGGGCAGCACATGCCCTGGGGATGTGGGGGAGCCGACAGAGGGATGGGATGTGGGACCCAGGAGGGGGAACCTGCCCCAGACACAGCAGCTAACCCATTGGCATTGCGGGAAGAGAGGTCTTACCACGGAGGACCGCCGCATCTGCTAGGACTGCCTGTGCTGTGGAGTCCTCATGTCATGTCAGAGCGTACCACAGGGCTGCGGGAGAGCAGAGCGTGCCAGGAGCCAGAGGAGCTGAGGGGGTGTGAGAAAACCCCGGTTCCTCCCATCGCTTCCTGGCCTGCCTGGCCCCTCCCTGCCCATAATAGTGCTGAGCTTTCCTGCTGCCTGGCAAAGCCCTGGGGCTGGCATGGCTGAGTCAGGCCTCGTGCACCCTCATCATCCTCCCGGGGTGTCAGGGGAAGCTGAGGCACAGGAATGTCCGGTCTGCCATCACATGGCCAGGCAGCAGCCAGCACCAGGGACCGGGGAGCTGGGGCACCGTGGGGCTGCTTGGGCTGCTGGGGAGTCCTGCCCTGGCCTCCAGCTCCAGCAACCTTCCCGATGGAAAGCTCAGCCCAAAGCTGGGAGGAAAAGCCTTCGCCCTGGAGGCAGAGGAGCAGACACCCCACTCCTCCTCCACTGCTGTCCTCTGCCAGAGCCCTCCTGCCCGTTGGCCCAGTGGCAGCTGTCCCCCTTGTCAGCCGTGGAGCCCCAGGGCAGGCTCAGCTTACACAGCACTGGCTCCGTCCAAGGTGTTACGGCACAGCTGCTTCTCACTTACGCAGGCTTGGAGCTGTGTCCCCTGTCCCCTGAGACACAATGTCCCAGCCTGGAGGTTACGTGGGAGCTCCCAGCCCTCTGCAACAGCAGAGGCAGAGGGGGAACCCTGTGTGAAGCACCTTGCCTGCTCCAGCCTGACAGTGCCAGAGGGGTGGGACAGCCTCCTGCACATTCCCCGAGGGGGACAAGGCAAGGGATCCCTCTGGCTATCTGCATTTCTCTCTAGCAGCCCTGGGGGGAATGTGCTGCAAAGCGTTTCCTCCCTGCAAGGGGCCCGAGTCACCAAGGGGGGTCCTCAGTCAGCAGACAGAGACCCCAGGGCCCTGGGACACTTGCCAGCAGCCCTTCTCACAGCCCTGCTCCGGCACTCAGGGAGAAGCCGCCCTGGGTCCAGGGCTGCCCCCCCCGGCCTCGCACACCCCAGAGCGATCGGACCTACCCAAGGACACATGTGCAGCTAGGGCCAGCCTGGCCAGGGCCCTTGCCCTACCAGCCCCTGGGCCTGAGAACCCTCCAAACTCATGCCACGTGTGCTGGCCAGGGAGTCATCACCCTGGAATCGCTCGGTGCTGCTGACACATACCCACCCAGCTGCAGAACCTGCTACTTGCCGCTCCCAGGCCACCTCCCAGGCAGTAAAACCTCAAACCCACGGGGAACCTTGACGTAAGACCGAGGGCATGTTATTGCTTTGAGGTCTGCAGGTGGAAAAAAAGAAGGGACCCTGGGGAAGCGCCTGGGGACACAGCTCTGCCCACCTCAGGGGACGAGGAAGGTGCCAGGGAGCATGGCTTGCTGGAGGAGAGCTGCCAAGTTTTCTATGCATGAACTATGAACCTGCTCTCTGGAGATGCAGAGACTGCAAACCTCTCTCCTGTGGTTTTACCCAGCCAAAGGAAGAGAGGGGCGGTTTTGCTGGCACCTCTGAGCCTCTGATGCTGCAGCCCCCTCCCCAGGGCCGGTGTCCCCGCAGCACCCCCTCCACTCACCTGCGCAGGTCGCCGGGGTGGGTGGCCGGTGGCTGGTCAGGGGCACAAGGCTGGCATGGCAGGGGGCAAGTGGCTGGTCTCAGGGCTGAGTGTGGGGAGATGATCCTGCCTCCTCGGAGCGCTTCCCCTGGGGCCAGACAAGAGTGAGTGATGCAGAGGAGCTGGAAGCACCCAAGTCCTTCGCAGGTGTCAGGCCACCCCACAGCTCAGCCCATCCACCCTGCAGCGAACAGACGCAATGGCGGAGGGGGTTGAGCCAGAGGGCTGTGGGGCTGCGTAAAAACGGCACTGCAGAAATTCACAGCTCAGGTTACCAGCTAGATAAATATAGTGTCTTTATCTGACCTCACAGGGCACTGAAATGATCCTCTCGCATTCCAGCTTCGGGGAGGCTTAAAGGGGACGTGAACCCAAGGGGCTGGTGGCCCACAGCAAGTGTGTGCTGGGAAGGGAGGCTGCAGAGGCAGGGCCACTGTGGGAATGAAGAAGGATGACTGAGAGTAGGGACGGGGAGAGATTTGGAGAGGGAGATAGAGGTCCAGAAGTGAACGGATGGACGGAGGGTTGAGAGAGGGAGTGGGGTGGGACACAGCTTGGTGTGGGGGTCAGGCAGGCAGAAAGAAGGGGTGCCCATGGCTGTCAGTAAGGTCTGGAGCAGAGCATCAAGGTGAAGGGAGGAGGTGGTCTGAGTTTTGCCTGGCTTGGGGCAAGCCATGAGCCCCCTAAGCCTGCAGCAAAGGTGGGCATGTGGCAGCTGGCATGGTGGCACAGGGACACCCACCCAGCACTGCTCCCTGACGCCTGACCCACCCAGGGTGGCATGGCCTCATGGTATACAGGCATCTGGGCAGCTGTGACTCATTAAGCACCTGCCAAGGATAATTAGGAGGGATGCAATTATGGTGGTATTTTCCTCCCTCCTGCCCAGCTCCAGCCCTTAAATGGGGAGGGCTGTGTGAGGGACATGTCTGGGTGTGACTCTGGGAGGCTGCTACAGGGCCACCAGCGGTGTTAGGGGATGGTGGCAAGACCCTGCTCCCAAACCTGAGGGCGAGCATGCCCCACAGTCCCTGGCTCCCAGGTTGGCATCTTGACCCCAGGCAGGTAGCAGTGCATGGCTGCTCTGGCCGCTCTAGAGGATGCGAGAGCCCTTGGCAGCCCCATGGGCAGCGCGCAAGGCACGGGCATGCAGGAAGGACCCTGGCACGACAGGCACACTGCCCTGGGGCCAGGAGCTTCAGGACACGTGTGCACACCCAGTCCCACTCCCACATGCGCTCCCAGCCCCAGCAATTCCCTGCCTGGAGAGCGGCCGGGCCAGGACCAGCCCCAGGGTGCCCGCTTGTACCTACCTCGTTTTCCCCCCCTGCCAGCACAGTGGGCAGCCCTGGCCCTGAGCTCACAATGGGGCGAGGTGGGGCCTCCAGGTTGGCGCGGCTGGGATAGGGATAAGGACAGGGATGGGGGCAAAGGGCCTGGGTGCAGGGGTCTGTGCTCCCGGCAGGCAGGAGGGAAGGCAAGTCTTGCCCCTGCCTGCTTCTCTCCACAGGGCTCAGGCTGCTGGAGGCCTGGGGACAGGAAGGGCGTCTCCCCAGCCAGGACGCCGAGGGCACAGGCTGCCCCTGCCCTCGCTGCAGGCTGCAGCCCAGCGCTGCCACAGCCCCCACCCTGCCGCACACATGGTGGCCGTAGCTCCAACACACAACCTAGGGTTTTATTGTGCAGACAGAGGAACACTCCTGGAGGACAGGTTTTTTTTGTTGTTGCTTTTCGTAGCATTCTTTTTTTTCCCCCGTAACAGAATTTCTTTTACGACAAGCTGTGGAAACAGTTACAAGTGTTCACAGAAAAATGAGACTCGAGATGCATCCGCGCTCTGCTGGCTGGGCTCTGCGCCTGCCCCGGCGCTCACCAGCAAGCCCAGGGAGCTGGTCACAGCCAAACCTCAGCTATACATGGCCTCAGCAGCACTAGACAGCAAGCAAGCAGGCAGGGATGGGCACGGGGGTAGGAGGCAGCTCGCAGTGTCTGAAGAAGAGCAAGGAGCGGGGAGCAGCTGCTGTGAATTGCTCTCAGCCGTGGTGGCGCAGCCCAGGCTGCACAGGTAGCTCAGCAGGGCTGGGGTTCACCCCATGGACCCAGATGCTCCTGCCTGCATCTTCCCCTGCCCCTGTGCCCTTCCCTGGGCAAGGGCGGAGCAGGGCCCTCCAGGTCTCTCTCCCCAAGGCCAGCTGGGCTGCTCCTCACCCAGGAGCCATCAGGTTTCAGGGAGGCCGGGGCAGCAGCCCACCAGTTCCTTGGGATGTGGGCTGTGCTCGGCATCCCGCTCCCTGCTCTCGCCGACCCCTGGGAATGTCCTGGGTGGCCAAGAGCTGGGCTACCCTTAGGCCCTTTTCTGCTCTTAAATGGAGACAGGGAAATGCTGAAAGGGAGGAAGCACATGGGCTCCTCCCAGCAGCATGGAGGGACTGGAGGAAGACTGTGCTGGAAGAAGGCTGCTGAGCCTACCCAGGGCCAGGCACCAGACGTGTACCATGAGGAAGGATTAGGGCCCCCAGATGTTCCCTCAGGGAAGATCAGGTGAGTGCAGAGGAGTCCCTGTGGAGTCCTTGAGGCCACACTGCCATAGGGGAGCCCCCTCCCCACCAGCCTGCCTGGATCCAGCTCCAGGGTACTTGGGGAGGGGAGCAGGGGTGAAGGCAGGGCTGTGGCTAGCTCAGAGAGGCTCTGCTTGCCTCCACTGCTGGCAGCAATTCTCTCGTCACAGCTAAGGGCTGGTCCCTGGGAAGAGCAAGTGGTGTCTTGGGCTCGGGCAGCCCAAAGGTACCAGATGATGTCTGGAGGAGGCCTCACTTCCAGCTCAGCTGTAAAAAACAGATTAGGAAAAACTTGTTGCCAAAACACATTTGCACTGACCCCTCTCCCATGGCCCCAAAAGAGCCCTGAGGAGGCAGGGGCATTTGATGGGTGTCCACCAGACTTGGTCCCCTCTCTTTCCTCCCAGCCTGGCCATGCCCAGCATCAATCCGTGCCTCCCCTGCTCCCTCTGTCTCTTCCTCGCTTGCTCTGAGACAGGACTCGCCTCGTGCCCCTTCCCAATTGCAGGAGCTCAGGGTGACTCAGGGTGAGAGGAGCAGGCTGAGAAATCAGTAAGTCACCCGGCTAGTGGGCAGGGCGGGTCAGGGACGCCAGCAGCCCCAATGTCCTCCAGGGGCTGGAGGCACAACACCCAGTATGGGGACCCCTCTGCATGTTCTTGCATCATCTCTCTTTCTTACCTGCCAATCCAGCTGTCTTTCCCCAGCTGAGAACAGGCAAACCCCCAAAATTAAAAGAGACGGGAGAAGCAGGCTGTGCAGGGCTGAGGCTCCAGTGCTCCCAGCATGAGCAAACCAGCCAGCCTGCTGAGCAGGGAGGTGCGATGGGAGAAGCAACACTGCTAGCAGAGCCACCATGCTTCAGAGCAGGGTGTGTGTGCGTGTGATGGTGGGTCTTGGCACAGGATGGTGGTTAGCGTTAGATATACATATATATAGAGATAACACAGAGAAAGGTTTCACTTGTTCCAAATGGTTCAGCTTCTCTTTCCAAGGGCTGCGTTCTGGTGGGGGAGGCGAGTTTGCTGGGGTGCTTGGTGTGTGCGTGCATGTGTGCGTGCTGTGTGTGCTTTTCCTTTCACAGGGACACGAAGTCCACGGCT
Source organism: Phaethon aethereus (assembly GCF_964289735.1). Taxonomy (NCBI): domain Eukaryota; kingdom Metazoa; phylum Chordata; class Aves; order Phaethontiformes; family Phaethontidae; genus Phaethon; species Phaethon aethereus. The sequence continues at coordinate 2,432,558 of NC_138599.1, forward strand.
TGCAGGAGAGGCAGGGAAAGGAGAAGTAGCAGAAGCCACGAAGTGTTCTGGATCAAGAGGCTGAAGCCGGCGCATTTCTCCAGTTTGTCTGTGAGGACAGGGAACGGGGAGGGAGAGAAGAGCTGCAATGAAATCCCTTGGGAACAGGGATCAGGCTGTGTGTTACAAGGGGTGCTGGGACTCAGCTTCTTGCCTTTTCTCTGCCACAGATATGCAGCAAGTCCCACCCTGGTCCCTTGCCTGTTTCCCCTCCCACCCCTGCCCACATAGCAGCAAAGCTTTTGAGGACACAGAGACCCTGGGAAGCATAACCCTGCCTGTGCCTGACTGAGGTGACAAGGGGATGGGCACCAGGTAAGACGAAGGGCTCTGCAACTGGAGTGCTGCTCCTGCAGGATGTAACTGTGGAGAATCCCCACTGTGCTCCCACTCCAGACCACATACCTCTTCAGTCCTTCACTAGCAGACTTGTTCCCTCTGCTGGGACTGACTATGAAGCATCACCTATGGTGGGAAATCCGGGCAATGTGCCTGAGGCAGGGCCCAAGAGAGGCAGGGGTAAGCAGTCTGAAATGGAGCAGAGTGAGGCCATCTGTGGGGCTGACTGCTCTGCTTGCAGTAAGAAGGGCATGTAAGGGTTGGGAAACATTTATGGGGCTCAGGGACGGTTTGGGGATGCCATAGGGGTTGTAGTTTTCTCTGCTGGCCCTGCCAAACCAAGGAGCAGCCCATCTCACCTTTGATGACAGTGATGTTCTTTATCTGGTTGCCAGTGTAGTCGTTGGTGGCCTTCAGCTCACACATGTAGACACCCTCATCGCTGGTGGTGAAGCTCTGCAGGTAGAGGCACACCAGGTTCTTGTGCATGGTGACGTTGGCTCGGGTCCGGTAGATGTTCTCAGAGACACTGATGGTGCTGTGGATGACATGCTTCCTGTTGTCCTTGGTGATGCTGAACTCATAGGTCAGGGGGTTGCTGGTTTTGTTCTCATAACGGCAGTCCACCCGGAGGCTCTGGCCCAGCAAGCAAGCACTCAGGTCTTTGATCATCTGGCAGTGGGCAGCCTGGAGGACTGGGAGAGGCAAGCAGGGGTTGGATAGGGAATGGTGAGCACTGGGGATGCCCATGCAGCCTCCTGGCCCTTGCCTGGCTGCTCTGGGCTGAGTTTGCTGGACAGTGGGGAGAGGATGCGCATCTGCTGATTGTACCTGTCAGAATGACAGCAATGCCGACGGTGGGGTTCATCTCTACGCTGAGGTGCCTGGTGGTGGCTGTCACCAAGAAGGGAGCCTGGGCAGGGAGAGAGAGAGGCGGTTAGCCAGGCCATTGCCCCGGCACACAGATGTGGGTGCTCAGTAGTGCAGACAAGGGCACACGTGGCACAGGCAGGCAGGCTGCCTCTTCTCTCACAAACGATGCTCCATAGTCTGCTCTTCGTCATGATGTCTGATCCACTGCACAGGCACTGGCTGGCCCTGCAACAAGCTAGGGAGTCAGGCACTGTGTGTCTGGCCAGCATCACCTTTCCATATCCGCAGGCAATGCCAGCCACACTCTCTTTTCCCTGTCTGGATCCCCCACGCCAGACATCAAAGGAGCGTGGCACAGACCTGCAGCTGCCTGCAGCGAGGCCTGCGTGTGCTTTCCTCTCCTCCTTCTGCCCTGTGCCCAGGCTGGGTGCCTGGTCAAGGGACAGGCAGGAGAAATCAGGATGTGCCCTGGTGCCTGCGCATCATGGCCAGAGGGCTGCGGCTCACGGCAAGCGTGCTGACCGGTGAGCGACCCTCCCTCGGTGTCGGCGAGCACCAGGCCTCCCAGCCCCCCTGCAGCTCCAGCGGGTGAGCTCAGCAAAGATGACTCATTGTGACGCAGTGAGGGAAAAGGGCCAAGAGCAGCGAGAAGACACGGCAACTGGACAGGGAGCCAAGACTGCCGATGGATGGCACCAAGTCTCCAGGGGCTGAGCTGAGCCTGCCCAGCCACAGGGTGGAAGGTTTTGAGGTGGCAGAGTCCACCTTCTGGGTCCCTGGCCTGGTGCCTGCCTCTTTTCAGGCTGCCTCCTGGTCTATGTGGGTAAGGGGCTTGCGGATGTGCCATCAAACCCCCAGGGCTGTTGACAGGGAGCCTTTCTGCGGGGCAGGGGCGGCAGCCTGCGGGGTCGCGCCGCCACCCCCAGGGCCGCCCAGTGCGGGAAAGCGTGGCGGCGGGGCTGCCCAGGGCGGGCGAGGCCGTGCCTACCCGCCCGGTGCCGTCTGCTGAGAGGAATCAATTAAAGGTTTGCAGCCCAGCCAAACAGCCGCATGGGGAATCCAGCCGCAGACATGCAGAATGGAGAGAGAGGGTGGGGGAGCAGCAAAAGCACACGTGAGTGCTGAAGGACACACGGAGCACGCTGCAGTCGGTCCTCCAGCTGGGAATGTGGGGCCAGGTCCAAGAGGGTGAGGTGAATTACCAGCCCTTTGGGACTCCAGGCTGGCAGAGGGGAGAGCAGACCCCCAGTTTGCTCCATCTGAGCCTGGTTAAGCATCCAGGGGAGAGCTAGGAACTGCCTGTACTGCAGCCAGCTGGATTTTTCTTTTCAGCATTTTTTGATCTTTCATGTAACATTCTAGCGGGAAATACCAAAACTATTTGCTCACCCTGAAGCTGTGAAAGATCTCTGTAACCACAACCCTGAACAGGAAGAAAAATTCCTTTCTGTTTGGTCTTGACAACCAAGAGGTTGCAAATGGGGGCAAAAGCATGATGAAGGACATTACCCAAGTCTCCTCTGGGTTCCTAGAAGATGGCCCCATCCCTTGCTTCGTCATTTCCCAGCTCCAACCCACTCCTCTTTGAATGTCCTAGGAGACTATCTAGGACACAGCCAGGCTTTCCTCCAGAAAATCAGTGCAAATAAGCTCCCAGAGAGGGGGGCTTCTTCACATCTATGTGCAAACACACTCAGATCTTCCAGGCTCTGGGTTCATGAGCCCTTGCATCCCTTGTACTCCTCCTCTCCTCCTGACACTGTGCTGGGAGCAGAGCTAGCCTGATAACTCTCACTCTTGCATGAGGGGAGTGCTGTAGGAAGCATGCAGGGGCTTTGCGTAGGGACAGGACTCACGGGGACGGTGGCATCAGCGTGACCCCAGCCCTTGCAGAGCAAAGATTTCTGGCATGGTCTCTACCACCTGCTCGGCGCCACACCACGGTGTGCCCACTGCCGTGACAAGGGTGACAAACAGGCTCTGGGGATGGTGGAGGGAGAGGCGTCGGGGAAGAAGCGAGCCAGACCGACGGGCTGAGAGAAACCAGGAGCCCCAAGGCACCGGGCTGTGCTCGGGGGCGGCAGCCAGCAAAAGGCGGGTGCATGGGGCCTCCCGGGCGCGCGGTGCAGGCAGGCGGGCGTGCAAGGAAGAGCGAGGCGGGCGACACCTCTGCCCGGGCCCGGTGAGGGGCAGGAGGGCTCGGGGCGCGAGCTGCCCCCCTTGCAGGGAGCGGACACGCGTGTGGCAGCGCCTGGGAGCCGGAGGCGCGGTGCGAGGCTGGCGGGTGCGTGCGTGCGCACAGGCGTGCCCACGGAGGGATGCCGCAGTCCCGATCCTGGGGGGGGGCACCAGCACCAATGCGAAAAAACCGAGCGCCTCTCCCTCGGTGGCCGCCGCCCGCTGGAAGCAGCCCCTCCCGGAGGCCGGGGGCCGAGCGGAGCATCCCGCCGCCGGCCGCCCCCCGGGCAGGGGCAAGAGGCTCCTCCGGCCCCGCCGCCCCGCCCGGGGGCTGCGGACCCTCCCCGCGCCCTCCCCCGGCGGCGGCGCCAGCGGTGTGCCCCCATCCCTGCCGCCGGTGCCCCGCCGGCGGGGCCCTTCCCGCGGGGCGGGGGCGGCGGCCCCCGGAGCCGCCCGGTGCGGGAAAGCGTGGCGGCGGGGCTGCCCGGGGCGGGCGGGGCCGTGCCTACCTGCCCGGCGCCGTCCGCTGGCTGCCCGCGCTGCCGCCCGCGGGGCTGCCGGCGCTGTCCGCTGCTGCCCGGCGCTGTCCGCTGCTGCCCGCGCTGCTGCCCGCGCTGCTGCCCGCGCTGCTGCCCGCGCTGCTGCCCGCGCTGCTGCCCGCGCTGCTGCCCGCCGCTGCCCGGCGGGGCTGTGGGCGGTGCGGCGCTCCCGCAGTTTGGGAAGGGCCGGGCGGGGGCCCCAGCAAATCAGGGCCGGGCGGCGTCACGCAGGCTCGGCCCCCGGCCCTGCGGCGCGGGGGGGGCTGCCTCTGCGGGCCTGCCCCCGCCCCGAGCTGCGGCCGCTCCGGTGCCGGGGGACTCGGCCCAAGCCCTGTGCGGCGGGCGGGGTGCGGGGGGCCAGGGAGGAAGGGAGCCCCTTGGGCGGGGGCTTGTCCCGGCCGGCGCACGGGGGTCCCGTTGGGTCCCCCTTCCCCTCTTTCTGCAGACTGGAAAGGGCAGCAGATCTCCATTGCCATGGGAACATCACATTTCGCAGAATTGCTGCCAACCACCAGCCTCCTCCCGGCAACGTGGGAGTTGTTTTGCTGGGAAAGGAGCCTGCTTCGGAAGCGGAAAGAGCTTGGCTTGGGCTTTGCTGAGGAGGGGCCTCCCCAAACATGTAATGCTCAGGTGCCTGATGAGGCCAGCCTGCACCAAGTCACCAAAGATCCATGCAACACAGGTCTTCCTCCACTCGGGAAATGGTGGCAGGAATGGCAGGGGACACAGCTGAAGCCCTGTCTATGATGCCACTGGCCATCAGCCTTAAGTTTTAGTCTTGGAACCCACAGGCTCCCATCACCACATGGCTGGGAAGGGGCTAAGCAGAGTTGCTTCTGCACAGGCGAAGTATCTTTGAACAGAGCAGCCTGGCAAAAGACCTCTTCACGGCTCTTGGAGCAAGGTGGAGATGGCAGGAGAGGCATCAGGCAGCTGCCATCCTTGGGTGTTTGGGTCCCAAGGCACCCCAGTAAGGAGCAGAGGTGTGCAGGATGGCCTGCCCTGTCCTGACCTCCTCCCACACCCCCTGGCTGGGCTCTGCAAAAAGGGCTGGCATTGTGAAAGTTGATAGGAAAAGTCATATTCTGCTCCAGCAGAACCTGATCCCAGGTGACATTTGAGTGCTGAAGTTTTGCAAGCTGGCTGTGCAGCGGGTTTTTGCTAATTCTACAAAATCCTGGCTCTGACTGCTTACTCCCTACATGGGCTGCAGGCATGCTGCCCCAAGTGGGGCCAGACACCCAGGCTGGCCAGGGGGCTGTGATGCCAAAGGAGGGTGCAGCGAGGTTCCCAGTGTACTGCCATGAGGAGAGCAAAGGCCTGACCCTATCTATTGGGGCAGCTGGGTATCGAATGGACCCAGGCTGTGGGGTCATTCACAGCAACACAACTACAGTGGTGACCGAGGATGGTACAGACACACACACTTAGGTCCCTTTTACATCTAGCCCCACATCTCCACAAGCTGTGTCTCCTCCACATGCCCACCCTCACCCCTGGCTATGCGAGAAACCAGGGAATTCAAGCTTGAAAGATTGGCTTTTGGAGGCATGCAGTTACCCAAGTCCCATTGCAAGAGATTTTGGCTCCCTTTAAGTCTCTGGCTGGTGGTGCTGTGGAGGCAGGTGTGATTGTGCAGTTTCTGGGCAGTGCTGGCAGCAAGCATCCTGCCTAGATATTTGCAGGAGGCTTCTTGCAGAGGTTCTCCAGCTGGATAGTCCTGTCACTGCAGATTGCAGTATGCTGCCATCCATAAACCAGAGAAAATCAGTCCCCAAGTCACACCTATTGCAGAGGCCTCCAGATAGTGGCTGAAGGAAAAGAAAAGGGTGGGGAGGAGAAAATCTAATAATGACAGACGAATGGAGAGGTAGCAGGCAGTGTTTGCAGTGGCATATGTCAGACAGACAGACAAGCATAAACAGGGGCAAGGAGGTAGCCAAAGAGACACAGTGCAGCACAGCAGTGCAGATACCAGCAGGCATGGGTCAATGCGGTAGGACAGCCGGACAAGCAGGGCACAGACAGCCCTCCTAGGATCTCAGATCAGCCAAACTGCCCCTAGCTTCTGCCTAGAGAGAAAGCCAGGGCATGTGGGGAGTCCTTCTGCTCCGCTGGAGTGTTTTGGGGGCATCGCTGCTCCCAGTAGCTCAAAGACTGTTTCCAGTAGCTGCAGGAGGCAGGCTGGGAGCAGAGGCACTGAGGGGGGATCGTGACTCAGGTGTCTGGTGCTGCTGCAGCAATTAAAACCTGGCCTTGCCCCAAGGACATCCTGCTGCAGGGGATGTCCTTCTAGAAGAAAGGTGGGTGCACATCCTTCCCAAGAGGAAGATCTCTCCCCTGCTGTCAGCCTACCCCCAAACACAGGAAGAAGAGAGAGAGTTTCTCCCTCTCCTTCCTGCTCATGAATCACAGCACAGCAGTACGCTCTGGGTCCTGCTCAAAACGCGACAGCAGAATGCCCATGCAGCAGCTGGTCCCTACCAGCAACCATTTGCTCCCCCACTACTAATTACTGGAGAGGGGAGACATGAGGTGCCCGCCACCAGGACCTGAGGGCAGCACTCCTGGGGAGAGACCCCTGGCATCCTCTCCAAGGCCATTAGAGCTGGGGAGTTACGGGATGGAGGAGTGAGGGACAGCATCCGAGAATCAGTGCTATTGATCTGGCAGAGATCACAGCTCTATTGGGCTTGACTGCAGGCCTCGCAGCGCAGCGCCTGCCCCTGCATGTCCCCACTCTGCCTGGCAGGCTGGACAGAGCCCAGAGCTCCAGGAGGGCTGCAGAGGATTCTCACTGCACTAAGCCAAACCCAGGCTCTTCCCATCCCATCTTTGAGGGACAAGAAAGGGAGGCTGCAGAAGAGCTTTGCCCTTGATCAGAGAGACAGAATGGCCCCTGGGAGACCAGTGGGGCCCCATGGATGCTATATGTAGCACGGCCCAGATATGAAGCCCCTGGGCTTTGTGGCACCACTGCACAGAGCAGGGGTGGAGGAGACTGTGCTCCCCTCATTCCTGCAGGCAGCACATAGCCATGGAAAACAGGGGCAGGCAGGGCTCCTGCTGCAGCACTGGCCTGGGGTCTGCTGTGTTTAAGCAGCCATGTTAGCCTAGCAAAGGAGATGGCTGGCTGGCACAAAGCCCCATCTCTGCCAGGGTGCTTTGTCTGCAGCGTGCAGGGCTCCTCCTTGATAGCCTGTACCTGTTTCATGGCTGTGTCCTGGGTGCAGAGAAGCCCCAGAGACTGAAGAGCTCGCTCTAACAGAGTGATCCAGGGATAGGAAATACCTGTGAGGAATCGGCTCCAGTCCCTGCACTAAAGTACCTGCCAGCAGGAACATCCCTCCCTTCCCTCCATTCCTCCCTGTTTGCCTGTGTACTCTGGCTAGCAGAAAGTTCTGGCTCTGTGCTCACACCCAGTCATGCAGGAGTGCTGCAGAGTGGGGATGTTGTGCCCTCCTGCTTGTTGTGGTGGCTTGCCTTGAAGGGAGGCTTCTCTGGGAGGCTGCCAGCAGTGAATACTCACTACAGTGTAGGATCCCCCATAGTAAATCCCTGCTTCATCTGGCACTGCTGCCTTTCCCTGTTACTGGGATCTGGGAGCCACCAGGCAAGATCCCAGCAGTGCAGCTCTCCTGCCCAACCAGAGCAGAGCAATTCTCCTTGCAGTCTAGTGTCCATCTGGAGGAGCGGGTGACCACCTCCCTCTGCCTCTAGCACTTCCGGCCCAGGGCCACTAAAATCTTCCTGCAGGAGACTTAGAAATCCTTGTGGGAGCCAGCCAGGATGCTAGGAGCCAACTCAGCCTGGAAGAGGGGGTTGACTGAGGCACAGAGCTCTCAGCTTGCTCCATCTGCTCCCCAGACTGAGTGGGAACAGTGCTTGGTTGCCTGCTCCAGCCCCCTCCTCACTGCCTCCCATTGCAGCCAGTGATGCATCCTGCTTGGCAGGGACTAGTTTTTTTCACCACACAGCTGCTGGGACAGGAGAGCTGCATGCCCTGCAAACCTGATGTCTGCTGAGCTTAGAGGGAGACTTGTCCCTGGGGGGAGGAGAAACATCTCTGCCAACTGAACCAGGCAGGTTTGTCAGGTAACTCAGATCCTAGCTCAGAGTTTGTAGATTGATATCTCTTACCTGCAGGGTGAGTGCCCAGAGGGCCCGTATTCAACTTCTTTGCAAGGGTGCCGCATCCCACGGGCTCTTCATATGGGAGTTAACATGGACAGAGAGTTTGAACTGCGAAAAGATGCCACTTCAGATGGTGAAATCCCCTCCTCCACCTGCTGAACACCCTATGACACATCACCACCCCCCGCCACCCCCTTAAGATGACCATCAAGGGGAGTACCTATGGGGGGTCATGCCAGGTTGTGCAGCATTAGAAGCCCCAGACAGGCAGCTGGTTCCCAGAGCAACTTTAGACCCCTTTGTTTTGAGGGAATTTATCTGTGTGGGAAAGGAGAAGCTCCTAAGGGCCTCCTAGGAAGATGCTGGACAGAGAAAGGGGTGTAGAGCACAGCACTGCTTCTGCTCCCCATTCCTAGCCTAGCTTTCTCCTCTCTGTCTCAGGAGGGATGAATAATGCAAGCTACAGAAAATGGAAATAGCTTCCCTGAACTTTCTCCTCCTACCTTCTGGGCCTTAAGGAATGGAAACAGTTTATTAGTGTTCTTTATTTATGAAGAAAGCATCAGGCCAGGGTAGTTAACTCTCAACCACACAGGTTCCTGCAGATAGTTCCAGAAGAGAAAAGCCACTGGAAGCAGCTGCCTGTAGGGTCCCCCCTGTGCTCCAAGCCAGCCAGGCAGCTCCTCACTCTGGAAAGAGGTAGGTTAAATAAAGGCAGGCACGTTTGCCCCTTTCGGGCACAGAAAACAGGGCTCGGTCCTATATTGAAACTGGATACTGTCAGGAGGACGGATGAGAGAGGGAGGCCCAGGCCTGGCTCTCACCCTGGCAGTGCTGGAAGGGCCAGGGCTGTCGTCACAGCACATACAGCGCTTCTCTTTAGCAGCCAGCCAGCTGCTTCCCGCACTTGGGTTTGTGTCATCTGCTCCAGTGCTCGCTCATCTCCCCTATTGTTAGCAGGGACAATGGGAGTGTGTACCCAGGCTGGGTGAGGAAGGGCTTCCCCCTGCTCCCTGCCTTTTCTGCAGCTGATATGGGCCAGCAAGCCTGAGCTGCTGGCGTGCCTCCTTAGTTCTCCTGCCCCAAGGACACTGGAGCACTGGGGCAGAGGCAGAGACAGCACTGTCTGCCCAGAGCCTGCTGCCAGCTCTCCTTGGAGGTACTTGGCAAGCCCTGCTCTCTGCATTACCCTTCTTCTCAGCATCAAGCCACAAACACTAGCATCCCTCCAGCCACATCTGGCCCTGTGACCAGACTTGTGCTGTCCTTAGTCACTCAGCGATTCCTCCCAGTCCATCAGGACAAATTGTTCAGTGCAGAGGGAGATTTTCAAGTGCTTCCCAGGCAGTTTTTTACCCATTGTTTTCTGCTTCAGTTTGCTTAGGAGGCTGGGGAAACTTATGTTTCTGGGGTCTTGTGGCAGAGCTAGGAAGCCCAAGCCCCCTGACCACATCTCTTCTAGTCTCCTTCAGGGACAGGAAGCAGATCACGTCATATCTCTGTGCATCAGTTTTGGCACAGAAAAACATGTCCTGAAGCAATTCCTTCCTTTTTTGTCCAGGCCAACCCTCTGATTTGAAATACTGGTCTCTAGGAGACAGATTGCCAATAAAGACAGCACAGTCAAAAAGAATGGTTGAGCTTTTGTAAAGAGAAACCCAAAACAATGGCTAAAAGTTAGAAATGAACAGGAAAGAAAAAAAACGTTGATTGTAGCAGTAGCAGTCACCGAGGTACCCACTAGGTGTGAGTGCTCTTCAATATTACTCACCCACTATGCCAGTGTGAGTGCTCTTCAACATACTGAGTTACTACAAGCACCAAGGTGGCAGTTAGAGGCCCTCCAGCAAACACAGTCGCAATCACTCCATTTATGCTATAGCACAGAATATTGTTGCTAACAGTGGTACAACAGCAAATGGCTGAAAATGCTGTTGTCTTGTGCTTTTTCCATCATACTGTCTCTCAAGGCAGGCAAGAGGGCCCAGCCTCAGCCCACCATGAGCCTCTTGGTCCACCATACAACAGCTCTCATGGAGACCTCCCCCAGTGTTTCTGCACCTTTGGAGCACCACACACAGGCACTTCCAGAGTGCCAAAGTTTGCTCAAAAGTGGGGTGCTGCTGGGAAAAAGCAACACACAAGCCAGGGCTCTGTCCCTGTGGGCCAGGAGCAGCACAGCCTTCACAATTCAGCACTTAACCAAAGAGAGGTGCAAGACATCATGGGATTTTGCCCAGCCACAGGCTTGCTTCACCTCTGAGGTGATAAAGCAGAATGAATGAGTCTGTCTAAAGCACGTGCCTTTTACCAGAGAGGTAACATTTTGGAACTCCCATGTTGTGATAAACGGTGTTAAATGGGCCTCAATTATCCTCAAAAAGTATCCTTTTGATAACATTTTCTATACTGAAAGAACTCAAGGCTCTGGAGCTGAATTATCAATAGCAAGCAGTTCTGGGGGGCGTTTAGTTGGAGATTTAGCATAAGCCTGATTCATACAGTGCCATTTAATAACCTTAAACTTAGGGAACTAACTCCAACGTCAATAAAACCTATTTACCTCATAGCCGAAGCCGAGGCCTGCCTTTTGTATGGACTGCACTTTGTCATCTGCCAGCATAAGTTGCTAGCAAAATCTTTCTTAAGTTTCATCTCATCACCACCATTTCCCTAGGAAGACAAACCTTAAATGCAGTTTTGGTTTGCGTGTTGGAAAGATGATTAGCTTCCCGTCATGATCTTGTCATCTTTCTGAGTTAGTGCTGCTTTATCTAAAACATGGTAACTGAACAAGCTGATGCCCTTCCATTTCCAGTATGTTTTAAGTTTGGTCTAGTAGCACAACATATATAGCAAGAAACAGAACAACATCCTTCTTGCTTTGAGGACTTCATAGAGGGACACCACCACAGCTGCCAACTACTGTCTGGTCTGTAACCACAAGCATCAAAACAAAAAGGCTTGAAAGGAGGACAGCACTGGCGAGACGCCCATGGAGAAAAGTACCACAGATACCACAGCCATGCCAGGCAGTCTCTATTCTGCACTGACTGCTCTTTGCAAGATCTCACTTCAATATTCCAACAGCTGCCACTTTACTCCTTTAAGTGATACCAAAACTTCTCCTCAGGAGTTGCACATCAAAGCTGTTGCTCCCACACAACAATGGGTTTATTCCAAACCCTTCATATTGTCCAGGGCAAGGCAGGGACACGTGTAGCTGCTCTGTTAAGAGGCCCTTTTCTCTGGTACTGACAGCTGAAAATCTGTATAGCCGTGTATCATTACTGGAAATAAAAAAGTAAAGGCAACACATAAAGAATAAACCTTCACAACTTTTAAAAGGTCTTTATTGCAAAAAGTAAATGCCCCACCATGTTTACTGGAAGAAATATCTCGATGTAGCTTCAAATAGTTTGAACATGTTCAGAACCAGAAGCTACATAGCACTTAGCTAAACATTCATTCCTAATGGAGTTTGGGATCTTGCCAGCCAGCACTAGATAAGTTAACTTCGTCTCCTCTTCTTTTAAGATAATTTACATGGTTTATTAATCTGTGAATTGCTTCTAACAATTTAACAATCTCCTGTATATTACATGCACAGTTTTATATTTTCTGTCAACAAACCACCCAGGAACAGGTTGTAACACTGTCAAAGGCGAAGAACGTCACCTGCCTTCCAGTGCATTTAGGAAAGCTCTTTCAACTGGCCCTGCCACAGCCCTGAAATACTGCACTACTGTGATGCAGCTCCACAACTCCCCATTGTTTCACTGCTCTGGTGTCTGCTCTAGTATTCTTGTGAGTGTAGGCTTTGACAGCTACTTACAGGAAGCACAGAATAAAATAAGTACATAAATAACCCCAAGGGCAACAGTGCAGCCATGCTCCCCTTTTTTTGTTTTGAAAAGAATTCCTGCATCTCCTTGTTCCAGCAAATCCTCTGCTACAGTGGCTACATGGACTGCCCCCAGGGAGTCCTGCTTCTAGGCCAGAAGGGGTACCCAGGGGCTGAGCAAGTGGGGCCAGGCCCTGCACACCGGCTGGACAGGGACTGGAGCAACTCCAGCCAGCCACCAGCAGTCCCAGAGCTCTGCCCCATAAGATGGCCACTGTAATAATGGCAAAGGCACTTATCTGGACAGCACCTGATGGTACGCAAGATTCCATGGGGAAGCACCTGGGACCAATACAAAACAGTTGTGACAGCAATAACTGCAACCGCTGTTACAAAGAAAAAAAAATGTGTAGTATGGTATTAAGAACACAAGTAAGAGAAAAACTAGGTATGAAAATTACTATGAGTATAACACAGAGCTCAAAACAGCATTTTATTGAGGATCAAGAACATAGTAACAGGGAAAAGGGAAGTCACAGATGCTGTCCCTTGACAGAAAGGACAATGTTTTTCTGGATGTTAAGGTCCAGCTGCTTTATCCCCTGTGACTATACGGCAATAAACCGAAACATATTTAGAGACAAAACCACCAAAAAGTCCCTAGTCTAGAGGATGGCAAACAGCCTAATAGAACAGTTCTACCAGAGAAAAAACCTTCAATGTACTGGTATACCGCATTCCCCAGAGCTGCATGTGTGGTGCAGAAACAGGCCATGAAGGAGGTGCTTAAGAACAACAACCAGCACTGAAGTATCTCATGAATATCCCCAGCATCCCAGAAAAAGCCCCTACATCTGGCCACCTCTGAAAGGCTGGGGCCAGAGATACCCGCCTGATTACAGGGGGTCCCCCTCCAAGAACCTCCCGCCGAGCGCAGGGGACTGGCAGAGCCCTACTTACAGGGCGGTGCCCCTCGGCTCGGCCCTCCCAACAAGCCCCAAAGGAGCCCGAGGCTCCGGCCTGCGCCCGAGTTACGGGCTGGCCAGCCTGGCTGCAGCACACCACCACGTCTTCAGGAGCCCAGGGAGCGACCTCGACCTCAACGGCAGGGAGGTCGCCCCGGCCAAAAGCCGCACCAAAGGTGGGACTGCGCCCTCCGGCACAGCAGTTCCTCAACCTGCGCCCTCTAAAGGGCGAGGGAGGGCTCGGTCCTGTTGGCTGGCTAAAGCAGCCTCCCCAGCCCCGCTTACAGGGAGGTCAGGCTGCTCCTGGGGACAGAGGGCTCCACAGCTCGTGACACACGCCCCGAGGACAGGGCTGGCACGCTGGCACGTCGCCAGCAGGACAGGCAGCCGCGCAGGCAGAGACCCAGGCCCTGACTACAGGCCGGTCGCGTTGCCCGCACTACGACTAAGCGGCTTCGCTCCGTCCTTGGAAAGGAGGGGCAAGCCCGGACTCCCTCTCCGCTCGCGGGCTCACACGGGACCCCCCGTTGCTGCACAGAGCCCGTCTGGCCCTCCTGGGAAGTTTAAGCTAAGCTGCAGCGATTTTAACAGAGGCCTAAAGGACTAGCTCACTCACTCGCTCACGCCAACAAGGACAAGGACGGGGACACACAAACTGAACTTCCCGGCAGAGCGAGCGAGCTCTGTGCAGCCAATGTCTGGGGAGCCGTCCCTACCGCCGAGCAGGAGAGGAGAGCCCCGGACCTGCCCCCCGGGCCGCATGGAGGCCGGCGCGGCCTCAACACGCTGAGGGGCTTCACGGGTGGCCGAGGGACAAATGCCGCGACACGCCCCGACTCCGGGGGGTCACGCTGGCCAGGCCGTCAGCAGGCAGAAAGCCGCCGGGGCGGGAGGAGGGGGCCGCGGAAAGGGCCCTCCCCTGCTTACAGGGTGGCCTGGGGGTCCAGAGAGCTCCATTTCCCCCTCGGGTGCGGAGAGGGTGGCTCTCGCCCTCCTTACAGGGTGGCCACTCTCTCCCGGCAGCCAAAGGAGCAAGGCGGCAAAAGGCCAACGACAACACAAGCAAAGACCGAGCCCTGCTTACAGGGAGGTCACCCAGCGCAAAGCCAGCCGGGGCACCCTAAAGGGGCCCGCGATGCTCTTACACGACCGCGCCCTGTGGACAGGCGGGTCCCTTTGCCCAGAGTGCCTTTCTCCTGCACCGCTCTTCAGCACGGCACCGCTCGCTCCTCTTCTCGCTCGCTCTTGCCTCGCCCTTCCAACGCGATGCCTCTTCTCTCTTCTCCGCCAGATGCTGCCGAGGAAGGAGGACACCGTTAGGCCTGCGCCTGAAGGGAACCGGGACCCCACAGCCCTGCAGGGAGCTCCCCAAGGCACCGCCCGCCCGCCCACCCGCAGACCCCCCACCTCCGCAAAACCCTCCTACTTCAGCTTGTCTCACCAGAGCGACGCGCAGCAGAGTTCCAGCCGGTGCCGGAGCCGGGCGCGGAGGTGGGCACCCTGGGCAAGTGAAGCTGGGCTTGCAAAGCAGCGGCCACAGAGGCTGCACACCCCTGCTTACAGGGGGCTCGAGCCGCTGCCGGGACTGCAAAACGCCCGGGACTGCAGGGCACTGGCTGGGCCCCGACTTACAGGGCAGCCCTGGTCCCAAAGGCTCACGGAGGCTCCTTCTCTCCGATGCAGGGGCACCCTGACCCGCACCTCGCTAACGGGGCGGTCAGCCCACGCAGGCTGCCAGCTGAGCACAAAGGCTCCAAGACCCGGACCCTGATTACAGGCAGGTCGACACCCGGGGAGCCAGAGAGCTCGGCCTTCCCCCGCAGCAACAGGAACGAGACTCATGAGCCAGGCAGCGGAGCTTCACGGCCAAAGGCCGGGGGGCCGGGGCCCCAGCCCCGAGGACTGGGAGGGCACGCGCCCGGCCCCACACATCCTGGCCCCATGCCTCTGAAAGGCCGGGGCCAGAGATACCCGCCTGATTACAGGGGGTCCCCCTCCAAGAACCTCCCGCCGAGCGCAGGGGACTGGCAGAGCCCTACTTACAGGGCGGTGCCCCTCAGCTCGGCCCTCCCAACAAGCCCCAAAGGAGCCTGAGGCTCCGGCCTGCGCCCGAGTTACGGGCTGGCCAGCCTGGCTGCAGCACACCACCACGTCTTCAGGAGCCCAGGGAGCGACCTCGACCTCAACGGCAGGGAGGTCGCCCCGGCCAAAAGCCGCACCAAAGGTGGGACTGCGCCCTCCGGCACAGCAGTTCCTCAACCTGCGCCCTCTAAAGGGCGAGGGAGGGCTCGGTCCTGTTGGCTGGCTAAAGCAGCCTCCCCAGCCCCGCTTACAGGGAGGTCGGGCTGCTCCTGGGGACAGAGGGCTCCACAGCTCGTGACACACGCCCCGAGGACAGGGCTGGCACGCTGGCACGTCGCCAGCAGGACAGGCAGCCGCGCAGGCAGAGACCCAGGCCCTGACTACAGGCCGGTCGCGTTGCGCGCACTACTACTAAGCGGCTTCGCTCCGTCCTTGGAAAGGAGGGGCAAGCCCGGACTCCCTCTCCGCTCGCGGGCTCACACGGGACCCCCCGTTGCTGCACAGAGCCCGTCTGGCCCTCCTGGGAAGTTTAAGCTAAGCTGCAGCGATTTTAACAGAGGCCTAAAGGACTAGCTCACTCACTCGCTCACGCCAACAAGGACAAGGACGGGGACACACAAACTGAACTTCCCGGCAGAGCGAGCGAGCTCTGTGCAGCCAATGTCTGGGGAGCCGAGCAGGAGAGGAGAGCCCCGGACCTGCCCCCCGGGCCGCATGGAGGCCGGCGCGGCCTCAACACGCTGAGGGGCTTCACGGGTGGCCGAGGGACAAATGCCGCGACACGCCCCGACTCCGGGGGTCACGCTGGCCAGGCCGTCAGCAGGCAGAAAGCCGCCGGGGCGGGAGGAGGGGGCCGCGGAAAGGGCCCTCCCCTGCTTACAGGGTGGCCTGGGGGTCCAGAGAGCTCCATTTCCCCCTCGGGTGCGGAGAGGGTGGCTCTCACCCTCCTTACAGGGTGGCCACTCTCTCCCGGCAGCCAAAGGAGCAAGGCGGCAAAAGGCCAACGACAACACAAGCAAAGACCGAGCCCTGCTTACAGGGAGGTCGCCCAGCGCAAAGCCAGCCGGGGCACCCTAAAGGGGCCCGCGATGCTCTTACGCGACCGCGCCCTGTGGACAGGCGGGTCCCTTTGCCCAGAGCGCCTTTCTCCTGCACCGCTCTTCAGCACGGCACCGCTCGCTCCTCTTCTCGCTCGCTCTTGCCTCGCCCTTCCAACGCGATGCCTCTTCTCTCTTCTCCGCCAGATGCTGCCGAGGAAGGAGGACACCGTTAGGCCTGCGCCTGAAGGGAACCGGGACCCCACAGCCCCGCAGGGAGCTCCCCAAGGCACCGCCCGCCCGCCCACCCGCAGACCCCCCACCTCCGCAAAACCCTCCTACTTCAGCTTGTCTCACCAGAGCGACGCGCAGCAGAGTTCCAGCTGGTGCCGGAGCCGGGCGCGGAGGCAGGCACCCTGGGCAAGTGAAGCTGGGCTTGCAAAGCAGCGGCCACAGAGGCTGCACACCCCTGCTTACAGGGGGCTCGAGCCGCTGCCGGGACTGCAAAGCACCCGGGACTGCAGGGCACTGGCTGGGCCCCGACTTACAGGGCAGCCCTGGTCCCAAAGGCCCACGGAGGCTCCTTCTCTCCGATGCAGGGGCACCCTGACCCGCACCTCGCTAACGGGGCGGTCAGCCCACGCAGGCTGCCAGCTGAGCACAAAGGCTCCAAGACCGGGACCCTGATTACAGGCAGGTCGACACCCGGGGAGCCAGAGAGCTCGGCCTTCCCCCGCAGCAACAGGAACGAGAGTCATGAGCCAGGCAGCGGAGCTTCACGGCCAAAGGCCGGGGGGCCGGGGCCCCAGCCCCGAGGACTGGGAGGGCACGCGCCCGGCCCCACACATCCTGGCCCCATGCCTCTGAAAGGCCGGGGCCAGAGATACCCGCCTGATTACAGGGGGTCCCCCTCCAAGAACCTCCCGCCGAGCGCAGGGGACTGGCAGAGCCCTACTTACAGGGCGGTGCCCCTCGGCTCGGCCCTCCCAACAAGCCCCAAAGGAGCCCGAGGCTCCGGCCTGCGCCCGAGTTACGGGCTGGCCAGCCTGGCTACAGCACACCACCACGTCTTCAGGAGCCCAGGGAGCGACCTCGACCTCAACGGCAGGGAGGTCGCCCCGGCCAAAAGCCGCACCAAAGGTGGGACTGCGCCCTCCGGCACAGCAGTTCCTCAACCTGCGCCCTCTAAAGGGCGAGGGAGGGCTCGGTCCTGTTGGCTGGCTAAAGCAGCCTCCCCAGCCCCGCTTACAGGGAGGTCGGGCTGCTCCTGGGGACAGAGGGCTCCACAGCTCGTGACACACGCCCCGAGGACAGGGCTGGCACGCTGGCATGTCGCCAGCAGGACAGGCAGCCGCGCAGGCAGAGACCCAGGCCCTGACTACAGGCCGGTCGCGTTGCGCGCACTACGACTAAGCGGCTTCGCTCCGTCCTTGGAAAGGAGGGGCAAGCCTGGACTCCCTCTCCGCTCGCGGGCTCACACGGGAACCCCGTTGCTGCACAGAGCCCGTCTGGCCCTCCTGGGAAGTTTAAGCTAAGCTGCAGCGATTTTAACAGAGGCCTAAAGGACTAGCTCACTCACTCGCTCACGCCAACAAGGACAAGGACGGGGACACACAAACTGAACTTCCCGGCAGAGCGAGCGAGCTCTGTGCAGCCAATGTCTGGGGAGCCCGTCCCTACCGCCGAGCAGGAGAGGAGAGCCCCGGACCTGCCCCCCGGGCCGCATGGAGGCCGGCGCGGCCTCAACATGCTGAGGGGCTTCACGGGTGGCTGAGGGACAAATGCCGCGACACGCCCCAACTCCGGGGGGTCACGCTGGCCAGGCCGCCAGCAGGCAGAAAGCCGCCGGGGCGGGAGGAGGGGGCCGCGGAAAGGGCCCTCCCCTGCTTACAGGGTGGCCTGGGGGTCCAGAGAGCTCCATTTCCCCCTCGGGTGCGGAGAGGGTGGCTCTCGCCCTCCTTACAGGGTGGCCACTCTCTCCCGGCAGCCAAAGGAGCAAGGCAGCAAAAGGCCAACGACAACACAAGCAAAGACCGAGCCCTGCTTACAGGGAGGTCGCCCAGCGCAAAGCCAGCCGGGGCACCCTAAAGGGGCCCGCGATGCTCTTACGCGACCGCGCCCTGTGGACAGGCGGGTCCCTTTGCCCAGAGCGCCTTTCTCCTGCACCGCTCTTCAGCACGGCACCGCTCGCTCCTCTTCTCGCTCGCTCTTGCCTCGCCCTTCCAACGCGATGCCTCTTCTCTCTTCTCCGCCAGATGCTGCCGAGGAAGGAGGACACCGTTAGGCCTGCGCCTGAAGGGAACCGGGACCCCACAGCCCCGCACGGAGCTCCCCAAGGCACCGCCCGCCCGCCCACCCACAGACCCCCACCTCCGCAAAACCCTCCTACTTCAGCTTGTCTCACCAGAGCGACGCGCAGCAGAGTTCCAGCCGGTGCCGGAGCCGGGCGCGGAGGTGGGCACCCTGGGCAAGTGAAGCTGGGCTTGCAAAGCAGCGGCCACAGAGGCTGCACACCCCTGCTTACAGGGGGCTCGAGCCGCTGCCGGGACTGCAAAGCGCCCGGGACTGCAGGGCACTGGCCGGGCCCCAACTTACAGGGCAGCCCTGGTCCCAAAGGCCCACGGAGGCTCCTTTTCTCCGATGCAGGGGCACCCTGACCCGCACCTCGCTAACGGGGCGGTCAGCCCACGCAGGCTGCCAGCTGAGCACAAAGGCTCCAAGACCCAGACCCTGATTACAGGCAGGTCGACACCCGGGGAGCCAGAGAGCTCGGCCTTCCCCCGCAGCAACAGGAACGAGACTCATGAGCCAGGCAGCGGAGCTTCACGGCCAAAGGCCGGGGGGCCGGGGCCCCAGCCCCGAGGACTGGGAGGGCACGCGCCCGGCCCCACACATCCTGGCCCCATGCCTCTGAAAGGCCGGGGCCAGAGATACCCGCCTGATTACAGGGGGTCCCCCTCCAAGAACCTCCCGCCGAGCGCAGGGGACTGGCAGAGCCCTACTTACAGGGCGGTGCCCCTCGGCTCGGCCCTCCCAACAAGCCCCAAAGGAGCCTGAGGCTCCGGCCTGCGCCCGAGTTACGGGCTGGCCAGCCTGGCTGCAGCACACCACCACGTCTTCAGGAGCCCAGGGAGCGACCTCGACCTCAACGGCAGGGAGGTCGCCCCGGCCAAAAGCCGCACCAAAGGTGGGACTGCGCCCTCCGGCACAGCAGTTCCTCAACCTGCGCCCTCTAAAGGGCGAGGGAGGGCTCGGTCCTGTTGGCTGGCTAAAGCAGCCTCCCCAGCCCCGCTTACAGGGAGGTCGGGCTGCTCCTGGGGACAGAGGGCTCCACAGCTCGTGACACACGCCCCGAGGACAGGGCTGGCACGCTGGCACGTCGCCAGCAGGACAGGCAGCCGCGCAGGCAGAGACCCAGGCCCTGACTACAGGCCGGTCGCGTTGCGCGCACTACGACTAAGCGGCTTCGCTCCGTCCTTGGAAAGGAGGGGCAAGCCCGGACTCCCTCTCCGCTCGCGGGCTCACACGGGACCCCCCGTTGCTGCACAGAGCCCGTCTGGCCCTCCTGGGAAGTTTAAGCTAAGCTGCAGCGATTTTAACAGAGGCCTAAAGGACTAGCTCACTCACTCGCTCACGCCAACAAGGACAAGGACGGGGACACACAAACTGAACTTCCCGGCAGAGCGAGCGAGCTCTGTGCAGCCAATGTCTGGGGAGCCGAGCAGGAGAGGAGAGCCCCGGACCTGCCCCCCGGGCCGCATGGAGGCCGGCGCGGCCTCAACACGCTGAGGGGCTTCACGGGTGGCCGAGGGACAAATGCCGCGACACGCCCCGACTCCGGGGGGTCACGCTGGCCAGGCCGTCAGCAGGCAGAAAGCTGCCGGGGCGGGAGGAGGGGGCCGCGGAAAGGGCCCTCCCCTGCTTACAGGGTGGCCTGGGGGTCCAGAGAGCTCCATTTCCCCCTCGGGTGCGGAGAGGGTGGCTCTCACCCTCCTTACAGGGTGGCCACTCTCTCCCGGCAGCCAAAGGAGCAAGGCGGCAAAAGGCCAACGACAACACAAGCAAAGACCGAGCCCTGCTTACAGGGAGGTCGCCCAGCGCAAAGCCAGCCGGGGCACCCTAAAGGGGCCCGCGATGCTCTTACACGACCGCGCCCTGTGGACAGGCGGGTCCCTTTGCCCAGAGCGCCTTTCTCCTGCACCGCTCTTCAGCACGGCACCGCTCGCTCCTCTTCTCGCTCGCTCTTGCCTCGCCCTTCCAACGCGATGCCTCTTCTCTCTTCTCCGCCAGATGCTGCCGAGGAAGGAGGACACCGTTAGGCCTGCGCCTGAAGGGAACCGGGACGCCACAGCCCCGCAGGGAGCTCCCCAAGGCACCGCCCGCCCGCCCACCCGCAGACCCCCCACCTCCGCAAAACCCTCCTACTTCAGCTTGTCTCACCAGAGCGACGCGCAGCAGAGTTCCAGCTGGTGCCGGAGCCGGGCGCGGAGGCAGGCACCCTGGGCAAGTGAAGCTGGGCTTGCAAAGCAGCGGCCACAGAGGCTGCACACCCCTGCTTACAGGGGGCTCGAGCCGCTGCCGGGACTGCAAAGCACCCGGGACTGCAGGGCACTGGCTGGGCCCCGACTTACAGGGCAGCCCTGGTCCCAAAGGCCCACGGAGGCTCCTTCTCTCCGATGCAGGGGCACCCTGACCCGCACCTCGCTAACGGGGCGGTCAGCCCACGCAGGCTGCCAGCTGAGCACAAAGGCTCCAAGACCGGGACCCTGATTACAGGCAGGTCGACACCCGGGGAGCCAGAGAGCTCGGCCTTCCCCCGCAGCAACAGGAACGAGAGTCATGAGCCAGGCAGCGGAGCTTCACGGCCAAAGGCCGGGGGGCCGGGGCCCCAGCCCCGAGGACTGGGAGGGCACGCGCCCGGCCCCACACATCCTGGCCCCATGCCTCTGAAAGGCCGGGGCCAGAGATACCCGCCTGATTACAGGGGGTCCCCCTCCAAGAACCTCCCGCCGAGCGCAGGGGACTGGCAGAGCCCTACTTACAGGGCGGTGCCCCTCGGCTCGGCCCTCCCAACAAGCCCCAAAGGAGCCCGAGGCTCCGGCCTGCGCCCGAGTTACGGGCTGGCCAGCCTGGCTACAGCACACCACCACGTCTTCAGGAGCCCAGGGAGCGACCTCGACCTCAACGGCAGGGAGGTCGCCCCGGCCAAAAGCCGCACCAAAGGTGGGACTGCGCCCTCCGGCACAGCAGTTCCTCAACCTGCGCCCTCTAAAGGGCGAGGGAGGGCTCGGTCCTGTTGGCTGGCTAAAGCAGCCTCCCCAGCCCCGCTTACAGGGAGGTCGGGCTGCTCCTGGGGACAGAGGGCTCCACAGCTCGTGACACACGCCCCGAGGACAGGGCTGGCACGCTGGCACGTCGCCAGCAGGACAGGCAGCCGCGCAGGCAGAGACCCAGGCCCTGACTACAGGCCGGTCGCGTTGCGCGCACTACGACTAAGCGGCTTCGCTCCGTCCTTGGAAAGGAGGGGCAAGCCTGGACTCCCTCTCCGCTCGCGGGCTCACACGGGAACCCCGTTGCTGCACAGAGCCCGTCTGGCCCTCCTGGGAAGTTTAAGCTAAGCTGCAGCGATTTTAACAGAGGCCTAAAGGACTAGCTCACTCACTCGCTCACGCCAACAAGGACAAGGACGGGGACACACAAACTGAACTTCCCGGCAGAGCGAGCGAGCTCTGTGCAGCCAATGTCTGGGGAGCCGTCCCTACCGCCGAGCAGGAGAGGAGAGCCCCGGACCTGCCCCCCGGGCCGCATGGAGGCCGGCGCGGCCTCAACATGCTGAGGGGCTTCACGGGTGGCCGAGGGACAAATGCCGCGACACGCCCCGACTCCGGGGGGTCACGCTGGCCAGGCCGCCAGCAGGCAGAAAGCCGCCGGGGCGGGAGGAGGGGGCCGCGGAAAGGGCCCTCCCCTGCTTACAGGGTGGCCTGGGGGTCCAGAGAGCTCCATTTCCCCCTCGGGTGCGGAGAGGGTGGCTCTCGCCCTCCTTACAGGGTGGCCACTCTCTCCCGGCAGCCAAAGGAGCAAGGCAGCAAAAGGCCAACGACAACACAAGCAAAGACCGAGCCCTGCTTACAGGGAGGTCGCCCAGCGCAAAGCCAGCCGGGGCACCCTAAAGGGGCCCGCTATGCTCTTACGCGACCGCGCCCTGTGGACAGGCGGGTCCCTTTGCCCAGAGCGCCTTTCTCCTGCACCGCTCTTCAGCACGGCACCGCTCGCTCCTCTTCTCGCTCGCTCTTGCCTCGCCCTTCCAACGCGATGCCTCTTCTCTCTTCTCCGCCAGATGCTGCCGAGGAAGGAGGACACCGTTAGGCCTGCGCCTGAAGGGAACCGGGACCCCACAGCCCCGCAGGGAGCTCCCCAAGGCACCGCCCGCCCGCCCACCCACAGACCCCCCACCTCCGCAAAACCCTCCTACTTCAGCTTGTCTCACCAGAGCGACGCGCAGCAGAGTTCCAGCCGGTGCCGGAGCCGGGCGCGGAGGTGGGCACCCTGGGCAAGTGAAGCTGGGCTTGCAAAGCAGCGGCCACAGAGGCTGCACACCCCTGCTTACAGGGGGCTCGAGCCGCTGCCGGGACTGCAAAGCGCCCGGGACTGCAGGGCACTGGCCGGGCCCCAACTTACAGGGCAGCCCTGGTCCCAAAGGCCCACGGAGGCTCCTTTTCTCCGATGCAGGGGCACCCTGACCCGCACCTCGCTAACGGGGCGGTCAGCCCACGCAGGCTGCCAGCTGAGCACAAAGGCTCCAAGACCCGGACCCTGATTACAGGCAGGTCGACACCCGGGGAGCCAGAGAGCTCGGCCTTCCCCCGCAGCAACAGGAACGAGACTCATGAGCCAGGCAGCGGAGCTTCACGGCCAAAGGCCGGGGGGCCGGGGCCCCAGCCCCGAGGACTGGGAGGGCACGCGCCCGGCCCCACACATCCTGGCCCCATGCCTCTGAAAGGCCGGGGCCAGAGATACCCGCCTGATTACAGGGGGTCCCCCTCCAAGAACCTCCCACCGAGCGCAGGGGACTGGCAGAGCCCTACTTACAGGGCGGTGCCCCTCGGCTCGGCCCTCCCAACAAGCCCCAAAGGAGCCCGAGGCTCCGGCCTGCGCCCGAGTTACGGGCTGGCCAGCCTGGCTACAGCACACCACCACGTCTTCAGGAGCCCAGGGAGCGACCTCGACCTCAACGGCAGGGAGGTCGCCCCGGCCAAAAGCCGCACCAAAGGTGGGACTGCGCCCTCCGGCACAGCAGTTCCTCAACCTGCGCCCTCTAAAGGGCGAGGGAGGGCTCGGTCCTGTTGGCTGGCTAAAGCAGCCTCCCCAGCCCCGCTTACAGGGAGGTCGGGCTGCTCCTGGGGACAGAGGGCTCCACAGCTCGTGACACATGCCCCGAGGACAGGGCTGGCACGCTGGCACGTCGCCAGCAGGACAGGCAGCCGCGCAGGCAGAGACCCAGGCCCTGACTACAGGCCGGTCGCGTTGCGCGCACTACGACTAAGCGGCTTCGCTCCGTCCTTGGAAAGGAGGGGCAAGCCCGGACTCCCTCTCCGCTCGCGGGCTCACACGGGACCCCCCGTTGCTGCACAGAGCCCGTCTGGCCCTCCTGGGAAGTTTAAGCTAAGCTGCAGCGATTTTAACAGAGGCCTAAAGGACTAGCTCACTCACTCGCTCACGCCAACAAGGACAAGGACGGGGACACACAAACTGAACTTCCCGGCAGAGCGAGCGAGCTCTGTGCAGCCAATGTCTGGGGAGCCGAGCAGGAGAGGAGAGCCCCGGACCTGCCCCCCGGGCCGCATGGAGGCCGGCGCGGCCTCAACACGCTGAGGGGCTTCACGGGTGGCCGAGGGACAAATGCCGCGACACGCCCCGACTCCGGGGGGTCACGCTGGCCAGGCCGTCAGCAGGCAGAAAGCTGCCGGGGCGGGAGGAGGGGGCCGCGGAAAGGGCCCTCCCCTGCTTACAGGGTGGCCTGGGGGTCCAGAGAGCTCCATTTCCCCCTCGGGTGCGGAGAGGGTGGCTCTCACCCTCCTTACAGGGTGGCCACTCTCTCCCGGCAGCCAAAGGAGCAAGGCGGCAAAAGGCCAACGACAACACAAGCAAAGACCGAGCCCTGCTTACAGGGAGGTCGCCCAGCGCAAAGCCAGCCGGGGCACCCTAAAGGGGCCCGCGATGCTCTTACACGACCGCGCCCTGTGGACAGGCGGGTCCCTTTGCCCAGAGCGCCTTTCTCCTGCACCGCTCTTCAGCACGGCACCGCTCGCTCCTCTTCTCGCTCGCTCTTGCCTCGCCCTTCCAACGCGATGCCTCTTCTCTCTTCTCCGCCAGATGCTGCCGAGGAAGGAGGACACCGTTAGGCCTGTGCCTGAAGGGAACCGGGACGCCACAGCCCCGCAGGGAGCTCCCCAAGGCACCGCCCGCCCGCCCACCCGCAGACCCCCCACCTCCGCAAAACCCTCCTACTTCAGCTTGTCTCACCAGAGCGACGCGCAGCAGAGTTCCAGCTGGTGCCGGAGCCGGGCGCGGAGGCAGGCACCCTGGGCAAGTGAAGCTGGGCTTGCAAAGCAGCGGCCACAGAGGCTGCACACCCCTGCTTACAGGGGGCTCGAGCCGCTGCCGGGACTGCAAAGCACCCGGGACTGCAGGGCACTGGCTGGGCCCCGACTTACAGGGCAGCCCTGGTCCCAAAGGCCCACGGAGGCTCCTTCTCTCCGATGCAGGGGCACCCTGACCCGCACCTCGCTAACGGGGCGGTCAGCCCACGCAGGCTGCCAGCTGAGCACAAAGGCTCCAAGACCGGGACCCTGATTACAGGCAGGTCGACACCCGGGGAGCCAGAGAGCTCGGCCTTCCCCCGCAGCAACAGGAACGAGAGTCATGAGCCAGGCAGCGGAGCTTCACGGCCAAAGGCCGGGGGGCCGGGGCCCCAGCCCCGAGGACTGGGAGGGCACGCGCCCGGCCCCACACATCCTGGCCCCATGCCTCTGAAAGGCCGGGGCCAGAGATACCCGCCTGATTACAGGGGGTCCCCCTCCAAGAACCTCCCGCCGAGCGCAGGGGACTGGCAGAGCCCTACTTACAGGGCGGTGCCCCTCGGCTCGGCCCTCCCAACAAGCCCCAAAGGAGCCCGAGGCTCCGGCCTGCGCCCGAGTTACGGGCTGGCCAGCCTGGCTACAGCACACCACCACGTCTTCAGGAGCCCAGGGAGCGACCTCGACCTCAACGGCAGGGAGGTCGCCCCGGCCAAAAGCCGCACCAAAGGTGGGACTGCGCCCTCCGGCACAGCAGTTCCTCAACCTGCGCCCTCTAAAGGGCGAGGGAGGGCTCGGTCCTGTTGGCTGGCTAAAGCAGCCTCCCCAGCCCCGCTTACAGGGAGGTCGGGCTGCTCCTGGGGACAGAGGGCTCCACAGCTCGTGACACACGCCCCGAGGACAGGGCTGGCACGCTGGCACGTCGCCAGCAGGACAGGCAGCCGCGCAGGCAGAGACCCAGGCCCTGACTACAGGCCGGTCGCGTTGCGCGCACTACGACTAAGCGGCTCCGTCCGTCCTTGGAAGAGGAGCCTGGACTCCCTCTCCGCTCGCGGTCGCACGGCTCCCCGTTGCTGCACAGAGCCCGTCTGGCCTCCTGGAAGGTAA
>NC_138599.1:2458470-2527511 GCF_964289735.1 Phaethon aethereus
AGCGGCCACAGAGGCTGCACACCCCTGCTTACAGGGGGCTCGAGCCGCTGCCGGGACTGCAAAGCACCCGGGACTGCAGGGCACTGGCTGGGCCCCGACTTACAGGGCAGCCCTGGTCCCAAAGGCCCACGGAGGCTCCTTCTCTCCGATGCAGGGGCACCCTGACCCGCACCTCGCTAACGGGGCGGTCAGCCCACGCAGGCTGCCAGCTGAGCACAAAGGCTCCAAGACCGGGACCCTGATTACAGGCAGGTCGACACCCGGGGAGCCAGAGAGCTCGGCCTTCCCCCGCAGCAACAGGAACGAGAGTCATGAGCCAGGCAGCGGAGCTTCACGGCCAAAGGCCGGGGGGCCGGGGCCCCAGCCCCGAGGACTGGGAGGGCACGCGCCCGGCCCCACACATCCTGGCCCCATGCCTCTGAAAGGCCGGGGCCAGAGATACCCGCCTGATTACAGGGGGTCCCCCTCCAAGAACCTCCCGCCGAGCGCAGGGGACTGGCAGAGCCCTACTTACAGGGCGGTGCCCCTCGGCTCGGCCCTCCCAACAAGCCCCAAAGGAGCCCGAGGCTCCGGCCTGCGCCCGAGTTACGGGCTGGCCAGCCTGGCTACAGCACACCACCACGTCTTCAGGAGCCCAGGGAGCGACCTCGACCTCAACGGCAGGGAGGTCGCCCCGGCCAAAAGCCGCACCAAAGGTGGGACTGCGCCCTCCGGCACAGCAGTTCCTCAACCTGCGCCCTCTAAAGGGCGAGGGAGGGCTCGGTCCTGTTGGCTGGCTAAAGCAGCCTCCCCAGCCCCGCTTACAGGGAGGTCGGGCTGCTCCTGGGGACAGAGGGCTCCACAGCTCGTGACACACGCCCCGAGGACAGGGCTGGCACGCTGGCACGTCGCCAGCAGGACAGGCAGCCGCGCAGGCAGAGACCCAGGCCCTGACTACAGGCCGGTCGCGTTGCGCGCACTACGACTAAGCGGCTTCGCTCCGTCCTTGGAAAGGAGGGGCAAGCCTGGACTCCCTCTCCGCTCGCGGGCTCACACGGGAACCCCGTTGCTGCACAGAGCCCGTCTGGCCCTCCTGGGAAGTTTAAGCTAAGCTGCAGCGATTTTAACAGAGGCCTAAAGGACTAGCTCACTCACTCGCTCACGCCAACAAGGACAAGGACGGGGACACACAAACTGAACTTCCCGGCAGAGCGAGCGAGCTCTGTGCAGCCAATGTCTGGGGAGCCGTCCCTACCGCCGAGCAGGAGAGGAGAGCCCCGGACCTGCCCCCCGGGCCGCATGGAGGCCGGCGCGGCCTCAACATGCTGAGGGGCTTCACGGGTGGCCGAGGGACAAATGCCGCGACACGCCCCGACTCCGGGGGGTCACGCTGGCCAGGCCGCCAGCAGGCAGAAAGCCGCCGGGGCGGGAGGAGGGGGCCGCGGAAAGGGCCCTCCCCTGCTTACAGGGTGGCCTGGGGGTCCAGAGAGCTCCATTTCCCCCTCGGGTGCGGAGAGGGTGGCTCTCGCCCTCCTTACAGGGTGGCCACTCTCTCCCGGCAGCCAAAGGAGCAAGGCAGCAAAAGGCCAACGACAACACAAGCAAAGACCGAGCCCTGCTTACAGGGAGGTCGCCCAGCGCAAAGCCAGCCGGGGCACCCTAAAGGGGCCCGCTATGCTCTTACGCGACCGCGCCCTGTGGACAGGCGGGTCCCTTTGCCCAGAGCGCCTTTCTCCTGCACCGCTCTTCAGCACGGCACCGCTCGCTCCTCTTCTCGCTCGCTCTTGCCTCGCCCTTCCAACGCGATGCCTCTTCTCTCTTCTCCGCCAGATGCTGCCGAGGAAGGAGGACACCGTTAGGCCTGCGCCTGAAGGGAACCGGGACCCCACAGCCCCGCAGGGAGCTCCCCAAGGCACCGCCCGCCCGCCCACCCACAGACCCCCCACCTCCGCAAAACCCTCCTACTTCAGCTTGTCTCACCAGAGCGACGCGCAGCAGAGTTCCAGCCGGTGCCGGAGCCGGGCGCGGAGGTGGGCACCCTGGGCAAGTGAAGCTGGGCTTGCAAAGCAGCGGCCACAGAGGCTGCACACCCCTGCTTACAGGGGGCTCGAGCCGCTGCCGGGACTGCAAAGCGCCCGGGACTGCAGGGCACTGGCCGGGCCCCAACTTACAGGGCAGCCCTGGTCCCAAAGGCCCACGGAGGCTCCTTTTCTCCGATGCAGGGGCACCCTGACCCGCACCTCGCTAACGGGGCGGTCAGCCCACGCAGGCTGCCAGCTGAGCACAAAGGCTCCAAGACCCGGACCCTGATTACAGGCAGGTCGACACCCGGGGAGCCAGAGAGCTCGGCCTTCCCCCGCAGCAACAGGAACGAGACTCATGAGCCAGGCAGCGGAGCTTCACGGCCAAAGGCCGGGGGGCCGGGGCCCCAGCCCCGAGGACTGGGAGGGCACGCGCCCGGCCCCACACATCCTGGCCCCATGCCTCTGAAAGGCCGGGGCCAGAGATACCCGCCTGATTACAGGGGGTCCCCCTCCAAGAACCTCCCACCGAGCGCAGGGGACTGGCAGAGCCCTACTTACAGGGCGGTGCCCCTCGGCTCGGCCCTCCCAACAAGCCCCAAAGGAGCCCGAGGCTCCGGCCTGCGCCCGAGTTACGGGCTGGCCAGCCTGGCTACAGCACACCACCACGTCTTCAGGAGCCCAGGGAGCGACCTCGACCTCAACGGCAGGGAGGTCGCCCCGGCCAAAAGCCGCACCAAAGGTGGGACTGCGCCCTCCGGCACAGCAGTTCCTCAACCTGCGCCCTCTAAAGGGCGAGGGAGGGCTCGGTCCTGTTGGCTGGCTAAAGCAGCCTCCCCAGCCCCGCTTACAGGGAGGTCGGGCTGCTCCTGGGGACAGAGGGCTCCACAGCTCGTGACACATGCCCCGAGGACAGGGCTGGCACGCTGGCACGTCGCCAGCAGGACAGGCAGCCGCGCAGGCAGAGACCCAGGCCCTGACTACAGGCCGGTCGCGTTGCGCGCACTACGACTAAGCGGCTTCGCTCCGTCCTTGGAAAGGAGGGGCAAGCCCGGACTCCCTCTCCGCTCGCGGGCTCACACGGGACCCCCCGTTGCTGCACAGAGCCCGTCTGGCCCTCCTGGGAAGTTTAAGCTAAGCTGCAGCGATTTTAACAGAGGCCTAAAGGACTAGCTCACTCACTCGCTCACGCCAACAAGGACAAGGACGGGGACACACAAACTGAACTTCCCGGCAGAGCGAGCGAGCTCTGTGCAGCCAATGTCTGGGGAGCCGAGCAGGAGAGGAGAGCCCCGGACCTGCCCCCCGGGCCGCATGGAGGCCGGCGCGGCCTCAACACGCTGAGGGGCTTCACGGGTGGCCGAGGGACAAATGCCGCGACACGCCCCGACTCCGGGGGGTCACGCTGGCCAGGCCGTCAGCAGGCAGAAAGCTGCCGGGGCGGGAGGAGGGGGCCGCGGAAAGGGCCCTCCCCTGCTTACAGGGTGGCCTGGGGGTCCAGAGAGCTCCATTTCCCCCTCGGGTGCGGAGAGGGTGGCTCTCACCCTCCTTACAGGGTGGCCACTCTCTCCCGGCAGCCAAAGGAGCAAGGCGGCAAAAGGCCAACGACAACACAAGCAAAGACCGAGCCCTGCTTACAGGGAGGTCGCCCAGCGCAAAGCCAGCCGGGGCACCCTAAAGGGGCCCGCGATGCTCTTACACGACCGCGCCCTGTGGACAGGCGGGTCCCTTTGCCCAGAGCGCCTTTCTCCTGCACCGCTCTTCAGCACGGCACCGCTCGCTCCTCTTCTCGCTCGCTCTTGCCTCGCCCTTCCAACGCGATGCCTCTTCTCTCTTCTCCGCCAGATGCTGCCGAGGAAGGAGGACACCGTTAGGCCTGTGCCTGAAGGGAACCGGGACGCCACAGCCCCGCAGGGAGCTCCCCAAGGCACCGCCCGCCCGCCCACCCGCAGACCCCCCACCTCCGCAAAACCCTCCTACTTCAGCTTGTCTCACCAGAGCGACGCGCAGCAGAGTTCCAGCTGGTGCCGGAGCCGGGCGCGGAGGCAGGCACCCTGGGCAAGTGAAGCTGGGCTTGCAAAGCAGCGGCCACAGAGGCTGCACACCCCTGCTTACAGGGGGCTCGAGCCGCTGCCGGGACTGCAAAGCACCCGGGACTGCAGGGCACTGGCTGGGCCCCGACTTACAGGGCAGCCCTGGTCCCAAAGGCCCACGGAGGCTCCTTCTCTCCGATGCAGGGGCACCCTGACCCGCACCTCGCTAACGGGGCGGTCAGCCCACGCAGGCTGCCAGCTGAGCACAAAGGCTCCAAGACCGGGACCCTGATTACAGGCAGGTCGACACCCGGGGAGCCAGAGAGCTCGGCCTTCCCCCGCAGCAACAGGAACGAGAGTCATGAGCCAGGCAGCGGAGCTTCACGGCCAAAGGCCGGGGGGCCGGGGCCCCAGCCCCGAGGACTGGGAGGGCACGCGCCCGGCCCCACACATCCTGGCCCCATGCCTCTGAAAGGCCGGGGCCAGAGATACCCGCCTGATTACAGGGGGTCCCCCTCCAAGAACCTCCCGCCGAGCGCAGGGGACTGGCAGAGCCCTACTTACAGGGCGGTGCCCCTCGGCTCGGCCCTCCCAACAAGCCCCAAAGGAGCCCGAGGCTCCGGCCTGCGCCCGAGTTACGGGCTGGCCAGCCTGGCTACAGCACACCACCACGTCTTCAGGAGCCCAGGGAGCGACCTCGACCTCAACGGCAGGGAGGTCGCCCCGGCCAAAAGCCGCACCAAAGGTGGGACTGCGCCCTCCGGCACAGCAGTTCCTCAACCTGCGCCCTCTAAAGGGCGAGGGAGGGCTCGGTCCTGTTGGCTGGCTAAAGCAGCCTCCCCAGCCCCGCTTACAGGGAGGTCGGGCTGCTCCTGGGGACAGAGGGCTCCACAGCTCGTGACACACGCCCCGAGGACAGGGCTGGCACGCTGGCACGTCGCCAGCAGGACAGGCAGCCGCGCAGGCAGAGACCCAGGCCCTGACTACAGGCCGGTCGCGTTGCGCGCACTACGACTAAGCGGCTTCGCTCCGTCCTTGGAAAGGAGGGGCAAGCCTGGACTCCCTCTCCGCTCGCGGGCTCACACGGGAACCCCGTTGCTGCACAGAGCCCGTCTGGCCCTCCTGGGAAGTTTAAGCTAAGCTGCAGCGATTTTAACAGAGGCCTAAAGGACTAGCTCACTCACTCGCTCACGCCAACAAGGACAAGGACGGGGACACACAAACTGAACTTCCCGGCAGAGCGAGCGAGCTCTGTGCAGCCAATGTCTGGGGAGCCGTCCCTACCGCCGAGCAGGAGAGGAGAGCCCCGGACCTGCCCCCCGGGCCGCATGGAGGCCGGCGCGGCCTCAACATGCTGAGGGGCTTCACGGGTGGCCGAGGGACAAATGCCGCGACACGCCCCGACTCCGGGGGGTCACGCTGGCCAGGCCGCCAGCAGGCAGAAAGCCGCCGGGGCGGGAGGAGGGGGCCGCGGAAAGGGCCCTCCCCTGCTTACAGGGTGGCCTGGGGGTCCAGAGAGCTCCATTTCCCCCTCGGGTGCGGAGAGGGTGGCTCTCGCCCTCCTTACAGGGTGGCCACTCTCTCCCGGCAGCCAAAGGAGCAAGGCAGCAAAAGGCCAACGACAACACAAGCAAAGACCGAGCCCTGCTTACAGGGAGGTCGCCCAGCGCAAAGCCAGCCGGGGCACCCTAAAGGGGCCCGCTATGCTCTTACGCGACCGCGCCCTGTGGACAGGCGGGTCCCTTTGCCCAGAGCGCCTTTCTCCTGCACCGCTCTTCAGCACGGCACCGCTCGCTCCTCTTCTCGCTCGCTCTTGCCTCGCCCTTCCAACGCGATGCCTCTTCTCTCTTCTCCGCCAGATGCTGCCGAGGAAGGAGGACACCGTTAGGCCTGCGCCTGAAGGGAACCGGGACCCCACAGCCCTGCAGGGAGCTCCCCAAGGCACCGCCCGCCCGCCCACCCACAGACCCCCCACCTCCGCAAAACCCTCCTACTTCAGCTTGTCTCACCAGAGCGACGCGCAGCAGAGTTCCAGCCGGTGCCGGAGCCGGGCGCGGAGGTGGGCACCCTGGGCAAGTGAAGCTGGGCTTGCAAAGCAGCGGCCACAGAGGCTGCACACCCCTGCTTACAGGGGGCTCGAGCCGCTGCCGGGACTGCAAAGCGCCCGGGACTGCAGGGCACTGGCCGGGCCCCAACTTACAGGGCAGCCCTGGTCCCAAAGGCCCACGGAGGCTCCTTTTCTCCGATGCAGGGGCACCCTGACCCGCACCTCGCTAACGGGGCGGTCAGCCCACGCAGGCTGCCAGCTGAGCACAAAGGCTCCAAGACCCGGACCCTGATTACAGGCAGGTCGACACCCGGGGAGCCAGAGAGCTCGGCCTTCCCCCGCAGCAACAGGAACGAGACTCATGAGCCAGGCAGCGGAGCTTCACGGCCAAAGGCCGGGGGGCCGGGGCCCCAGCCCCGAGGACTGGGAGGGCACGCGCCCGGCCCCACACATCCTGGCCCCATGCCTCTGAAAGGCCGGGGCCAGAGATACCCGCCTGATTACAGGGGGTCCCCCTCCAAGAACCTCCCGCCGAGCGCAGGGGACTGGCAGAGCCCTACTTACAGGGCGGTGCCCCTCGGCTCGGCCCTCCCAACAAGCCCCAAAGGAGCCCGAGGCTCCGGCCTGCGCCCGAGTTACGGGCTGGCCAGCCTGGCTACAGCACACCACCACGTCTTCAGGAGCCCAGGGAGCGACCTCGACCTCAACGGCAGGGAGGTCGCCCCGGCCAAAAGCCGCACCAAAGGTGGGACTGCGCCCTCCGGCACAGCAGTTCCTCAACCTGCGCCCTCTAAAGGGCGAGGGAGGGCTCGGTCCTGTTGGCTGGCTAAAGCAGCCTCCCCAGCCCCGCTTACAGGGAGGTCGGGCTGCTCCTGGGGACAGAGGGCTCCACAGCTCGTGACACATGCCCCGAGGACAGGGCTGGCACGCTGGCACGTCGCCAGCAGGACAGGCAGCCGCGCAGGCAGAGACCCAGGCCCTGACTACAGGCCGGTCGCGTTGCGCGCACTACGACTAAGCGGCTTCGCTCCGTCCTTGGAAAGGAGGGGCAAGCCCGGACTCCCTCTCCGCTCGCGGGCTCACACGGGACCCCCCGTTGCTGCACAGAGCCCGTCTGGCCCTCCTGGGAAGTTTAAGCTAAGCTGCAGCGATTTTAACAGAGGCCTAAAGGACTAGCTCACTCACTCGCTCACGCCAACAAGGACAAGGACGGGGACACACAAACTGAACTTCCCGGCAGAGCGAGCGAGCTCTGTGCAGCCAATGTCTGGGGAGCCGTACCTACCGCCGAGCAGGAGAGGAGAGCCCCGGACCTGCCCCCCGGGCCGCATGGAGGCCGGCGCGGCCTCAACACGCTGAGGGGCTTCACGGGTGGCCGAGGGACAAATGCCGCGACACGCCCCGACTCCGGGGGGTCACGCTGGCCAGGCCGCCAGCAGGCAGAAAGCCGCCGGGGCGGGAGGAGGGGGCCGCGGAAAGGGCCCTCCCCTGCTTACAGGGTGGCCTGGGGGTCCAGAGAGCTCCATTTCCCCCTCGGGTGCGGAGAGGGTGGCTCTCACCCTCCTTACAGGGTGGCCACTCTCTCCCGGCAGCCAAAGGAGCAAGGCAGCAAAAGGCCAACGACAACACAAGCAAAGACCGAGCCCTGCTTACAGGGAGGTCGCCCAGCGCAAAGCCAGCCGGGGCACCCTAAAGGGGCCCGCGATGCTCTTACGCGACCGCGCCCTGTGGACAGGCGGGTCCCTTTGCCCAGAGCGCCTTTCTCCTGCACCGCTCTTCAGCACGGCACCGCTCGCTCCTCTTCTCGCTCGCTCTTGCCTCGCCCTTCCAACGCGATGCCTCTTCTCTCTTCTCCGCCAGATGCTGCCGAGGAAGGAGGACACCGTTAGGCCTGCGCCTGAAGGGAACCGGGACCCCACAGCCCCGCAGGGAGCTCCCCAAGGCACCGCCCGCCCGCCCACCCACAGACCCCCCACCTCCGCAAAACCCTCCTACTTCAGCTTGTCTCACCAGAGCGACGCGCAGCAGAGTTCCAGCCGGTGCCGGAGCCGGGCGCGGAGGTGGGCACCCTGGGCAAGTGAAGCTGGGCTTGCAAAGCAGCGGCCACAGAGGCTGCACACCCCTGCTTACAGGGGGCTCGAGCCGCTGCCGGGACTGCAAAGCGCCCGGGACTGCAGGGCACTGGCCGGGCCCCAACTTACAGGGCAGCCCTGGTCCCAAAGGCCCACGGAGGCTCCTTTTCTCCGATGCAGGGGCACCCTGACCCGCACCTCGCTAACGGGGCGGTCAGCCCACGCAGGCTGCCAGCTGAGCACAAAGGCTCCAAGACCGGGACCCTGATTACAGGCAGGTCGACACCCGGGGAGCCAGAGAGCTCGGCCTTCCCCCGCAGCAACAGGAACGAGACTCATGAGCCAGGCAGCGGAGCTTCACGGCCAAAGGCCGGGGGGCCGGGGCCCCAGCCCCGAGGACTGGGAGGGCACGCGCCCGGCCCCACACATCCTGGCCCCATGCCTCTGAAAGGCCGGGGCCAGAGATACCCGCCTGATTACAGGGGGTCCCCCTCCAAGAACCTCCCGCCGAGCGCAGGGGACTGGCAGAGCCCTACTTACAGGGCGGTGCCCCTCGGCTCGGCCCTCCCAACAAGCCCCAAAGGAGCCCGAGGCTCCGGCCTGCGCCCGAGTTACGGGCTGGCCAGCCTGGCTACAGCACACCACCACGTCTTCAGGAGCCCAGGGAGCGACCTCGACCTCAACGGCAGGGAGGTCGCCCCGGCCAAAAGCCGCACCAAAGGTGGGACTGCGCCCTCCGGCACAGCAGTTCCTCAACCTGCGCCCTCTAAAGGGCGAGGGAGGGCTCGGTCCTGTTGGCTGGCTAAAGCAGCCTCCCCAGCCCCGCTTACAGGGAGGTCGGGCTGCTCCTGGGGACAGAGGGCTCCACAGCTCATGACACACGCCCCGAGGACAGGGCTGGCACGCTGGCACGTCGCCAGCAGGACAGGCAGCCGCGCAGGCAGAGACCCAGGCCCTGACTACAGGCCGGTCGCGTTGCGCGCACTACGACTAAGCGGCTTCGCTCCGTCCTTGGAAAGGAGGGGCAAGCCTGGACTCCCTCTCCGCTCGCGGGCTCACACGGGACCCCCCGTTGCTGCACAGAGCCCGTCTGGCCCTCCTGGGAAGTTTAAGCTAAGCTGCAGCGATTTTAACAGAGGCCTAAAGGACTAGCTCACTCACTCGCTCACGCCAACAAGGACAAGGACGGGGACACACAAACTGAACTTCCCGGCAGAGCGAGCGAGCTCTGTGCAGCCAATGTCTGGGGAGCCGTACCTACCACCGAGCAGGAGAGGAGAGCCCCGGACCTGCCCCCCGGGCCGCATGGAGGCCGGCGCGGCCTCAACACGCTGAGGGGCTTCACGGGTGGCCGAGGGACAAATGCCGCGACACGCCCCGACTCCGGGGGGTCACGCTGGCCAGGCCGCCAGCAGGCAGAAAGCCGCCGGGGCGGGAGGAGGGGGCCGCGGAAAGGGCCCTCCCCTGCTTACAGGGTGGCCTGGGGGTCCAGAGAGCTCCATTTCCCCCTCGGGTGCGGAGAGGGTGGCTCTCGCCCTCCTTACAGGGTGGCCACTCTCTCCCAGCAGCCAAAGGAGCAAGGCGGCAAAAGGCCAACGACAACACAAGCAAAGACCGAGCCCTGCTTACAGGGAGGTCGCCCAGCGCAAAGCCAGCCGGGGCACCCTAAAGGGGCCCGCGATGCTCTTACGCGACCGCGCCCTGTGGACAGGCGGGTCCCTTTGCCCAGAGCGCCTTTCTCCTGCACCGCTCTTCAGCACGGCACCGCTCGCTCCTCTTCTCGCTCGCTCTTGCCTCGCCCTTCCAACGCGATGCCTCTTCTCTCTTCTCCGCCAGATGCTGCCGAGGAAGGAGGACACCGTTAGGCCTGCGCCTGAAGGGAACCGGGACCCCACAGCCCCGCAGGGAGCTCCCCAAGGCACCGCCCGCCCGCCCACCCACAGACCCCCCACCTCCGCAAAACCCTCCTACTTCAGCTTGTCTCACCAGAGCGACGCGCAGCAGAGTTCCAGCCGGTGCCGGAGCCGGGCGCGGAGGTGGGCACCCTGGGCAAGTGAAGCTGGGCTTGCAAAGCAGCGGCCACAGAGGCTGCACACCCCTGCTTACAGGGGGCTCGAGCCGCTGCCGGGACTGCAAAGCGCCCGGGACTGCAGGGCACTGGCCGGGCCCCAACTTACAGGGCAGCCCTGGTCCCAAAGGCCCACGGAGGCTCCTTTTCTCCGATGCAGGGGCACCCTGACCCGCACCTCGCTAACGGGGCGGTCAGCCCACGCAGGCTGCCAGCTGAGCACAAAGGCTCCAAGACCCGGACCCTGATTACAGGCAGGTCGACACCCGGGGAGCCAGAGAGCTCGGCCTTCCCCCGCAGCAACAGGAACGAGACTCATGAGCCAGGCAGCGGAGCTTCACGGCCAAAGGCCGGGGGGCCGGGGCCCCAGCCCCGAGGACTGGGAGGGCACGCGCCCGGCCCCACACATCCTGGCCCCATGCCTCTGAAAGGCCGGGGCCAGAGATACCCGCCTGATTACAGGGGGTCCCCCTCCAAGAACCTCCCGCCGAGCGCAGGGGACTGGCAGAGCCCTACTTACAGGGCGGTGCCCCTCGGCTCGGCCCTCCCAACAAGCCCCAAAGGAGCCCGAGGCTCCGGCCTGCGCCCGAGTTACGGGCTGGTCAGCCTGGCTGCCGCACACCACCACGTCTTCAGGAGCCCAGGGAGCGACCTCGACCTCAACGGCAGGGAGGTCGCCCCGGCCAAAAGCCGCACCAAAGGTGGGACTGCGCCCTCCGGCACAGCAGTTCCTCAACCTGCGCCCTCTAAAGGGCGAGGGAGGGCTCGGTCCTGTTGGCTGGCTAAAGCAGCCTCCCCAGCCCCGCTTACAGGGAGGTCGGGCTGCTCCTGGGGACAGAGGGCTCCACAGCTCGTGACACACGCCCCGAGGACAGGGCTGGCACGCTGGCACGTCGCCAGCAGGACAGGCAGCCGCGCAGGCAGAGACCCAGGCCCTGACTACAGGCCGGTCGCGTTGCGCGCACTACGACTAAGCGGCTTCGCTCCGTCCTTGGAAAGGAGGGGCAAGCCTGGACTCCCTCTCCGCTCGCGGGCTCACACGGGACCCCCCGTTGCTGCACAGAGCCTGTCTGGCCCTCCTGGGAAGTTTAAGCTAAGCTGCAGCGATTTTAACAGAGGCCTAAAGGACTAGCTCACTCACTCGCTCACGCCAACAAGGACAAGGACGGGGACACACAAACTGAACTTCCCGGCAGAGCGAGCGAGCTCTGTGCAGCCAATGTCTGGGGAGCCGTCCCTACCGCCGAGCAGGAGAGGAGAGCCCCGGACCTGCCCCCCGGGCCGCATGGAGGCCGGCGCGGCCTCAACACGCTGAGGGGCTTCACGGGTGGCCGAGGGACAAATGCCGCGACACGCCCCGATTCCGGGGGGTCACGCTGGCCAGGCCGCCAGCAGGCAGAAAGCCGCCGGGGCGGGAGGAGGGGGCCGCGGAAAGGGCCCTCCCCTGCTTACAGGGTGGCCTGGGGGTCCAGAGAGCTCCATTTCCCCCTCGGGTGCGGAGAGGGTGGCTCTCACCCTCCTTACAGGGTGGCCACTCTCTCCCGGCAGCCAAAGGAGCAAGGCGGCAAAAGGCCAACGACAACACAAGCAAAGACCGAGCCCTGCTTACAGGGAGGTCGCCCAGCGCAAAGCCAGCCGGGGCACCCTAAAGGGGCCCGCGATGCTCTTACGCGACCGCGCCCTGTGGACAGGCGGGTCCCTTTGCCCAGAGCGCCTTTCTCCTGCACCGCTCTTCAGCACGGCACCGCTCGCTCCTCTTCTCGCTCGCTCTTGCCTCGCCCTTCCAACGCGATGCCTCTTCTCTCTTCTCCGCCAGATGCTGCTGAGGAAGGAGGACACCGTTAGGCCTGCGCCTGAAGGGAACCGGGACGCCACAGCCCCGCAGGGAGCTCCCCAAGGCACCGCCCGCCCGCCCACCCGCAGACCCCCCACCTCCGCAAAACCCTCCTACTTCAGCTTGTCTCACCAGAGCGACGCGCAGCAGAGTTCCAGCTGGTGCCGGAGCCGGGCGCGGAGGCAGGCACCCTGGGCAAGTGAAGCTGGGCTTGCAAAGCAGCGGCCACAGAGGCTGCACACCCCTGCTTACAGGGGGCTCGAGCCGCTGCCGGGACTGCAAAGCACCCGGGACTGCAGGGCACTGGCTGGGCCCCGACTTACAGGGCAGCCCTGGTCCCAAAGGCCCACGGAGGCTCCTTCTCTCCGATGCAGGGGCACCCTGACCCGCACCTCGCTAACGGGGCGGTCAGCCCACGCAGGCTGCCAGCTGAGCACAAAGGCTCCAAGACCGGGACCCTGATTACAGGCAGGTCGACACCCGGGGAGCCAGAGAGCTCGGCCTTCCCCCGCAGCAACAGGAACGAGAGTCATGAGCCAGGCAGCGGAGCTTCACGGCCAAAGGCCGGGGGGCCGGGGCCCCAGCCCCGAGGACTGGGAGGGCACGCGCCCGGCCCCACACATCCTGGCCCCATGCCTCTGAAAGGCCGGGGCCAGAGATACCCGCCTGATTACAGGGGGTCCCCCTCCAAGAACCTCCCGCCGAGCGCAGGGGACTGGCAGAGCCCTACTTACAGGGCGGTGCCCCTCGGCTCGGCCCTCCCAACAAGCCCCAAAGGAGCCCGAGGCTCCGGCCTGCGCCCGAGTTACGGGCTGGCCAGCCTGGCTGCAGCACACCACCACGTCTTCAGGAGCCCAGGGAGCGACCTCGACCTCAACGGCAGGGAGGTCGCCCCGGCCAAAAGCCGCACCAAAGGTGGGACTGCACCCTCCGGCACAGCAGTTCCTCAACCTGCGCCCTCTAAAGGGCGAGGGAGGGCTCGGTCCTGTTGGCTGGCTAAAGCAGCCTCCCCAGCCCCGCTTACAGGGAGGTCGGGCTGCTCCTGGGGACAGAGGGCTCCACAGCTCATGACACACGCCCCGAGGACAGGGCTGGCACGCTGGCACGTCGCCAGCAGGACAGGCAGCCGCGCAGGCAGAGACCCAGGCCCTGACTACAGGCCGGTCGCGTTGCGCGCACTACGACTAAGCGGCTTCGCTCCGTCCTTGGAAAGGAGGGGCAAGCCCGGACTCCCTCTCCGCTCGCGGGCTCACACGGGACCCCCTGTTGCTGCACAGAGCCCGTCTGGCCCTCCTGGGAAGTTTAAGCTAAGCTGCAGCGATTTTAACAGAGGCCTAAAGGACTAGCTCACTCACTCGCTCACGCCAACAAGGACAAGGACGGGGACACACAAACTGAACTTCCCGGCAGAGCGAGCGAGCTCTGTGCAGCCAATGTCTGGGGAGCCGTCCCTACCGCCGAGCAGGAGAGGAGAGCCCCGGACCTGCCCCCCGGGCCGCATGGAGGCCGGCGCGGCCTCAACATGCTGAGGGGCTTCACGGGTGGCCGAGGGACAAATGCCGCGACACGCCCCAACTCCGGGGCGTCACGCTGGCCAGGCCGCCAGCAGGCAGAAAGCCGCCGGGGCGGGAGGAGGGGGCCGCGGAAAGGGCCCTCCCCTGCTTACAGGGTGGCCTGGGGGTCCAGAGAGCTCCATTTCCCCCTCGGGTGCGGAGAGGGTGGCTCTCACCCTCCTTACAGGGTGGCCACTCTCTCCCGGCAGCCAAAGGAGCAAGGCGGCAAAAGGCCAACGACAACACAAGCAAAGACCGAGCCCTGCTTACAGGGAGGTCGCCCAGCGCAAAGCCAGCCGGGGCACCCTAAAGGGGCCCGCGATGCTCTTACGCGACCGCGCCCTGTGGACAGGCGGGTCCCTTTGCCCAGAGCGCCTTTCTCCTGCACCGCTCTTCAGCACGGCACCGCTCGCTCCTCTTCTCGCTCGCTCTTGCCTCGCCCTTCCAACGCGATGCCTCTTCTCTCTTCTCCGCCAGATGCTGCCGAGGAAGGAGGACACCGTTAGGCCTGCGCCTGAAGGGAACCGGGACCCCACAGCCCCGCAGGGAGCTCCCCAAGGCACCGCCCGCCCGCCCACCCACAGACCCCCCACCTCCGCAAAACCCTCCTACTTCAGCTTGTCTCACCAGAGCGACGCGCAGCAGAGTTCCAGCCGGTGCCGGAGCCGGGCGCGGAGGTGGGCACCCTGGGCAAGTGAAGCTGGGCTTGCAAAGCAGCGGCCACAGAGGCTGCACACCCCTGCTTACAGGGGGCTCGAGCCGCTGCCGGGACTGCAAAGCACCCGGGACTGCAGGGCACTGGCTGGGCCCCGACTTACAGGGCAGCCCTGGTCCCAAAGGCCCACGGAGGCTCCTTCTCTCCGATGCAGGGGCACCCTGACCCGCATCTCGCTAACGGGGCGGTCAGCCCACGCAGGCTGCCAGCTGAGCACAAAGGCTCCAAGACCGGGACCCTGATTACAGGCAGGTCGACACCCGGGGAGCCAGAGAGCTCGGCCTTCCCCCGCAGCAACAGGAACGAGAGTCATGAGCCAGGCAGCGGAGCTTCACGGCCAAAGGCCGGGGGGCCGGGGCCCCAGCCCCGAGGACTGGGAGGGCACGCGCCCGGCCCCACACATCCTGGCCCCATGCCTCTGAAAGGCCGGGGCCAGAGATACCCGCCTGATTACAGGGGGTCCCCCTCCAAGAACCTCCCGCCGAGCGCAGGGGACTGGCAGAGCCCTACTTACAGGGCGGTGCCCCTCGGCTCGGCCCTCCCAACAAGCCCCAAAGGAGCCCGAGGCTCCGGCCTGCGCCCGAGTTACGGGCTGGCCAGCCTGGCTGCAGCACACCACCACGTCTTCAGGAGCCCAGGGAGCGACCTCGACCTCAACGGCAGGGAGGTCGCCCCGGCCAAAAGCCGCACCAAAGGTGGGACTGCACCCTCCGGCACAGCAGTTCCTCAACCTGCGCCCTCTAAAGGGCGAGGGAGGGCTCGGTCCTGTTGGCTGGCTAAAGCAGCCTCCCCAGCCCCGCTTACAGGGAGGTCGGGCTGCTCCTGGGGACAGAGGGCTCCACAGCTCATGACACACGCCCCGAGGACAGGGCTGGCACGCTGGCACGTCGCCAGCAGGACAGCCAGCCGCGCAGGCAGAGACCCAGGCCCTGACTACAGGCCGGTCGCGTTGCGCGCACTACGACTAAGCGGCTTCGCTCCGTCCTTGGAAAGGAGGGGCAAGCCCGGACTCCCTCTCCGCTCGCGGGCTCACACGGGACCCCCTGTTGCTGCACAGAGCCCGTCTGGCCCTCCTGGGAAGTTTAAGCTAAGCTGCAGCGATTTTAACAGAGGCCTAAAGGACTAGCTCACTCACTCGCTCACGCCAACAAGGACAAGGACGGGGACACACAAACTGAACTTCCCGGCAGAGCGAGCGAGCTCTGTGCAGCCAATGTCTGGGGAGCCGTCCCTACCGCCGAGCAGGAGAGGAGAGCCCCGGACCTGCCCCCCGGGCCGCATGGAGGCCGGCGCGGCCTCAACATGCTGAGGGGCTTCACGGGTGGCCGAGGGACAAATGCCGTGACACGCCCCAACTCCGGGGCGTCACGCTGGCCAGGCCGCCAGCAGGCAGAAAGCCGCCGGGGCGGGAGGAGGGGGCCGCGGAAAGGGCCCTCCCCTGCTTACAGGGTGGCCTGGGGGTCCAGAGAGCTCCATTTCCCCCTCGGGTGCGGAGAGGGTGGCTCTCACTCTCCTTACAGGGTGGCCACTCTCTCCCGGCAGCCAAAGGAGCAAGGCGGCAAAAGGCCAACGACAACACAAGCAAAGACCGAGCCCTGCTTACAGGGAGGTCGCCCAGCGCAAAGCCAGCCGGGGCACCCTAAAGGGGCCCGCGATGCTCTTACGCGACCGCGCCCTGTGGACAGGCGGGTCCCTTTGCCCAGAGCGCCTTTCTCCTGCACCGCTCTTCAGCACGGCACCGCTCGCTCCTCTTCTCGCTCGCTCTTGCCTCGCCCTTCCAACGCGATGCCTCTTCTCTCTTCTCCGCCAGATGCTGCCGAGGAAGGAGGACACCGTTAGGCCTGCGCCTGAAGGGAACCGGGACCCCACAGCCCCGCAGGGAGCTCCCCAAGGCACCGCCCGCCCGCCCACCCACAGACCCCCCACCTCCGCAAAACCCTCCTACTTCAGCTTGTCTCACCAGAGCGACGCGCAGCAGAGTTCCAGCCGGTGCCGGAGCCGGGCGCGGAGGTGGGCACCCTGGGCAAGTGAAGCTGGGCTTGCAAAGCAGCGGCCACAGAGGCTGCACACCCCTGCTTACAGGGGGCTCGAGCCGCTGCCGGGACTGCAAAGCGCCCGGGACTGCAGGGCACTGGCCGGGCCCCAACTTACAGGGCAGCCCTGGTCCCAAAGGCCCACGGAGGCTCCTTTTCTCCGATGCAGGGGCACCCTGACCCGCACCTCGCTAACGGGGCGGTCAGCCCACGCAGGCTGCCAGCTGAGCACAAAGGCTCCAAGACCCGGACCCTGATTACAGGCAGGTCGACACCCGGGGAGCCAGAGAGCTCGGCCTTCCCCCGCAGCAACAGGAACGAGACTCATGAGCCAGGCAGCGGAGCTTCACGGCCAAAGGCCGGGGGGCCGGGGCCCCAGCCCCGAGGACTGGGAGGGCACGCGCCCGGCCCCACACATCCTGGCCCCATGCCTCTGAAAGGCCGGGGCCAGAGATACCCGCCTGATTACAGGGGGTCCCCCTCCAAGAACCTCCCGCCGAGCGCAGGGGACTGGCAGAGCCCTACTTACAGGGCGGTGCCCCTCGGCTCGGCCCTCCCAACAAGCCCCAAAGGAGCCCGAGGCTCCGGCCTGCGCCCGAGTTACGGGCTGGTCAGCCTGGCTGCCGCACACCACCACGTCTTCAGGAGCCCAGGGAGCGACCTCGACCTCAACGGCAGGGAGGTCGCCCCGGCCAAAAGCCGCACCAAAGGTGGGACTGCGCCCTCCGGCACAGCAGTTCCTCAACCTGCGCCCTCTAAAGGGCGAGGGAGGGCTCGGTCCTGTTGGCTGGCTAAAGCAGCCTCCCCAGCCCCGCTTACAGGGAGGTCGGGCTGCTCCTGGGAACAGAGGGCTCCACAGCTCGTGACACACGCCCCGAGGACAGGGCTGGCACGCTGGCACGTCGCCAGCAGGACAGGCAGCCGCGCAGGCAGAGACCCAGGCCCTGACTACAGGCCGGTCGCGTTGCGCGCACTACGACTAAGCGGCTTCGCTCCGTCCTTGGAAAGGAGGGGCAAGCCCGGACTCCCTCTCCGCTCGCGGGCTCACACGGGACCCCCCGTTGCTGCACAGAGCCCGTCTGGCCCTCCTGGGAAGTTTAAGCTAAGCTGCAGCGATTTTAACAGAGGCCTAAAG
Source organism: Phaethon aethereus (assembly GCF_964289735.1). Taxonomy (NCBI): domain Eukaryota; kingdom Metazoa; phylum Chordata; class Aves; order Phaethontiformes; family Phaethontidae; genus Phaethon; species Phaethon aethereus. The sequence goes on from NC_138599.1 coordinate 2,475,961, forward strand.
GACTAGCTCACTCACTCGCTCACGCCAACAAGGACAAGGACGGGGACACACAAACTGAACTTCCCGGCAGAGCGAGCGAGCTCTGTGCAGCCAATGTCTGGGGAGCCGTCCCTACCGCCGAGCAGGAGAGGAGAGCCCCGGACCTGCCCCCCGGGCCGCATGGAGGCCGGCGCGGCCTCAACACGCTGAGGGGCTTCACGGGTGGCCGAGGGACAAATGCCGCGACACGCCCCGATTCCGGGGGGTCACGCTGGCCAGGCCGCCAGCAGGCAGAAAGCCGCCGGGGCGGGAGGAGGGGGCCGCGGAAAGGGCCCTCCCCTGCTTACAGGGTGGCCTGGGGGTCCAGAGAGCTCCATTTCCCCCTCGGGTGCGGAGAGGGTGGCTCTCACCCTCCTTACAGGGTGGCCACTCTCTCCCGGCAGCCAAAGGAGCAAGGCGGCAAAAGGCCAACGACAACACAAGCAAAGACCGAGCCCTGCTTACAGGGAGGTCGCCCAGCGCAAAGCCAGCCGGGGCACCCTAAAGGGGCCCGCGATGCTCTTACGCGACCGCGCCCTGTGGACAGGCGGGTCCCTTTGCCCAGAGCGCCTTTCTCCTGCACCGCTCTTCAGCACGGCACCGCTCGCTCCTCTTCTCGCTCGCTCTTGCCTCGCCCTTCCAACGCGATGCCTCTTCTCTCTTCTCCGCCAGATGCTGCCGAGGAAGGAGGACACCGTTAGGCCTGCGCCTGAAGGGAACCGGGACCCCACAGCCCCGCAGGGAGCTCCCCAAGGCACCGCCCGCCCGCCCACCCACAGACCCCCCACCTCCGCAAAACCCTCCTACTTCAGCTTGTCTCACCAGAGCGACGCGCAGCAGAGTTCCAGCCGGTGCCGGAGCCAGGCGTGGAGGCGGGCACCCTGGGCAAGTGAAGCTGGGCTTGCAAAGCAGCGGCCACAGAGGCTGCACACCCCTGCTTACAGGGGGCTCGAGCCGCTGCCGGGACTGCAAAGCGCCCGGGACTGCAGGGCACTGGCCGGGCCCCAACTTACAGGGCAGCCCTGGTCCCAAAGGCCCACGGAGGCTCCTTTTCTCCGATGCAGGGGCACCCTGACCCGCACCTCGCTAACAGGGCGGTCAGCCCACGCAGGCTGCCAGCTGAGCACAAAGGCTCCAAGACCCGGACCCTGATTACAGGCAGGTCGACACCCGGGGAGCCAGAGAGCTCGGCCTTCCCCCGCAGCAACAGGAACGAGACTCATGAGCCAGGCAGCGGAGCTTCACGGCCAAAGGCCGGGGGGCCGGGGCCCCAGCCCCGAGGACTGGGAGGGCACGCGCCCGGCCCCACACATCCTGGCCCCATGCCTCTGAAAGGCCGGGGCCAGAGATACCCGCCTGATTACAGGGGGTCCCCCTCCAAGAACCTCCCGCCGAGCGCAGGGGACTGGCAGAGCCCTACTTACAGGGCGGTGCCCCTCGGCTCGGCCCTCCCAACAAGCCCCAAAGGAGCCCGAGGCTCCGGCCTGCGCCCGAGTTACGGGCTGGCCAGCCTGGCTGCAGCACACCACCACGGCTTCAGGAGCCCAGGGAGCGACCTCGACCTCAACGGCAGGGAGGTCGCCCCGGCCAAAAGCCGCACCAAAGGTGGGACTGCACCCTCCGGCACAGCAGTTCCTCAACCTGCGCCCTCTAAAGGGCGAGGGAGGGCTCGGTCCTGTTGGCTGGCTAAAGCAGCCTCCCCAGCCCCGCTTACAGGGAGGTCGGGCTGCTCCTGGGGACAGAGGGCTCCACAGCTCATGACACACGCCCCGAGGACAGGGCTGGCACGCTGGCACGTCGCCAGCAGGACAGGCAGCCGCGCAGGCAGAGACCCAGGCCCTGACTACAGGCCGGTCACGTTGCGCGCACTACGACTAAGCGGCTTCGCTCCGTCCTTGGAAAGGAGGGGCAAGCCCGGACTCCCTCTCCGCTCGCGGGCTCACACGGGACCCCCTGTTGCTGCACAGAGCCCGTCTGGCCCTCCTGGGAAGTTTAAGCTAAGCTGCAGCGATTTTAACAGAGGCCTAAAGGACTAGCTCACTCACTCGCTCACGCCAACAAGGACAAGGACGGGGACACACAAACTGAACTTCCCGGCAGAGCGAGCGAGCTCTGCGCAGCCAATGTCTGGGGAGCCGTCCCTACCGCCGAGCAGGAGAGGAGAGCCCCGGACCTGCCCCCCGGGCCGCATGGAGGCCGGCGCGGCCTCAACATGCTGAGGGGCTTCACGGGTGGCCGAGGGACAAATGCCGCGACACGCCCCAACTCCGGGGGGTCACGCTGGCCAGGCCGCCAGCAGGCAGAAAGCCGCCGGGGCGGGAGGAGGGGGCCGCGGAAAGGGCCCTCCCCTGCTTACAGGGTGGCCTGGGGGTCCAGAGAGCTCCATTTCCCCCTCGGGTGCGGAGAGGGTGGCTCTCACCCTCCTTACAGGGTGGCCACTCTCTCCCGGCAGCCAAAGGAGCAAGGCGGCAAAAGGCCAACGACAACACAAGCAAAGACCGAGCCCTGCTTACAGGGAGGTCGCCCAGCGCAAAGCCAGCCGGGGCACCCTAAAGGGGCCCGCGATGCTCTTACGCGACCGCGCCCTGTGGACAGGCGGGTCCCTTTGCCCAGAGCGCCTTTCTCCTGCACCGCTCTTCAGCACGGCACCGCTCGCTCCTCTTCTCGCTCGCTCTTGCCTCGCCCTTCCAACGCGATGCCTCTTCTCTCTTCTCCGCCAGATGCTGCCGAGGAAGGAGGACACCGTTAGGCCTGCGCCTGAAGGGAACCGGGACCCCACAGCCCCGCAGGGAGCTCCCCAAGGCACCGCCCGCCCGCCCACCCACAGACCCCCCACCTCCGCAAAACCCTCCTACTTCAGCTTGTCTCACCAGAGCGACGCGCAGCAGAGTTCCAGCCGGTGCCGGAGCCAGGCGTGGAGGCGGGCACCCTGGGCAAGTGAAGCTGGGCTTGCAAAGCAGCGGCCACAGAGGCTGCACACCCCTGCTTACAGGGGGCTCGAGCCGCTGCCGGGACTGCAAAGCGCCCGGGACTGCAGGGCACTGGCCGGGCCCCAACTTACAGGGCAGCCCTGGTCCCAAAGGCCCACGGAGGCTCCTTTTCTCCGATGCAGGGGCACCCTGACCCGCACCTCGCTAACAGGGCGGTCAGCCCACGCAGGCTGCCAGCTGAGCACAAAGGCTCCAAGACCCGGACCCTGATTACAGGCAGGTCGACACCCGGGGAGCCAGAGAGCTCGGCCTTCCCCCGCAGCAACAGGAACGAGACTCATGAGCCAGGCAGCGGAGCTTCACGGCCAAAGGCCGGGGGGCCGGGGCCCCAGCCCCGAGGACTGGGAGGGCACGCGCCCGGCCCCACACATCCTGGCCCCATGCCTCTGAAAGGCCGGGGCCAGAGATACCCGCCTGATTACCGGGGGTCCCCCTCCAAGAACCTCCCGCCGAGCGCAGGGGACTGGCAGAGCCCTACTTACAGGGCGGTGCCCCTCGGCTCGGCCCTCCCAACAAGCCCCAAAGGAGCCCGAGGCTCCGGCCTGCGCCCGAGTTACGGGCTGGCCAGCCTGGCTGCAGCACACCACCACGGCTTCAGGAGCCCAGGGAGCGACCTCGACCTCAACGGCAGGGAGGTCGCCCCGGCCAAAAGCCGCACCAAAGGTGGGACTGCACCCTCCGGCACAGCAGTTCCTCAACCTGCGCCCTCTAAAGGGCGAGGGAGGGCTCGGTCCTGTTGGCTGGCTAAAGCAGCCTCCCCAGCCCCGCTTACAGGGAGGTCGGGCTGCTCCTGGGGACAGAGGGCTCCACAGCTCATGACACACGCCCCGAGGACAGGGCTGGCACGCTGGCACGTCGCCAGCAGGACAGGCAGCCGCGCAGGCAGAGACCCAGGCCCTGACTACAGGCCGGTCACGTTGCGCGCACTACGACTAAGCGGCTTCGCTCCGTCCTTGGAAAGGAGGGGCAAGCCCGGACTCCCTCTCCGCTCGCGGGCTCACACGGGACCCCCTGTTGCTGCACAGAGCCCGTCTGGCCCTCCTGGGAAGTTTAAGCTAAGCTGCAGCGATTTTAACAGAGGCCTAAAGGACTAGCTCACTCACTCGCTCACGCCAACAAGGACAAGGACGGGGACACACAAACTGAACTTCCCGGCAGAGCGAGCGAGCTCTGTGCAGCCAATGTCTGGGGAGCCGTCCCTACCGCCGAGCAGGAGAGGAGAGCCCCGGACCTGCCCCCCGGGCCGCATGGAGGCCGGCGCGGCCTCAACATGCTGAGGGGCTTCACGGGTGGCCGAGGGACAAATGCCGCGACACGCCCCAACTCCGGGGGGTCACGCTGGCCAGGCCGCCAGCAGGCAGAAAGCCGCCGGGGCGGGAGGAGGGGGCCGCGGAAAGGGCCCTCCCCTGCTTACAGGGTGGCCTGGGGGTCCAGAGAGCTCCATTTCCCCCTCGGGTGCGGAGAGGGTGGCTCTCACCCTCCTTACAGGGTGGCCACTCTCTCCCGGCAGCCAAAGGAGCAAGGCGGCAAAAGGCCAACGACAACACAAGCAAAGACCGAGCCCTGCTTACAGGGAGGTCGCCCAGCGCAAAGCCAGCCGGGGCACCCTAAAGGGGCCCGCGATGCTCTTACGCGACCGCGCCCTGTGGACAGGCGGGTCCCTTTGCCCAGAGCGCCTTTCTCCTGCACCGCTCTTCAGCACGGCACCGCTCGCTCCTCTTCTCGCTCGCTCTTGCCTCGCCCTTCCAACGCGATGCCTCTTCTCTCTTCTCCGCCAGATGCTGCCGAGGAAGGAGGACACCGTTAGGCCTGCGCCTGAAGGGAACCGGGACCCCACAGCCCCGCAGGGAGCTCCCCAAGGCACCGCCCGCCCGCCCACCCACAGACCCCCCACCTCCGCAAAACCCTCCTACTTCAGCTTGTCTCACCAGAGCGACGCGCAGCAGAGTTCCAGCCGGTGCCGGAGCCAGGCGTGGAGGCGGGCACCCTGGGCAAGTGAAGCTGGGCTTGCAAAGCAGCGGCCACAGAGGCTGCACACCCCTGCTTACAGGGGGCTCGAGCCGCTGCCGGGACTGCAAAGCGCCCGGGACTGCAGGGCACTGGCCGGGCCCCAACTTACAGGGCAGCCCTGGTCCCAAAGGCCCACGGAGGCTCCTTTTCTCCGATGCAGGGGAACCCTGACCCGCACCTCGCTAACAGGGCGGTCAGCCCACGCAGGCTGCCAGCTGAGCACAAAGGCTCCAAGACCCGGACCCTGATTACAGGCAGGTCGACACCCGGGGAGCCAGAGAGCTCGGCCTTCCCCCGCAGCAACAGGAACGAGACTCATGAGCCAGGCAGCGGAGCTTCACGGCCAAAGGCCGGGGGGCCGGGGCCCCAGCCCCGAGGACTGGGAGGGCACGCGCCCGGCCCCACACATCCTGGCCCCATGCCTCTGAAAGGCCGGGGCCAGAGATACCCGCCTGATTACCGGGGGTCCCCCTCCAAGAACCTCCCGCCGAGCGCAGGGGACTGGCAGAGCCCTACTTACAGGGCGGTGCCCCTCGGCTCGGCCCTCCCAACAAGCCCCAAAGGAGCCCGAGGCTCCGGCCTGCGCCCGAGTTACGGGCTGGCCAGCCTGGCTGCAGCACACCACCACGGCTTCAGGAGCCCAGGGAGCGACCTCGACCTCAACGGCAGGGAGGTCGCCCCGGCCAAAAGCCGCACCAAAGGTGGGACTGCACCCTCCGGCACAGCAGTTCCTCAACCTGCGCCCTCTAAAGGGCGAGGGAGGGCTCGGTCCTGTTGGCTGGCTAAAGCAGCCTCCCCAGCCCCGCTTACAGGGAGGTCGGGCTGCTCCTGGGGACAGAGGGCTCCACAGCTCATGACACACGCCCCGAGGACAGGGCTGGCACGCTGGCACGTCGCCAGCAGGACAGGCAGCCGCGCAGGCAGAGACCCAGGCCCTGACTACAGGCCGGTCGCGTTGCGCGCACTACGACTAAGCGGCTTCGCTCCGTCCTTGGAAAGGAGGGGCAAGCCCGGACTCCCTCTCCGCTCGCGGGCTCACACGGGACCCCCCGTTGCTGCACAGAGCCCGTCTGGCCCTCCTGGGAAGTTTAAGCTAAGCTGCAGCGATTTTAACAGAGGCCTAAAGGACTAGCTCACTCACTCGCTCATGCCAACAAGGACAAGGACGGGGACACACAAACTGAACTTCCCGGCAGAGCGAGCGAGCTCTGTGCAGCCAATGTCTGGGGAGCCGTCCCTACCGCCGAGCAGGAGAGGAGAGCCCCGGACCTGCCCCCCGGGCCGCATGGAGGCCGGCGCGGCCTCAACACGCTGAGGGGCTTCACGGGTGGCCGAGGGACAAATGCCGCGACACGCCCCAACTCCGGGGGGTCACGCTGGCCAGGCCGCCAGCAGGCAGAAAGCCGCCGGGGTGGGAGGAGGGGGCCGCGGAAAGGGCCCTCCCCTGCTTACAGGGTGGCCTGGGGGTCCAGAGAGCTCCATTTCCCCCTCGGGTGCGGAGAGGGTGGCTCTCACCCTCCTTACAGGGTGGCCACTCTCTCCCGGCAGCCAAAGGAGCAAGGCGGCAAAAGGCCAACGACAACACAAGCAAAGACCGAGCCCTGCTTACAGGGAGGTCGCCCAGCGCAAAGCCAGCCGGGGCACCCTAAAGGGGCCCGCGATGCTCTTACGCGACCGCGCCCTGTGGACAGGCGGGTCCCTTTGCCCAGAGTGCCTTTCTCCTGCACTGCTCTTCAGCACGGCACCGCTCGCTCCTCTTCTCGCTCGCTCTTGCCCCGCCGTTCCAACGCGATGCCTCTTCTCTCTTCTCCGCCAGACGCTGCCGAGGAAGGAGGACATGGGGTAGAGAAGTGGCTGGATGGCCGAGGTCAGAGAGTAGAGATGAATGGCTTTCAATCCAGTTGGTGGTGGTCACAAGCGGTGCTCCCCAGGGCTCAGTTCTGGGGCCTGTCCTGTTCAATATGTTTATTTTTGACCTGGATGAGGGGATCAAGTGCTCACTCAGTAAGTTTTCGGATGAAACCATCTTGTGTGATAGTGTTGATCTGTTGGAGGGCAGGAGGGCTCTGCAGAGGGACCTGGACAGGCTGGGTTGATGGGCTGAGGTCAGTTGTATGAGGGTTAATAAAGCCAATTTTCCGGGCCCTGCACTTCCGTCACAACTACTCCATGCAATGCTACAGGCTTGGGGAGGAGTGGCTGGAGAGCTGCCTGGCAGAAAAGAACCTGGGGGTGCTGGTCAACAGCTGGCTGAATATGAGCGAGCAGTGTGCCCAGGTGGCCAAGAAGGCCAACAGCATCCTGGCCTGCATCAGCAATAGTATGGCCAGCAGGAGTAGGGAAGTGATTGTGCCCCTGTATTCGGCACTGCGGAGGCCACACCTTGAGTACTGTGTTCAGTGTTGTGCCCCTCCCTACAAGAAGGCTGCTGAGGTGCTCAAGTGTGTCCAGAGAAGGGCAACGAAGCTGGTGAGGCGGCTGGAGAACAAGTCTGATGAAGAGTGGCTGAGGGAACTGGGGTTGTTTAGTCTGGAGAAGAGGAGGCTGAGGGGAGACCTTATTGCTCTCTACAACCCCCTGAAAGGGGGTTGTGGCAAGGTGGGTGTTAGTCTCTTCTCCCAAGTAACTAGCAACAGAATGAGAAGAAATGGCCTCATATTGCACCAAGGGAGGTTTAGATTGGCTACTATTGTAAGATTTCTTTACTGAGAGAGTGGTCAAGCATTGGAACAGGCTGCCCAGGGAGGTGGTGGAGTCACCTTTACTGGCAGTGTTCAAAAAATGTGTAGACATGGCACTTCAGGATATGGTTTAGTGGGCATGGTTGTGTTGGGCTGATGGTTGGACTTGATGATCTTAAACGTGTTTTCCAACCTTAATTATTCTGTGACACCGTTAGGCCTCAGAAGCACCAACTCCTTGACTGTTACAGGTAGAGGACTGACTCATGGAGCACGGTCCTTTCATTCATTGTTCCCTCTTCAACCTGTATCAGTGCAGGTTTTGCTTCCTGCATCCTCCTCTCCTTTCTTTTCCAGCCAGATTCTTTCCCTGTTTCTCTATCCCTCCAGTGCATTCACTGCAAGAAAACACCTTTGTGAACTCACCATCAAGTACTGGCTGATTCTTCTCCGTTCCTCCAGGAAGATTATGTCCATGAATTTCTGTTGAACCTGGGCTTCAGAACTGTAAATAATGGAAAATACCATTAATATATTATTTTGAGTCAATGAGGATGATTTTTGTTTTTCATTAAAATCCCTCTCCATGACCTTTTCATCCCTCTTGCACCTTAGTGCCTATAGCCAATACCAGACCAATCAAGAACACTTATTCAGCATTGCCTGCTAAAATCTTCATCCTTTCTGCTACTTTCAGCATGTTATATCTCATAGCTTCTCCCACAAAAATGCTTCTAATGTCTTCCTTAATGTACCTCAGATGTTGCCCTCAAACATGCTCACCTCATCCTAACTATCCTCATTATTACCCTGATAAATGGTGGAGTTCTCCCCTGGAGCTTTCCCTACCCTCTTAGTTACTTCAAACTTGCTCCTCAAAAATACTGTTTCTGTCCTCCTTAAGAAACCTAAAATTTTCCCCTCAATAACACTTACCCTGTCCATTCTGAGGTACCTCAGATTTTCCATAAACATTTCCTGGTGGGTCCCCTCTACATTACCTCAGCTATTCCCTCCAAAATGCCACCTCTGTCCCCTCTATATTACCTCAGATTTTCCACTGAAAATGCATGCTCATGTCCCCTCTAAATTACCCCAGCTTTTCAGCTGACAATGTCAACTCTGTCCCCTCCAGGTTACCTCAGATGTTCTATCAAAAATGCTGACTCTGTCTTCTGAGTTACATCAGGCTCTCCCTCAGAAATGCTCATTTATCCCCTCTAGATTACTCCCGATTCATGCCTCCAAAAAAGGTCATTTTGTTTCAGATAAATTACCTCAGGTTTTCCTGTCAAAAATATCACCTGTGTCCCCGCTAACTTACCTCAGCTTTTCCCGCCAAAACGTTCATTCTGACCTCTACAGATTACCTCAGGTTTTACCCCAGAATGATCCCTCTGTGTCCCTTCTAAGTTACTTCAGCTTTCCACCCTGAATTACCACAGCTTTTCCCTCAGAAATTCCACCAAAACACCGTGCCGTCCTCTGAGGTGGCTGACCAGCACTCCCTCCCTCTGCGCTCTGTGTAAGAGCCCAAAGCCTGCCCCCGGGCGACTCCAAGACCCGTTTTCAAACCTCGCACAGCGCACCCCGGCTGCCGGCCCTCCCGCCGAATGGCGGAGCCGCTGGGCCGTCAAAGCCGGCGGCTGAGGAGCCCAGGGCGGCGGGAAGGCGGCGCGCCCCGCCTCGCCGCGGAGGGAGCGCGGGCACGCGCCCGGCCGGGGACGGGAAGCGCCCCCTTGCGGCGCGGGAGCGCGCTGTTCACGCGGCGGTACCCGCCGCCCCCCGTAACCCTCAGGGCGCTCGCAGCACCCCCCAGCGACACGCGGGGCGTGCCCCGGGCTCTCCCGCCCCGAGCCGCTCCGCACACACCCCACAGCTTCTCACCCCAAGCCCCCCCACCCGGTACATCGCCTGTCCCCACTGCTGCCATGCCTGCGTGAGCGCCCCGCACCTCTCATCTCTTTCCCCCTCCCCTTCCCAGTTAGGCCCGGTGAAGTCCCTCTGTTTCTCTCCCATCAGCCCATGGCCAGCCACAAGCTGCTGCAGAGCTCATCTTAACACCAGAGGCCCTCTAATTTCCTTTATATTTTTTAAAAAAAGGCTCAAAATAAGCTTTATGTGCACTGATGTGATTTCCCCAGTTTTCAACCACATGCACCCACTTAAGATGATTTTTACATAAACACATCCATTTTAATCTTTTCCACATTTGTACTGCTGTTTTCCCAGAACAAATGCTTTGGCAGTATCACTCCTCCACCAGTAATAATTCCAAAGGGAGTATGCTGCTTTGCACTGGAATGTGTGGTCAGAAAGAGCTATAAAAGTTACAGAAATAAGGTTCCTTCCCCATGCCTTTTTAAGCATTTTTTTAATAGATCTCTCTGATCTTTCCACCTGCACAGAAGTTCTCATGGTCATCAGGAAAATGTATGTTTTTCCTTTAAACAGTCCTGGGTCAGACTGCAGCCCTGTGGATAATCCCCCAGGGATCCTACTTGACTGGGAGACTACTGCAGTCATTTTCATGGGTGGGGAAACTGCCAGAGACCAACGCCAGCAACAGCACCAGGGCTAAGCAGCCTCTGCCTATGAAACTCACCACAGGGCCAGCTGCTGGCCATACCCTTCAGCTTGCTCAGGTAGCTACTGAAGGGAAAACTTCGAGCATGAGTCAGTGTACCTTGAACACCAGGGTAGCATTCAAGTTCCCCTACTCCATCTCTCTCTCGGCATAGCAGGCAGGAAAAGGGATCGCACAGAAGCTTTGAAGACCAGACTAACAACAGTAGGCAAACAGCAGGCCAGGATTATATCGCAGCCTCACAGGTGAGGTGGTGAACTATCTAGTGATCTCAGCTCCAGGGCAATTGAAACTTCAGTTTCCAATACTCAAGAGCCTCAGGAAGAACCCCTGAGCAAGGCAAAGCAGGACCACCCCTCACCCCCCCAGCCAATTCAGGAATTATCTTCTCTACAGAGTCTCAGCACTCTTATGAGTTAGGGAGCCGATGTGTAGTGGAACTGGAAGCTCACACCCAGGCTTTGGGTGCCAGCTACCAGGCTGAAGCTACTGTGACAACATGAAATGCTGAATCCACATAAGTTGACTGTTGATTCAGGTGTGTTCCAATATTATTTTTTCTGAAGGAGGAAGATTTGTCCCAGCAGGTTTATGCCAGATAAGCCATCACCTGTGGTTCTGCAGCTGACACAGCCAGCACAAATAGCTCTGTATGTGCCAAATGGGACTAAAATCTGTTTGTGCATTGATCTGGATAACACCTTCATTGCCAGGTGATCCACTAACATGTGAATCCTGTACTAATTGATACAAAACAGCAGTCTGCTACAGCTATACCCTAAAAAGGTATGACAAATTTTGTTGGAAAGGAGCAGTCTCAAGGCAGGGGACAGCTTTATAGCGTGCAATACAGATACCAGCAGTGATACACAGTGTCAGGTTTCAGCAGAGCAGCCTTCTCTCTCCAAATATTTTTCTAGGATTTTCATGGAATTATTTTGTGCTCAGTGAGCTCCACGAGAGATGCCCATGCCTGCAGCAGTTGAAAAGGCAGGCTGTCCAGAAAGCTCCCAGCCCATGCTCTGGGGGAGGCAGGGGCAGAGCCCGCAGCTCCAGGGCAGCCCCGGACCAGCCTCCCACCCAGTGCTGCTCAGGAAGGAGAAGCGACAGCACAGGCAGTGCAGCCCCAACACCCAGCAGAGAGTCCCCAGAAAGACAGGCAGCTCAGCCCCTCCCCACACCCACTCAAGCCTCCAGGACCAAACCACTTGGGAAAGTTACATGAGTGTCTACCCCAGAGCAAGCAAACTGGCAATTGGTCTAGCTACTAACACAGGCTTAACCACCCAAGGGGCATCTCCCCCATCCACAGATTAGACTCCACATCATCCAGGATCATTTATATTGCCTGACAAATCTGGTCCAGAGAGCAGGCCACCAGCATACCCTACAAACTCAGAGCAGCTACATCCCAACCTCACCAAGCAAGGGGAGGATTTATCATCCTGGTCTATTGCCATGTTAAATTACAGGGCAGACCAGCCTCCCTTCAGTAATTCCCACAGCCTTCCCCAAGGCCCCCAACGATCTCTCAGGATAGAAAGTGGAGATAGGACTCTGCAAAGATGTTCCAAAGCCATGCTTGAACAATGACCCTCTACTGCCTTTTTAAAGCACCCACATTTACCCAGGCCCCAAACCATCTGTTTTTCAACAGCAGGCACCACATCATCCAGGCTAAGCTAAGCCTGAAACACCATCCCTTTGTACCCCTTCCATAAGCTAACTGACTTTCCAGCTCAGGCACAGATCACACTGCATTGCAACACTGCCAGGACCACTCAGCCTCACCAGCACTCCCTCAGCATCATAACTTTTAACTCGGAGCTAGAAAAAAATAGATAAATATCCTAGCCACTCTCAGTAACCACTGAAGTAAAATGCAAGCTCATTTATGAAGTCCACAACCCCAAAAGATATTTTGGGAACTCTTACCATTCCTGAAAACATTTATACTGAGCCTCCAGCCAAATACCTGTATCTGCCCATTTTTCTCTGAAGCTTTAATCCTGAATGTATTGAGAACCCTTCCAACGCCTCTCAGCTCCCTCACACCAGACCACAGCACAAGCAGAAACCTTCACCTGCTGCTGGGAAGCTACTTATAGGGATCCCAGCTGCATTCCTGAGGTGCTGGGGGCAGGAGCCCTCACTGGCAGCACCTGAGGGGCAATTAACAGCACACAGGTACAGCCCAACCATTTCTTGAGCAAATTCATTAACCCTTGCATTTATATCATTCTGGAGCTGAATTCTAAACAAAATATTTTAGGTCCTTTACATGCAAAAATACTGTCACTCTTTAGTGTATGACCAGGAAGTTCTTGCTATTTTTCAGTAATCTCCTTGGTGTTTTTTTGAAAACCAACTTATCAAGAAGCCCCCTTTCCCTACCATTCCTGTGCAATGGTAGGAAAAAAATGTGTGGAAAAGATTTATGCTATCCCTTTCTAGCTCTGCTTCTCAAGCCTGCATCCTTTCTCTCCCTGCAACTGGATTTGTATTTTTCATTGCCTTGAAATTCCTGGATACAAAGCACTGGCCAGTCTGAGTATCACAATATTCTCCTAGACTGCTAAAACTGAGCCCTCCAAGATATTTGAAGTCCTGAAACAAGATTATAAATCATGAGATTATAAAATTATAAAACAATCTTAAAAACATGAGAGTATTAAAAAAGAGAAATCGCTATTTAACCTCATATGCTGGCTTAGAAACCTTTTGAACAAGTATATTTCTCAGCTTTCTATTGCAACGATAAAGTCAATCATTTGACTTTAGTTAGTATGTTTATGTACTATGTTTATGTACTTTACTTACTATGTTTATTTACATAGTTCTTTACTATGCAAGCAGCGGAGGGTGTTTGTGATGAGTTAGTCATAACATGACATGTCATTTTACTCTTTCCATGGGATTGATTTTTTTTTTAATGTTGTGATTTTTTTTAGTGTTGTGAATCTCTGTTTTGAACAGATTTAGATTTCAGTCAAAAAGTGTGTTGGGCAAGATACTCCAAAAAGCAATGTTTAGGATCATGACCACAATCTAGGTCCTAGGCGAAGGCTAGGAAATAGTAGCGAATATGCATTCCTCAAAATACATGTCACTGGAGTCTATGTGACTGCTACCCAGGGGAAATACATATGTTTCTGTGCATTTCATTCAATAAGATTCCTTTTCTTTCTTGCTATTTCATAACTTGAAGGAAGTACTTAGACGTATTTCTGAGGCCACACATTAGTAAACTCAAAAAACCCCCGAAGAACAAGTTATCTGCGACCAAAGTAAAAATGGAAAGTTCTATTGGTGAAAATCAGAGGCAGGGACAGACAGATGGGCAAAATGAGAGAGGGAGAGAATTAGATTAAAAACACATACTGTCAGAGGAAAACATTGCTACTATAGCCATGCATGTACACAAACACACACTTAACAAAAAGGGGATTTACTAAGCATCACAAACAATGTAATCTGCTGTTTACTACAAGAACGGTGAATAAACGCTAGGAACCAAACTGCAGCCTATTTTAATGCAATTCCTGTCTGTGCTGGCAGGCCAGGGCTACATTTCTGAAAATATATTAGAAATACATCACAAGAAGCTCCATTCAAATGAAGCAAAGCCTTTTAAATATGAATTAATCAAGTGTGAAGGGCCAGCAAAGGCTGCCCTGAAGTCTCCATGTGTCCTCCTCATGCAGAGCAATGACTTGATAGAGCTAGCTTCTTCCTCCATTCGCCTTAATACTACATTAGTTGCTTTTGCTGTGGAGATACATGAGGGAATTTACACTGAAACCAGCTGAGTCAGAAACAGCTTTAACAGGAGGAGGGGAAGAAAACAGCTCCCTGTGAGCACAACCCCTTGCACCTTGCTGCATGTATGTAACGGCTTTCCATGCTAAAGGAGGTCTGTGTTATTGTGGTGAGAGGGTGAGCCAATCATCATGTGTTGGTCATCTCGTTCTAGTGTGGTATTTTAGGGAGCCTAGGGTGCTATGAATCAGTCATAAAGCTGTATGATACAGGTAAATTGGCCTATATGGAGGGATGCGGGGGGAGCAGCATGCTGTTAGCATCCCTGGCTTGCAGCCTCTGTGTTAGTGCTGGCGAGTAGTGGGCAGACTAGTTATTTTGCTGGGAAGCACCAGAGGGTAGCATTGCCTTTTGCTGGAGTGTGCTTGTGGGAACCAGTGTAGTGCTGCTGTTTTCCCTGACAATCGTGAGGCTTGTTGGGGTAGAGCAGGCTAGATGCTATGGTCCTGCAGTGGTCTGTTCTTACATGTGAGAAGAAACGCATTGTAGAAGCTAAAAGTCCTATCTTTTGTTTATGGACTGCAGTCCCTTTTTAGGGTGTGTTTTAAATGATTCTTGTTTTTTGGGGGGTTTAGCCTTGTCTTCCCTGGGAGGGATGAAAGTGAGCTTTATGGACTCATCTTGTCATGAGTCGTACAGCTCTATTTTGTGTATATGCTAGCAGGCCCAAGCTACCGAGACAGGGCTCTAGTGAAAAAGCACAGATTTCAGTGGGGAGTGCTCCTAGCTGTACAGAAAGGGTGAGTGGGAAGAAGTTAAAAAAGCTGATCTCTTAGAAGCTTACTAAAAGAAATGGTTAAAAGTAATAGCAATACAACTTCTGAATGATGGCAATCATGTGTATGGTATGTGTAATGGGTTCCATGAAGCTATATGGTTGCATGGAAGGGGCAAGGCAGACTTCAATGGGGATTGCTGGCAGGGAGAGAGTTGTAGCATTGCTGGAAAGCTAGACTGGTAGTGTTGTCTTAACAGTGTTAAAGTCTGCCTTCTCTGCCCCAGGCTTTCCAGGGCCAGCAACGCTGCTGGCATACCTGTGTTTGGTAGTGAGTAGCTTAGAATTGAGAGCTCTCCTAGATTGTCTTTCCAGGTCTAATGTGTCCTTCTTCTGCAGGTATGGACCAGATTGAGGAAGGACCCCAAACCTGCCTTGATGGTTGTAGACCTCAGAATTGTACTGTGCTGGCTGCAACTCAAGCTACCTTGACCTATAAAATCATTTTCAGACTCTTGCTAAACACAATCAGTAACTGTTCTTTGATCACTTAAATATTTTCCTGTCCCCCATCTAGCCAAACTCTGTCTCTTTGGCACCATTTACAACTTGGAAAAACTTCAGGCAGCAAAAAAAATTGTTTCTTTGTTTGCAAAATAAAAAGAAAATAATACTTCCCCACTTAAGGGGCATGGGGACCTTGTTTGCCCTGCTTCAGCCTGGAGTGAGTTTTTATGGACAGGTTATAAACTCCTGCACAGCAAGCTCTGTAATATTGACAGACCTTTCAGTGTAACTGCTTTAATACCTCTGCTCTAAGAGCAGCATCACCATGCATCTCAGGGGATGGGATCAGAAGCAGACAGACATTTTTGGCCATTGGCAGGCTTGTGTATAGCTCACAGAAGCCTTTATCTTGCTAAGGAAGTGGAGACCTTTCAGTGTCTGTTGGTGGGGAGGGGGGGGGCTGGGGTGGGGGAATTCAACATGAACAAGGCAAACCATTCCAGTCCTGCCAAAGCTACTGTTTTGCTCTGAGCCTCCGGTTGCCTGCAGCAAGGAATGCTTCTCTCTGCTATGGGATAGTGACAGTGTCCTGCTTCAGATGTAGCTGCATAATTTTCTACAGCCAGCAGAGCCTAGGATCCTTCTGTGAGTGACATTAATGGAAGGTAGGCCAGAGCTTAAAGTGTTGGCCACCTGATTTCCCGTGCAGTTTAATGGGATACAATGGTCTAACTTCACCTAAGTGATGCTGGCGTGTGGATATATAGTAGCTTTCAAGGTCACTCAGCAATACTGGCTAGTGGCTCAGAGGCCAAATAAATCCTGCAGAGTTTGCAGTGTTAGCTCAGCTTTGGATAGGGGCAAAAGTCTAAGCAAACTCTTTTGTGGGGTGGGGGAAACAAGACCTGACTTCCCCCTTGAGAGGCTCTGGAGTATTCTTTTGGGAAGGTGAGGGCTGCGGTGTGCCATGTTCAAGTTATGTATTTTTCCATGAGGGAGACTAAGGAGTAACTATGTTGGGAACAAGAATAATCCTGGCTGAGAGATAGCCATAGTACACATACAGTACAAAATAGATTTTGATGGGACTCTGCAGGTCCCGTCAAAACCTATTTTGTACTGTATGTGTACTATGGCATTGCCTTTCTCAGCCATTCTAGTTTCCAGCAGTATTGGAGTACCATTACTCCAGTTTTAGCAGTAGGGAAGCAGAGTCCCTAACAGACCATGTTCAAGTAAGGTCACACTGTCTTCTGCAGACTTGGGGTTGCCTAGTTTGCCAAATGGGGACAGGGAGGAGATAGCAGAGCCAGCATGGTGCCTATTTGCCTCAGCTGAACTCAGTCTCAGTGGTGAATCCTGCTGGAGGATGGGAGTGTAGTACGTGGCTCAGTGTGGAGAGCAGGACCTTTCTCTGTGGCTGGCAATTCAGATCCCTGCTTGCTGGAGGCTGGGGAATTTATGCTACTTGAATTCCCTTGCTCCTGGCAGCCTGCTGGCAAACTTTCTGCAAGGAGATACTTGAGGCAGAAACTTGGGAGAAGCAGGGAGTGATGGGGTGATTCTTGTTCTAGAGCTGTCATGGGGCCCGTGCGCAGCCACCAGTGTCACAGAGCTGAGGGCCTGCAAACACCCCTCTGTGTTCCCTGTGCCCTCTGTCTGGTGTGTTTTCTTCTGCAGCCTTTGGTTCTTCCTTATCGTAAATCCTGTAGGATTTAACTTCTAGCTACTGATCCTTTTGACAGTAATGGACCATTAACTAACTAGACATAAAATTGAACGTGTAAATCCCTCTCCCTTGGGGAATTAGAAAGCAGGTTTAAGATGCAGGCCATGAAATGCAAGAGTTCATTGTAATCGCAAACGAGGCCTGATTAACTCTGCCTGCCCCGCCATCCCCAGGTCTCTGCCAGCTGATGAGCAAGAAAGCAGAAGATGGGGCTAGTACTGCAGAACCATTTGCATCTGCCAGGAGAAAGCCTTTAGTCTGGGTGCTTGAGCTTCTTTATCCCGTTGCCAGGGTCTTCCCTGTAAGACCGTGAGGGGAGTCTGGGCTGCTAAGGAATTATCTTCAGAGACTGACGCTGTCTCTGAGGGCAAGCTTAGTGTGTTTTCCTTTTTTGGGACAGGGTGAGAAGGGAAGACCAGGAGCTTTGCTCACGTCAGAGGTGAGGGGGAAAAGCACAAGGTCCCTCTGCCCCAAGGGAACGGCCCAGACCGCTCCCACCAGGGAGAAGGGTGAGATGATGCAGCAGTTCTGCAGGTTGCTGTGCACCAGGTCCGGTACCAGCACTTTCCCTGCGGTCTCCAGTAGTGTGGCAGGACTCTGCTATGTATCTGTGGGAGTGAGTTTGCTGCTGACTCTTGTTGTCTAGAGCTCAAGATCAGTGTCCACTCATTAAAAAAATTAACTACCTTCCTCTTGTAGGAGTGACTCTACTTTCAAGGTCTCCCAGGCCCTTAATCCAGCATCTCTGTTTGAAAGAAGTTTTGATTGAATTGCAGTAAGCCGTCATTATAGCCAGGATGGCCAGGTCAGAGGGGGATGAGTTCAGAGACCTAACTTGCTCTGCTTGTGGTGAATGGAGTGGTTTCAAACTTCTCGGGAACAAGGGACTAAATCAGAGAGAAAAGGGGGAATCAGGTTCAAAAGCAGTTTAGTTATGCAGAAATTACATACCTTCAGCATTCTTGAGTACCTCCTGGAATTTATATAGGTTGCAGTAGAAAAACTAGCTGCATATATGGAGGCTATTCAGCATGGGAACAATGTAGGAGAAGGCAATGACCTGGCCTAGATTCTCACTGGGCTGTAGATGCAGTTTTTACAAGATTTGAGCCTCAGTAATTTGAGGCTTTCTCTTCTTTGTGCTATGTTCTTTCTTCAGGCTCTGCTTTGCAACCACAGTGTAACAGGATAATTTGCTGCCTAAGCACAGTATTCTCCAGTAATGATCATAGCAGCTCAGCTTTGGGAGGAGTAATGCTGGCAGGGGACTGGGAAGGTGCTGGATGGCCATGTCACCTACCCTCACACTGCCTCCAAGGTTCCTCTGAGCCTGCAATATGAGGGCCTCTAAGCATGGTGCTGATGATAGGCAGGGCTGGATGTGGTCTGTAGGGCTGCAACCAGTGTGATCGCTCCTTGGAAGTGAGCTGCCTGGTGCCTGCTGGCCAGTGGCCCTTGCACACCTCAGCCAGCCTCACCACACATGTGTGCTCCAGCATTTCCCCCTTTCCTTGCAGCCCATGGCCATGCTCCTGCAGCTGAGATGCGTGCTGGTGCCTGTGCCATTCATCATGCCAGCAGCACAAAAGTAACTGGAAAAAGTGTCAGGAATTTATCACCCATGGCAGGAGCTTTTGTCTGTAATGAAAAACATTTTCCCCTTCTGCTCTTCTAGTGCTTTCCCCCTTCCCTTCTATTATTATTACTACTACTACTACTATTATTATTATTAAGTAGCTTAAGGCCATATGTGTTGCTGTTTCATAAATAACCCCTGTAATCAAACAGCACTGGGTAAATGGGCAGTCCAGCTTGTGCAATTTGTTTGACAAAATGAATCCAGAAGAATATGAGTCTGTGGAGGAAAGACAAATAGAGCAGCTTGGATGAATGTGTTAACCAAGAAAAAAACGGCTTGGCAGAGTGGTTGATGCTATATTTATCCATGCAAATGGAGTTCAGGGCTAATTTATTTAAAATAGAGTGCAGAGCTTGCCAGAACGGTCAGTGTTTCCTAGGGAGGGATAAGAAGAAACATGGTCCTGCCAGGGTCATGGACGGGAGGTGGGCTCAGGCTCGGCCGGGGGGTGTTAGGTCTTTCTGCACTGAGGGGAGGCAGGCAGTGGTGAGAGGCTAAAGGAACTCCCACCGCGATGGACACACGGTCTGCAGCAGCAGGGCTCGTGTTCACATTCCTTGTGTGCGAGTAGCCCTGGCCTGGTCTAGGTGCTGGGCGTACCTGAAGACAGACAATTGCTGCAAGGAGCAGACAGTCTAGTAAAAATGATCAGCAGGTGCTTGTTGACCATTTGATCTTCTGGGCTTTTTTCATGCCTTTCCTCTGCAAGTGTCTAGTAGACTTTTCATTCAGCATCTGTCCTTCCCTGGCCTTATTGGTGTATTTTAATTGCTTGTGGGGAAACCAGGAGTCCTCACTCCCTGTTTAGGGACTGAGCAGGTCAGAGCTGGCTACTGGCAAAAATGTTGCAGCCCTAACACCCCTGGTTCCAGCTGGGAGACCCCAGCCAACCATGGCTCCTTGCCATCTGCTGGCAAACACGTTGTAGCTGGCCAGGGGATGACGTTGCCTGGCTGGGTGACAGGCAGGAGAGGAGCCAAATTCAAGCTCCTGTGGGCTGGGAAAAGTTCTGAGCTGTACAGAAGCTCAAGGGGACCTTCAGTCTCTGGAGCTGCCGCGTTGCCAAGCTCCAGGCTGGGCCTGGTGAGCTTTATTTGGTTGTTTCCTGCTATAGCAAAATGCTCTAGAAAAGGCATGCTGGTGAGCAGACCAGGATGAGCAAAGATGTCCAGCCCTGAGGGATGCTCAGATCGCTACAGGAGGAGGGAATGCAGGAGGCTCAGCCCTTGAGTGCCCTTGGAGGCAGCACATATATGGAGAAGTTTTGCCTGTTTTTTTCCAGGGCTTGCTATGCTGTCTTCCTCTGTCTCTGCCATGGAAACGTGACCAGGCACCAAGCTTTTCTCTGCCTATTGGAGGCACAGGGTGTTTTGCTCCCCCTCTGCAGCTGAGTGAGGTGAAGCCAATCCAAAGCGCGCTTAAGCTGCAGGCAAGGCTGGTTCAGCTGCAGACTCCCTGAGCCTGCTGACAGAAACACCCAGCTGCTACTTGCTGGAACTAGGATTATCCTGGACAACCTCTTGCCTGCTTTCCCAGGCAGGCACTTAATATTGCCTGGACAGGATGACCCCCAGGGCGTGCCTTAGGTTACCTGCATGCTGGGGTGAGCCTGGGAGGGCCCTTTAGAAGGAGGTATCTTTGTGTGAAGGCGTTTCTGCAGTCCAGGCACATGCACGTACATGAGGTGCCAGGAGGAGGGCTGGGCCTGGAGCATCACCCAGGTGGCAGGAAGGAAAGGCAGAGTGCCCCTGAGCTGGGGGTCCTGGCAGCCAGCCGTCCTCAGATCACAGGGAGATTCCACAAAGCTATCAACTTGAGGCTCATTAGAGCCAGCTCCCAGCTGGGTGTGACCCTGATAAAATCACAGAAGATGCGGGGTAGCCAGGATTTGAAGGTGCAGCCTTTTCCACTAGCTCTGTGTGACCCTGGGCTGCCTTCCTTTTATTAAAGGTGAACTTTGTCTTTCTCCTCTGAGCAAGGTCCAGACGCTGCACAGCTGCTCACCTCCTACTGACCTCAGCTAGGCTGGGTTTTCCTAAAGCTCTCCACAGCACCTGATGCTGCAAAGCCAAGACTGTGGGTCAGGCTCCCAGGTGCTGCTACAACATAGTACAGGTGATGGCATTTCTAGGTACCCTGGCTGTAACTGCCTTGTTTCCCTCCAACCACTTCAGTTTTCCCAACAGAGGTCTCAAGAAACAGCAAGCACTGAGCACACAACAGTGTCTTTCTGAGAATTTCTCCAGTGCTTTCACACAAGGATCTGGGCAGCATGTGTACATAAGCAGCAGCCCTTTGGTGTGTCTGGGTTTATTGGAAGGAGGACTGTGCCTTCCTGAACATCTCTCTGCAACTGGACTGCTGCTACCTCTATCCTCCTGCAAGATGGACCCGAGTATATGAGTGAGCTTCTTGGGGCAGGAAAAGCTAAGATATGCCTGTAGTCACCTCCTGTAAGGTCGTGCCTCTTCACTAATGCCATCTGCAGCTTATTCCATGTGAAATCCACCCCAGAAGATAGTGAGAGCCTGCCTTAGCCTGGGAAGTGCTGCAGCCTAGAGGAGAAATCCCTTTATACTGCAGCAGGGCCCTGCCTCTTCTTCACCATCAGGCGGCAATATAGGCTCTGGTGACTGCAGGATTGCCATGCACCCAGAGCAGAAATGAAGAGGAGCATTTTTCATTGATGAGAAATATCTTGGCTACTGCTCCCTGCATCTCACCTTTTACAGACTTTACACTTGGCCATGTCAGCTGAAGAGCCGAATTTTTAATCAAAGCTATGATTGTGATTTTAGGTAAGGGGGATGTGTGTGTAGAGAGGGATGTTTTCCTACCTCTTCACCCGCTTTCTGCCTTCAGAGCACCTGAGCTGTCTTTGCTCTGACTTTGCAAACACAATGCTGTCCTGCAGGCTCGAAGGGAAGCCTGTGGGATGACCTACATGCTGGGATGCAACGCATGTAGGGTGGAAAAAGCAGAGGCTGTTGCTCCAGCAGACTTTTGCTGGGCCTGAGCTGTGTGCGGGAGGGAGAGGCAGGCAAAACTGCAGTGCAGGAGGCTCACGTGTCAGACTGCACATCCACTGGGAGGGATGCTGGCTTATTAGTCGAGGAAACACCTCTCTTGTCTGCTTCCCTCCCCCTCCTCCAAGTGGGAACGCAGCCCCCACCATCCTATTCCTGGTGTGTATGAGTATTCTTTTTTAAGTGGCAAGCTGAATATTTTAAACAAACACTGCTTAAAATCTATAATTTATGGGCAAAGCTTCAGAAGAGGAGATCAGTCATCTCCTGGTGCTGAGGGTGGTTCTCCATCTGCAGCAGCCCCTGCTCCTCTGTTCCAGTCAACTGGCATGGCACATGGGATTAGCCTTGGGCAGGGCAGCCACTGAGCAGCACCCAGAAAATTCCCAGCTCTGAATGAAGAGAAACCGGATTGTCTTCTCTTGCAGGCAGGAGCAACTCTGAGCCCTCCCGCGGCACCTGCTCCCAGTGAGAGAGCCCTGTCCTCCCGCTAGCTCGCCTGGGAGCAGCTGGCTGGGCCCCAGGGTTTGGCTCAGAGCTGGGCTATTTCAGCCTGCGCAGCTCTCGGAGCGCAGGGTTAGGAATACGCAGCCTTCTGTCAGCCCCTCGTGGTGCAACGCATTGACTCCCGCTTGGGGTGATACAGCAACTTTGTGGCACCTCTACCTTCTCCTGCCAGCTACTTTTGGTGTTTGGGCCGGGACCCCAGCTGCAGCTCCCACCTCACCCCTTACTTGCACTGTTTCAGCTGCAGCTGCTCCTTCCTGTTCCTCCTTCACCCCTTCACTGGCCCTGCACCCTTGAGGGTGGTGGGGCCCAGGAGTCCTGTGTCCAGGGGGACGCCCTGTCCTTGGTCCTGCGGAGTTTGGCCCAGGGAAAGGAAGGAGGCGAGTGAAAAGGAAACGATGGCCGTTTTCAGGGTCACTGTAGAGACAGCAATCTGAGAAGGAGCCTGCATGGGCTTGGAGTTAAAACCTGAGGGAGCCAGGGCACAGGCGAGAAGTCCAAGCTTGCAGAGGCTGAACTCTCAAAGCTGGCAGGCTAGACATGCTGGGGAGCTGAACTGGGAACTGAACTTGAGCTTAAAGGCACTGCTGGACAGTGAGAGACCCCAGGTCACTGGGAGAAGACCCTGCCTCTGCTGTCCTTCTCCCCTTTGTATCCTTGCATGCCCCAAGCTGAGCTGCATGCTGGAGGATTCTAGGCTTGTTCGTTAAAGGGAGTGGAGAGACTTTTGCTTCGATTAATTAATTTACTGTTCTTCCCCATTTTCAGGACCATCTTTTATTCATGGCCAAGTGGCGCAGACACCGCTGCTTGCTGCCTTCTCAGGATGCTGGCATTAATATTTCATCCCAGAGCCTGATCGTGTTGAAGAGAGCTCATGTCCCACATACCTGCCTCTTCCTGCTGATTTCCTGCCCTGACCCAGCTCACATTCCCCCTTCCCGCCCCAGACTAGGTCTCCCTGTCTCTTCACTAGCTGTACAGCCTCTTCCCATCTCATATTCCCTGGAAATTAAATGTGGCACACTTGCAGCTGGGCCTTGCAGCTCACTTTCTTTGTCTTCTGTGACGCTGGGTAATCAGCCCTGTGCAGAAGGTGCCGTGATTACTGCGGCAATAACGGGTTCTGAGAGCAACTTGTTTTGATATAAAGCAGCAGGGAAGGGGATCGACCCATATTCTTCTGTCCTTCTACCCCCTCCCAAGAAAGCAGGGAAAACAGGACCTCTATTTCAGTTACCAGATGAGCAGTTCAGTGCTGTGGCTGCAACCTGGGAGGAAAAACGACTGCTGAAGAAGAAAACCCTGGCTTTACCTGTCAGAGGAGCAGTACAAATGATGAAAAGAAGCTCTCCTCCTGCTTCTTCACCACTCTCCTGGCTTGTGTGCATGCACTCTGCAGAGCTCCAAGCAGCCTCTGCTTGCAGCTTCTGCAGCCCCAGCAAGGTGCTCTGTCTGAACAAGGGCAGGGCACAGTGCAGCTGTTTGGAGTGGCACTTCATTTACTGTATGGCAGCTCCATAATCCTCTTCAAATAAAAAGACTGTGAAGTTTCTGTGCTGGGAGCTGGTGGAAGACTTTGCATTCAGACAGGTGGCACAAAGGAGTATCTCCTTGCTGGATGTAGGAGTATCTGGGTTTTTCTTGGGCTTTGTTATTTCATTATTTGTTTTCTTCTTTACTGGGAGTTTTAAGGATTCTTCAAAGGGCCTGATAGGTCTTTCCTGGTTGCCCTCTTCAGGACCAATGTATCCTATGCACATCGTATTTGGGGCTCTCAGCAATATGCTGATCTCAGGCTGTTGCAGTCGATGAGGGAGATTAATTATGGTTCGATTTGTTACAGTTCAGCTCTAGTTTCCAGGAGTGCCTTTCATGTCAGAGTGAGCCTGTGGATCAGGGAGGATGTGTTTTTCCTTCTTTCCCACCTTGCAGAGGAGGGCAGGGTGGCATAAAGGGGACCCTATGGATGCCCATGCTGCCTTTGCTCAGACTGGTGCTTGGGGAGGAGGCTGGTAAGGAGCTGTTAAAGTGAAGAGTTGATCCTGTTCCCAACAGCAAGGTATCTTTGGCACTGGGGCTAGTGGATGGGATACATTCTCCCTGATTGAAGTGCTTGTTCTGGCAGGGAAATACTTTGCAGGTTTCATGGGATAGGAGGAGAGGCCTTACAAGGCATGATCTATCTATGGTCTTCCCTCTTCACCCCAGCTCTCAGCAGAGCCAATTCCAGGTACATCATTCATCTCTTCAAGAACAAGATAGCACAGTAACTCATGAACCGTATGCACCCAGTCCTCTGGCTCAGAGTAAATAGGCCCTGCCTGCCCTGCAGCAGAGCCACGTGCTTTAGGAGTCGTCAAACCAAAGCACCATCTTAAAAGAGGTCCCAAAATGGGGATGGAACAATGTGTGTCTGCTGTGAATGGAGATGCTTTTGAAAAGACCAGATGTGGCTACAGAGAGTCACAGTCCCCACATTTGCCCTATGGCCCCAGGAGCCTGGGAGGAGTCATGATCCCCAGAGGGGATTTGGGAGCACTTGTTCTGCAAAGCGTGGATTGTGTTGGAGAGCACATGCATGTGAGTGTGCATCCATACATGTGTAGTGTTCAATTAAGGGAATGTGACTGCAGGTTGCAGGATGTGAGGGCTGCGAGTGGCAGAATCTCCACAGCCTCATTAAACTCTCATGTCCAAATTAAATGTCAGATTTGCATATCAGTTCTGTGTTTTCAGGCCCATTATGCAGCAGCCGGGAGGAAAGCACATGGGCAGGGGTGCTGTGGGAATCCAACAGGGAATGCGAACCCTGGTGTCTGCTTGGTTGCAAGGACTAAGGTTCCAAGGACACCATGGAAAATGCCCATCAGGCTGGAGGAGGAGGAGCTGGTGACAGAAGTGTGTGCAAGGCAGCAGTGAGATGGGGATTATAATTTGCAGGAGGAGCAGCCTGCACTCTTCACTGGTGCATTTCAAAGCAATTTACTAAGGAGGGCATGTGCCCAGACCAGTTTGCCCATCGATGCATCAATTTTATAATTGGGGAAACTGAGGCACGGAGAAAGGAGGTGACAGATTCACCTAGCAAAGCCTTTCTGGGGATAAGGCACACGGCACAGCACATGCCTGCCAGCTGTGCTGATAGGAGCGAACTGCAGGGTGCCCAGCACTTCTGCAAGCCAGTCCTTCCAGCTGAAGACCACCTCAGTCCAGCCTGGTCTCCTCCTTGAAGAATCTGAGGTTCAGCAAGCCAGTCCTTCCTTCCTCCAGAGAGGGATGCAGCCTGACCACCTCTCTGCAGTGGGAGTGCTGGAGATGTGGCAACGCTGAGAGGCGTCTGAAGCTGCCAAGCAGGAGTGAGTACTGTGCAGTGCTCTACTTGTTCTTGTCCTGGCTGAGGGTCCAGGGCTGGTTCCTCTCCAAAGCTGTGCAGGAGAGAAGAGATTGCTACCTTGCTCCTGGGAGCCCTGCAAAGGCAAGCATGTGAAATTTTAGGGGGAATGAGGGCTAAGCTTGGTTTTACCTGAGTCATAGATCTCTTGTGGCTACCTCCATTCCTGTGGAACAGAGCTACATGTGATGGGCAGTGTTCTGCTGGAGCATCTAAGCTGCTCTTTGGTTATGGACAGGTTCCCAAACCAGCTTCTGTGGGTTTTTCACTACCCACTTGCTTTCAGGAGACAGAGAAAGGGTACTGCACTGCCTGGGCTCTGGTTGTAGAGCTTCACCTCCAGGAAGCCCTTTACAATTTCCCCCAGGCTGGATTCTGGTAAGGTCTTGTTTTAATCAGGATTTAATTACCTGTAAAGACAGACAAGCCTCCTCCTTGCCCCTTGGGAAGCCCAGCCAGCAGGGTAGCTTCAGGTATTGCCTCAAAGCCGAACTGCAGCCCAGGTTGGTAAGCACCTGAAGTGCACATGAATTTCCATTGTGGATGGAGACAGATAAAAGTGTCAAGGGACTGAACTAAGCAACACTCAGAATCAGATACAGCACCTGAGAGGAAGATGCCCCTTCATGGGCAGCGGGAGGTTTACTGGGCTTTGTAGTTGAATGCTTATAATCCCACAGAGACTTCTGCCGGGGGTCTGCTGCAGAGCAGTGGGTGGCAGCCGCAGAAAGATGCCTCGTAACAGCACGCTGGTGACCAAGTAGCTAAAAGCAGGAGTGACTGCAGGTGCTTCTGTGCTGCAAGGTAGCAGGAGCAGAGCAAAAGCCAACCTCATCACCACCCTTCCTCAGGCAGAACCAGACTGGAGGCTCATGAAGGATTAGCATGAGGATTAGAGAGCATAAATTGGTGGGGAAGGTGAGACAATGTTTCTTCCTTCAGGAAAAGAAGCACGGTCACCTGGGTACACTGTTGTGTGTTGCCCCAGAGTCCCTGCTGGGACGTGAAGGAGTCAGGCAGACTGTGTGTCTTCAGTCCCTGGAAAGACGCGGCGAACAAGAAGGGGGAGTGAGGTCTCTTTTGCACCGCAAAGCCTGTGCCTGCTGTCCTGCACATCTGTGAAGCATGTCAGATCCCTAACGAGCCAGATGCTGAAGGATGATGAACATCCTTAGAAGGTCAAACTCAGATGGCAGAAAACCCTCCTGGCTAATTCTGAGACACGGAAGTGACAGGGCCTACAAGACAGGAGACGCCTGGGAGGCAGAGCAGCATCTGAGTCAGCCATCTCCAGAGAAAGATTTATCAATGGCTGGGCTAGTTTTCACCAGCTCCACAGCTGGTGGCAGTTTCTGCACTTCATGGGAGAAGCATCTTGTGTGGCTGACATGCTGGTCCCTGGAGGGGAGCCAGGGGAATGAGACCGCTCCTTTCTCACTGGGGGTTGATGGCTGTGGACCTTATCCAAGCAGTCTTTGCACTGCAGTACCATTTCCCCAGGAAGAAAAGAGGCCCAGCATTGGGAAAGAGCCTGCAGGCCCAGGGCGGGGGGCCTGAAGATGCTGAAACATCAGTCTGCCATTGCCCCTCTGCCCTGTACCCGTGGGCAAAGCCCCACTATCCACTTTAATTCTGTAACAGTTACCCTTCTGTAAAACACAGTGAAGTGTCCCTCTCGCTCGTGGATGGTGAAGCAGAAATCTCCTTTTCCCTTGTGTTTAAGGCCCAGAGCTACTTGACTACCTATAAATAGGTAGACAGGTAGGTTGTGAAAAGGACAGCACAACAGAGTGCCTGCTCAGCCTCTGCTTTCTGTCATTGCAATGACGGTGTAGAGAAATCCTTGGCTCCTTTGACTGGATTCCCCAGAGGCAGTTGTTAATGCTGCTCTCCCAGCTCTTCCACTGAGCTGTCCCTGCGTACTGCACTTGTACAATCAGAAGCTGTAAAACCACTGACAAGTCCATAGACCAGAATGGAGATTACATGCAACATTAAAATTAAAAATGGGCCAGATTTACCAACCTGTCTTCATTAAGCAGCTGTGTTTTATTTGTGGCTTTTACTGCCAAATAAATAACCTTTCAGGTGAGTTAGTTAAGCTGCCCTCAGGAGGAAGAGAAGGTCAGAGAGGAGAGACAGTTCTGCATGGCCACTGGGGATTCTGCCACAAATCAGCCGGTCTGGAAACTGCAGAACTGGTGTAAAATCAAGATGAAAACCTTAAAAACCCACCAACACTCCCTGAATCCTCAATGCAAAACTACACAGAACTGTTCCTTCCAGCTGGAGCCAATGCAGAGCAGGCTTTGGCGCCGACAGTAAATTCAGACATTTGAGCCTCTGCCTCCCTCACCTCCCTCAGAGCCATTCACTGGTTGTCTTCTGCACACACTTGGTTCCTCAGTTTTGTTCCTCTCCTTTTGTGCCAGATTTCTGGTTTTAGGAATGGTCCGAGGGAAAGGATTAAGGAAGGCACCGTCGTGGATACTTAAGGGCAGTATTAGGAGGCAGGGCATTTGTGCCTCAGCATATTCCAGGACTTCTATGGAGAAAGTACACTGGTAATACACTCACCTGGGTCTCACTGTTTATGGATTGTGCTTCATGTGGCTATGGCCAAAGTCATGGTTGCTGGTAGAAACTACAAAGCATTAGTGGCTTGGTTTGACTTTGCATCAGAACCAGATGAAGTCTGTATTCTGTTTTAATTTTCTCTTTGCACTTTTAGACTCTTTCAAACCACAGGCTTGAAAGGAGTGATATTTGTTCCCCCAGGGATCAAAAAGTCTCATGTAAGCCACCGCAAAATGAGGGAAGTGATGCTGCCAACACTGCCAGCAGAGGAGAGTCAGGGTGAAAGGAGTTAAATTTCTCATTTGCTTCCTGCCTGTTCTAGGCTGGGGTTCTGTCTCCCTGATTACTCCTTGACATGCCTGGTCCAGGATCATGGTTAACACAGAAATCCAGTCCTTCCGCTTCTGCAACTGGAAGACTGTGTCAGAAAAGCTCCTCAGTATTAATGAGGGAAGATGAGATATAACTAGGTAAGGTCAGGTATTCTCTGACTATCTGCTTCCTCATCAGACAACTGCTTTAATGAAACTGAAATTCTTTGCAGAAAATGCTTTCATAAATAAATCAATTTTTACAAGAAACGCGATAACAAATTTATCTGTGGGAAAGAATGAAAGATACAGGTGAATCATCCCATTTCAACATTTCTAAAATGGAAAAAATTAGCCACTTTACATTAGAGGACACCATTTTGTTCAGAAATTAAAATTAACTGATATTGCAGAAAAGATCACAAAGGCTGAGCTTGTATGGGTGTAGATAGTGAAGGAGCCCTTGTTCTCCTCCTGCTCAGGGAGTTCAGACTGAGCTCAGCTGAATTAACTTCATCCTTTCAATATAAAGCAGGACTTTTTCCAATCCACCCTTAGACTTTTAAATACCATTCACTGCAAAGCCAGTGCTGTGAGCAGGCACATTACACATTTTGCACATTACACCAGGTAATAGGTTGAAAAATAAACAGCATAGAAAGTGGGGCCTCAGTTGTGAGACACCTAGTGATCCAATCCCCAGCAGGATGGGGACCCTTCTCTTTGTGTGTGGCACTGCTCTGCTCAAGCAGTTGACTTTGGGTAGTGGCAGAGCATCCCGTGCGGATGCCAGCCCAGCCAGGTTGATGGCATGGAGTGCCAAGGAAGACGACTGGCAGAGGGCAGTCCACAGAATCACAGAATCACAGAATCACTAAGGTTGGAAAAGACCTTTAAGATCATCAAGTCCAACCATCAATCCAACACCCCCATGCCCACTAAACCACATCCTGAAGTGCCATGTCCACACGTTTTTTGAACACCTCCAGTGATGGTGACTCCACCACCTCCCTGGGCAGCCTGTTCCAATGCTTGACCTCCCGTCGTGGAGCATCAGATTTGGATGCAGATGTTGGCACTGATGCAGATTTGTTTCTTGGCCCTAGTTTTGTCATTTAGATTTCTCTGTGCTTCTCATCTCCCTGTCTGGAAAAGAAGGAGAAAAGCAGCTCATGATGCTCCTCCCCTAGGCGTGTGATAAGGATGTGTGAAGCTAGAGAGGAGATCCTATACAACAGCAGAAGAGGTTATTTAAGCCTTGGAGATGGGTATGGTTTCACTGGCACAGATGTTAGACAGTAATAAATTCTCTGTGTCAGGCTTCTGCACTTCATACGAGACAGACGGCAGGATAGAGCCCATGGCTGTGCTTGGCAGCACGCCTGCGGCGTGGCCGTGACTCCATTCCCGGTGCAGCCCGGGCTCCAGCCTTCCTGTGCTGCCATGGCATGAGGTGCTGCAAACAGAGCCTGTTGTGAGCATGAAGGGAACTCCCCCATCCCTCAGCAGGAGCGATTACCAGGGAGGCAGCAGGAGAGCATTCATGCTGTTTGCCTGTGTGTGTCTATGAGTGTTTTTTCCCTGGCATAAAAAAGTCTTTCTTGGCTCAGCTGTCAGGGCATGAGGGAGCTCCTGCCTTTGCTGCACAGCCTTGCCGTGAAAGACTTGTCACCCCGTGACTCTGGAGGGGCACAGCATGAATAACTGTACTTGTCCCCAGCTGTGCTTTCAAGGAGGTGGTACTCATTTGTATAATGTCCTATTGTTATGGGATTTAATTAGCTGTGGTTTGTTAGCTCAGCAGACACAAACGAGGTTTTAATTTTTTGTGTACAGTTGCGAGGTGTTTTTTATTCATCACATCAGGAGGTCTCTGAGGCCTCCCACATCAGAAACTGCCTCTAAAAGGATGCAAAGGGCCATCCATCCCCCAAAATGGTGATGATATTCCGGAAGTGGCAGGATAGGCTGCAGCTTTAACATAAGTTGGGGTTATCTGTCACAAACACTAGAGTGTGCACCTCCTAGCACCTAGGAAATGTCCTGGTTGCAGAACATCATACTGCTGGGCAATGAGTGACTTAGGAAAACTTGTCCTCAGCCATAGTGCCAGAGATGCCTAGGATCACACATCATGCATATATTGGTAGGGAACCATACAGACCTCCTCTCAGCTCAGCAGAGGTGTTGAAAGCACAGGAGGAGGTGCTCAGCATAGGAGAAGTTCTTCTGAAAATTGTACAGTTGGCTTCATCCAGCCTGAGAACCAGTCAGCAATATTGGAAGAAACTTAACAAAAGACAATCAAGAAAGGTGGGCTGTTAGATACAACTGTGCAAATGTTTTTTTGGTATTAGTTTTATCTTTCCCTCTGCCTGCTTTCTGTCTTTGCCACCTTCCTTTGCATTTGCAGTCTTGCTGTTTCCATCAGAAAGCTCCAAGTCACTCTTCCTCCCAGCAAAAAGAGAGTATGTAGATGCTGAGAGGGGCTGGGGAGCATGTCTAAGTCCCTCTCAAACTTTTCAGAGCCTTATTTCCTTCTGCTCTACATTGTCTCTCCTCTCTACCCTGTTCAAGCACCCAGGAGCAAAATGGCATTTACTTTCTTGCTTAATGTCAATATTTTCTTTCCTTTGGAACTGTCTGCTTAATAATGATTCTTGAGCACAGAGGAGAGGTGAGGCCTCTGGGATCAGCTCTGCGAGCTCAGACTGGGGAGGGTTGGTCCTGGCACTCGTGTTTTCTCTACTTTCTCTGGAAGATGTTCTCCCGGGGTTGGAACAGTGAAGGGAAAATGCCTGGACTCCAGGATCCTCTCACATGCTTGCAGATAGACGTTTGACTTCAGTGGGAGGCCAGTGCATCCGGTTCCTACTCCCATAGGTTTTTCCTCACTCCCCTTCTTTCTGTGATGAATGCTGTCTCTGGGATGGGCAGCTGCAGAAGGAGATGCAGTTTTTCTTAGCTTGCCAGCCATCAACCTCCTAAACAATACTGAGCTAATGAAATAGCAAAGTTGTCATAAGCCTATCACCAGCAGTAATGGGGTGATCATTAGAAACTCAGACCAGATGGAGAGAAAAGCAAGAAAGACTTCAGAGCTTGTCTTCAGAGTGCGATTCCTGGTGAACTGCTTTTGACAAACTCTGGCCACCCTTCAGCGCAGAACCAAGAGCCTCCATGTGCTGGCCACCTTCTCCCACTTTGAAAGGAACACCTTCCTCTTGTACTGGGAGAGGAAAGAAGTGTTCCACACATGAATAGCCACTGTCCTTTATGACCACACTTTGTTTTCACCTGAATTCACAATGTGGACACCAGTAGTCATCTAAGAAGGCACTTTCTCCTGTCTCCTTTGGGAACTGACATCGCCAAGTGGACAAGAAAGTTTTTGATGTTTCTTCCTTTGAAAACCAAGTGGTTTTTAAGTGGACAAGCTGTGCCTTGACCTGTTGCTGTTCCACCCCTGGTTTCCCCCACTTGGCATTCTTTAGATTAGCCAGTAAAGAGCTCATTGAATGGTATTTTGTCCCTGAGGCCCTTCTGTCCACATTCTTAGTGGATCCTAAGGCACAAAGCATAGTGCGAAGATGCTGTTGAGCAGTGCTTTGCCTCCTGACTAGCCTTTCTGCTTTGCACAGCTTGTTTTTGTTCTGAGTGATTAAATGCAGACGGGTGATCTGTTTTCATTGTGAGGAGATGGAGCTGATGACAGATGGGGACACACTTGGAACCTGCAGGAGGTATTAATCGAAGCAGAGATGTTGCCTAGGCCATGCTGCATGTATCATGGGGCAGACTCTTTGCTTTAATGGTGAAGAAGTTCCAGTTAGAATAAAACCCCTGTATGTGTGAACAGATGGAAGGAGCAGCTTGGAGGAAATGACACATGAGGGGGAGATACCACACGGACAATGTTTCTCTTAGCCAGGGCTTTGGGCTGCCTCCAGACAGGAAAGATGAGCTACTCTCAAGGTCTCATCCTGCTTTGGATTATGCTGAGCAGATGACAGGTTGCCTGTGGCCGTGACTGCCTTCTCTGCAGGATCAGCAGGAGAAATGCCAGTTTGCTCACTGGGGGTCCTGCCAGCTGAGGTACTAGGAGGCTGAGCACAGGGGCAGTGACCCCTGGGCCCTCCTTTCTCTGAGACTGATCTCTCTGCTCAGCAACCTACAGCAACATCCCACTGATGATATGGACAAGTGTCTGTCTGAACAAACACTAAGGAAGTTGGTAACACCTCCAGACAGTGAGAACTGCTAGAAATATAGGTGTTATGTGCACTCTTTCTTAGTAGCTTCTGCGCATATCAGGTACAAATTAAGAAAGTGCTGGGGGTGCCAGGGAATGCAGAAGTTAAAAAACACAAGATCTCTTCAGCTAGTGCAAATCTGCTTAGTGTGCCCAAGGTCACCGGGGCTCCCAGGATTTCTGCAACAGGTGGATCCAACCACATTGCTTCATCCTTTAGAAATTGTGGTTTACATGACTGCTGCCATTCTAGGTCTTGGCTGGAAAAAATGGTCCTTTTTTGTAATAATTGTCACTGAACACTGGAAAAAAAACCGTGAGAAATGACCAGAATATAACCTCTTGAGACTGCTGTAAAAAAAAATTGTTGTTTATTTACCTTAAGAAAAAGAAAAATCAAAGGCAAGAGTAATAAGAAAGCTAAGACTCTGCGATGAAAGAAAAATGCAATTTTCTTTTTAAAGCTCTTTCTGATTTTAAAGTGACATATGGAAAAGTATAAATAGTTCTAGAAAATTTCACCAAAAAGTAGAGAGAAGAGAAAATAACTACAATGAAGGGCAGTATATTGAGGGTCATATCTGCCTTCATCTACTGTGAAACAATATTTGCTGCAAAAAAGGCATGGATATGTTCGTTATTTATTCTTGTGTCAGCTACAAAATATTAAGAAAATAAAAAATTATAATTTACCCTGGATGTAGTCTAGTGTCAGAGAGAACAAGACTGCCCTGGAACATCATACCCGAATGCACAAACAAGCAGGGATGAGGAGAGCAGACAGCTTAGAAAGCCAGCCACATGCTGAAAGGAGTCATTGCTGGATGGAGTCACATGGAAAGAAAAAGGTTGTGACAAAAGAGATGGGGTGGGAAGTAGGTGAGCAAACCTGGCTACCCCTTCCATAGCCTCCATCCACGGCGACATCCTTCCCTGCACAGTCCTGTGCAGAAAGCAAGCAGCTAAGTCCAGGGCAAGTTCTGATGAAAAGAGCCTCTGAATGAGAAAAGCGGGGCTGGTCCCTTCTCTCCACTTGAAGCTAGTCCAGGGAGAACAGGAAGGTGCCAGGGCCACATGAGGAAATTGATTTCTTTAGAAAATGAAAATAAAATTGTTCAGTTTACCCCAGCTCTTTGCTGATCACTTCCACTTGTTTTCCCCATTTGTTCTGAGACAGGGTGTACTTGTGGCTAGTTTCTGGGTTTTGTTCTGTGTTACCACGCAACTGGTGGCATCAGGTGCCTTGCAAAGATGATGATGGAAAAGATAGCTGTGGTGTGCCTTGCCCACCCTGCAAACTGTTAGGCCCAGTGAGCAACTGGGCACCCCATGAAAGAAGCTGCAACACTTTACCAGACCAAGAGGATAGACAAGCTGTGAGTAGTGCTGCAGATGGCCAGAGGGAGCAATGCCAGTTTTGCATAACTCACTTAGCGTTTTGGAAGCACAGTTAAGAGGCTGTTGAGCTGGAAAGAGGTAGAAACATTTCCTCCCACCTTAGTTGGGCTTTGGTCAAGAGTTTTTCTTGAGCTTGTCCCTTCTTGTCATGTCTTGGAAACAATCAGATGAGATGCCCAAGATGGGATCCCCATCAGCACTCTTGGTGTTAAATCCCACCCACCAAGACAATCAAGACAGGGAAACATGGCTTATCCAAGCTGGAGCAATGAAGAGATTGTCTTCATAGCAAGGCAGAGAGCAATTTCCCAGCAGCTTTCCAGAAGTGGGATTCTCTGGCACTGGTCACAATAGCCAAGGAGCAACATGGCTGTGTGTAGTTAAAGGTGCTGCGGCCTTTCCCTGGCAGCAAGAGCATGTGGGAGCCAGGACGAGCTCCGGGAAGGTGACGAGGAGGTCGGGGAAGGTTTGTGGAAGCAGCTGTGGGAACCACGGGCCCGTCTGGTGGCATGTTACAGCACCTGCACAGCATTTGTACCCTCAGGCTCTAACTGCACCCTTTGGAGCCTGGGCCTGTGCACCCCCCTGCTGCCAGCAACCCTTGCAGGGCACTGGGCTGAGGAGCCCTGTGCAGTCTTTCCTTTATCATCCTGGTACCTGTGCCAAGGATGAAGCCACAGTGCTGGTAACCTGGGGGGTCCCAACTGCCCGCAGGTGGGATAATGGAACTCCTGAGGGTCACGGTCACTTCAGTGGGGTTTGTGGGGATCTGGAGGTGACACGACTACAAGGAAGAAGAGGGCTTGCAGAACAGGTAAAGTGGCAGACAGCACCTGCTGGGAGAGGGCTGGACTCCTTCAGATACAATCACACCACAGATAGATGGTAGTAAGCAAGATTTAAAAATGCCAGAAAGCCACCACCTTTTTCAAGTCTGAATGTGATGTCAGCTCTTCCTCATCTCAGTTTGTAGACTGAGTGTTCAGAATCTCCTTCAATCCAGCCCACAAATCTTCTTGTCCCTTTTATGCCTTCTCTTCATGCAGTTGGTATTTGTCATTAACACATTTTATTAGTCTTTGTTCCCCACCTCCAGTAAAAAAAAAAGTCTTAATAAAATGCCAGAACACATACTGAGCAGAAGAACAAATTGTTAATACGTTCATTAAACAAATACATTTCTACAGTCTTTGGATGGAAATTAATGACCACACTGGAACTTCAACCTGGATGTGTGCTTTGATTGGCAGCTGGAGGTTGTGTCTGAATCCTTTTTTAGGGGCTGAAGTGAGAACTGGCTTAACAGCACTGTGGAGCAGAGTCCAGCAGCTTGCTGAGTGTAATCACCCCAGCATGGTTTCTGATATGCCTCAGCCCTGCCCCAGAAAAAAACATGCCAAGGCCAAAGTCACACTGGCCCATTTGTAGTTATGGAGGTTGGCATTTTCAGTCATGAAGACAGATGATGGCAGGGCTCTGTGAAGGTCTCTGAGAAGGGGTGAGACAACAGTTCACAGAAGATGGGCTCATTGGTAGCTGTAAAGGACAGGAGCAAGGAGCTTGCTAAATTCTACAAGCAGCTTGTGGGTTTTCTCATTGGCTTGTGTCCCAGCTAGAGGCAAAATCCGGGCTGGCTGAGTCTTTTGTCATACTTACGTTCATTTCCTCTTCCTGCCTCCCATTGCCAGAGCCTCTTTATCCTAAAAATAAATTGCCTTTAGACCTGGACAGATACATAACCCCATGCACAGAGAGTTGCAGCACCTCTCTGCCACACCAGTGCCTGCAGCACTGGAGAAAGCAGCTCCCAGTTCCAGACTGACCATTTCCCACAGGGCCAGACTGGCCTTCTGCTGCCAGCTTGGGCTAGTGACGTTTGTAGGACATGTAATTGCACTCTCCCATGATATGGGTGCATTACTAGTCCACAAACATGCGATAATGAACCTTTTCACTCGGAGTAGAGAGAGGGAGAAGGAAAGAGAATGAATGAGTTAGGAAAGAGAATGACTGTGGATTCAGTTAGTTTATAAAGGGATTGCAGAAAGCAAGGTGAAGAGACAGTGGTAATTTTATGCACTGCCAGTCAGGCCCCTTTGTCCTGGGAGCAGCTCCAATTTCTCTCTGAGCTGCTCCTTTTCTTTAGAAATGGAGCTGTGAAAGGGAAAAAAAAACCCCTAATTAAAATCAGCACCCAAACTGACAAGGAAAAAAGCTATTTTAATCTCTGCATCCATAGATGTATCTATTCCCAAATAAATGAAGCAAAGGAGAATTTAGAATATTGGCCAGTCATACAGAGCAAAGGCTGACATCATCCAGACTTTGATAGTAGTTTTGTCATATCCCAGTCCTAACCACAACGGAAAGCCAAATTTCATCTTTACAACTATTAATTCCCACTCATCTACGCATCTATCCACTCCACCCTCATTCACTCCCCATTCACTCATGACCATTTAAGAGCAAACCTCCCTTAAAACCCTTACTAGCACTGTAATCTTGATGCCTTATCTCTAAAACTGGTTCAAATCTTCTTTCCACTATTAAATATTCCTAATGCTGGATCATAATGCATAACCCCTTCCCTAGCCTGAGTTGAACCCAGAGGAAGAGACAGTTGCTACTCTCCCAGCACCACACACTGGGCCCCTATTGCTTTTAAACTAACCTTTTAGCAGATCTGTGAGTGTCCAGGAGGAGTGAGATGGGTCCAGTGTCTGGGCTCCTGAGCAGTTAGTGCACATCCAAGTCACCCTTTTGCCCTCAACAGAGGTGCTATGACCAGCTGTGGCAGTGGCTTGATACAGGATGGGTGGGATTGAGCACATGAAGCACAATTTGTGTATCTGCATGCAGCTGCTAACTGCTAGTACAGGAGTATTTCTGCTGCAGAAGGCAATTGCCTTGTTTTATCCTGTCCTGTCCATGCGCAGCTTGGCCAAGGGAAAGCGAAGGCCTGGTCAGAGTAGATGTCAGCTAAGGCAGTAAACGTGAGCACTCAGGGCTGTTAGAGAAGCTTTCAGGGCTTGTCTCCAGGGGAACACATAGAAAGGTTTGGAGCAAAGATGGTGCATTTCTTAAAGAGGATTAAATGTGATGGGGTTGCCCCTAAGCACAGGGTCTTGCACAAAAGGCTCAGAGTGTTCATGTCTGTTTAACCTCTTTTAACTTTCCTACCTTTACCCCTTTAACTGAGTGAACACAATCGCCTTGTTCTTATCTTGATGACTTGAGTGCAAAATGATGTGGGGGATTTTTTTAACTGAGGCACCAATAGTGTTTGCCCTTTCCTCAGGTGCACAGGGGATATAAAGCACTCATCAGAGAGCCAATTTTTTTTTAATTTTTGTATTATTATTATTGGAGATGAGATGCGTGGGGCCTGGGAAATAAAAGCAAGCAGCCTTGCTGAGTTTTATTGTAAAGGAGGATGCTGTGGATGTTAATGTGAAGAGCAGTGAAATAAGGTGGTTTGTGTGATGCAGTTCAAGCTTGAGGGAACTTTGAGTTCCCAGCTGTCCTGCTCTTCTAGTAAAAGAGCAGTGGTCTTCCTGAGCTGAGGCTGTAGCCCAGCACGGTTCAGTTCTGGCACAGAGGCCCTGCACCAGCAGATGTGATCACATTACAGGGAATTATCAAATGGTTGCACCTGACTTAGAGAGCTCCAAGAAAGCACAGGGGTGCAAAAAGGAAGGCAAAGCACTGGTGGTTTATGAAATTAAAAAGTTCATGGGTGCCAAATCCATGTGCTAGAGAGGAAATGGATGAAGTCTCAGCAACATTTTATCAGGAGGTAGGCCAAGGAGATTGGAGTTGAAAGCACTGTAGTGCCTGATTTGCTATCTCTTCTCTGCACCTTGGCTGCAATTTCTGCCTTTAGAGGTTTATTAGGCACCTTGGGTGAGAAATATTTTATATGTATTCAGTGGGTTCTGCTTGCAGAGGCCTTAGTATGCACAAGGCAGAAAGCCTGTCTGGAGAGATCAGATCAAGTGTCCCTTGAACCCTACTAAAAACAAAAACAGAAGAGGGAAAGGACAAAAAATTGTAACATGGGCTTCAGGCATAGGAAGGTCAAATCCTGAAGCTTAAACTGCTTGTGGACGCTCTTAGAGTGGGACACGGAGGGCCTGGCATAGAAGTTTTGCCAGCAGAGCAACCTAGACAGCTCCGTGCAAAGCCCACAGGGCATCTGTGCAATGGGCTGTGGTGTGGGGGCCTCAAGCGATGGAGAGCTGACCTACCGCTGTGTCAGGCAGGCCTTGACCGACCTCTGAGAACAGAGCAGGGCAGGGCAGCCTAGAGGTTACAGCGGTGGGAGAGGTGTCACAGCTGCTCTGTTGTCCACATGTTGCCCAAAGGGTGGCTGCTTGGCAAAAAGCCTTGTTTAAAAGCAGAAGAGGTTCACTGGGAGATCTGCTTCCGTGAGAACTGCCGCAGAGGGGAACTGAGCCTCTCACCTCTGTGAACAGCATCTGGCTTGACATGCATCCCAGCATCTTTTTGGAGATGGATGGTTCTCCCGTGCACTTCCTCCTAAGCCTGGTATGCTTGCAAACAGAAGTGGTATTTGCATTGTAAACGTTATTGGGTTGAACAATTCCTATTTGAAAGGCGCCTGGGTAGTACCTGGCTGGCATGCTGCTTCTGAAGCCTTCTGGGGAGATGTGTGAAATGCATGCTGGACAGGAGTGTGTGGAGAGGGGAAGGAGAGGTCAGTATCCCTCTGAAATATAAAACCTTGCTCCTTCTGAAGAAGGGGAGAAAATACTTGGATGGACCTCTTCTTGCACAGCTGGTGCTTAGGAGACTCTTGCTTTCTGTTGGTGCTGAGAGGGAGAAGGGTTAGGGCAGCTCTGCAGTTAGCGGAGAAGGAAGTTTGCAGAATCAAACAGGTCCATGCGATGCAATGAGTGTTTGTGGCTAGTCTGGATATACCAGCATATCAGGAGATCTGCTGGGTCAGAGCTCAGACGGTATCAATACAGAAATGTCTGAAGAGATCAAAGGCCTTAAATGATGCTGCCAGAGAGACTGGGATTTTACTTTCTGTATTATACAGACGGGGCAGTTTGGTTTTAGCTTGAGAGTGTGCTGCCAGTTGAAAGCTGGATCTCAGGAGAGTGAATCAGATTCTCCTTTGCTTTCAGAGCCTACTGTCTCATCTCCACTTTTTCCTCAGAGGGAAAAAATCTTCATTCTCTATTGAAGGCTGGAAACCTTGATACCACTGGACATTAGTGTGTTGTCAGATGCTGGCTGCAAGTGCAATGTGGGTCTGGTCCTGCAGATGCTGGTGTTGATTGGAGATGCTTTGTAATAATATCGTAACTTGCTGGCAGTGGCACAACAGGAAATTGGAGTACTAAAATATTTCCCTCCTCACTGCA
This sequence comes from Phaethon aethereus, assembly GCF_964289735.1. Lineage (NCBI taxonomy): Eukaryota > Metazoa > Chordata > Aves > Phaethontiformes > Phaethontidae > Phaethon > Phaethon aethereus. The sequence goes on from NC_138599.1 coordinate 2,515,514, forward strand.
TCCCATTTACATGTTTATAATGGAGGTTTTTAAGACCCTAATGAGAAGGAATGCTCATTGCTGGGAGATGATGATTAAAGCAGAGACAGACGTGATTGCAGACAATAACAAAGGGATGTTAATTACATCAAAGGAACCAGGAGGGCAGTGCAGCCGGAGTGGCTGCTGTTTGCCACCCTGTGACTGGGGCTGACCTTGTCCCCCTGGTCCTGGCACAGATGTGCTCACCCACAGACTCCAGACCTCAGTAAAAAGCAATGGAGATGCAGCTATGGGTAGATAAAGACAAAGTAAAGGAAAAAGCCCCAAACAAAAAGTCTCCTTCCAGCTGCAGCCCACAATAGAGGGAGGGAGCTGAATTTGTGCATGGAAAACTGCCTCCTGGTGCTGGGGAGATGGGCAAAGCTGGCCTCTGTCTGCCTGTGGGGGAAGCAAGCAGTATTCAGAGCAAGAACAAAGATGCTCAAGAGGGGCAAAAAGAGGGGAAGGGCCCTGGAGACATAGCTGAGAGCTCAGCCTGTTAGGCAAGGTGGGCTAGGCAGTGAATTGATGGAGTGCAGGTTATCAAGCTTGGGTGCATGTAAGTTGGAGCCAGCCTTTGAACGTATGCAGAGGATCCTGTGGTTGATTCTTCTTTGTCAGCCAAGTTCTCTCCAAATTCTGATTTCTGCTATCTTGTTGGTGGAGCAATGCCCCAAAGAGGTATCTCCTTGGACAGAAATCTCCGTCTGCCTTCCTGTGAGAGCATAGGGTGCAGTGCTGTTCTGGAAAAGGTGTTTAAGGAGATGTACATTTGGAGACAGAAGAGAGATAGAAAGATAAGGCTAAAGGAAAGAGTATGCATATAATTCGGCATAACCAAAAATAGCAGGGAAAAGAGTGAATTAGTGGAAGGATGCATGAATGAGTGAAAGAACAAATGAAAAAGGGGTCTTTAGCAGTTGCATAGGGCCTAATTTAAGCAGAATAATCCAGATATTTTCTCTTTAAATGAATATATCGTCGAGCCCAAAGTGTTCAAGTTGGTCCTAGTCAAAGCCTCAGTATCAAACTTTCATATATTCTTGATGAAGCAATTAAAGGGAGGGATACAGGCTCTGAAATGCAGCCCAAAGGAGTAGACTGAATATTTAATACAGTTCCATGCTTTGAAAGTCCTAACAAACCAGTGGAATGGGGAAGTTGATGACAGCTTTATCTTAATAAGGAAACAGAGGGAAAACCCGAGCTGGCACATGTTCTGCAGAGGGAAGGCCTCATTAGAGGGAAAGGCAGTGCAGCACTGGCAGCGGTGTTACTCCAAGCTGTGGCTGGGACCATAAACACCTGTAAGTGAAGCACAAGAGGGATGCACTGACAGCCACAGGGCATTCTTGCGGAACAAAAGGGAAGAAGGTAGGATTGCATTGTGATGCTTTTAGTCAATTTGACTAGTGCCTTTCTCCTGGAGTGAGGACTCCCTCTAAAAACTCGAGGGGGAAAAACAAAGCATCAGACCTTGTAGGTAGGCTTCCTGCTCACAGAGCAGCACTATGACTAGAGTAGGGGGAGGGAACAAGCTTAATCGGTGTGGCTGCTTGTATGCATCGATTCTTAGAATTTAAGTCTGATTTGGCCTGGTCCCTGTGAAAGCAATTAAACCTGACAATGTGGGGCAGTCAGAGGCTCCTGGAGCAGTAATCCTCCTTCATTCATGCCTGATTTACCCTGTTCCTTTGCATCAGCAAAAAATGTAGCACCGGTGCAAAATAATGAAGAACCAGCCTTAAAGGCTGGATGAGGCCACTCTTAATACTGTCTGCCATGCATTATCCATGCAGAGAAATTTTGTCTTGAGACTCAGGAAAGAATGTATCGCCCTCGTCCTTGCTGGCAGGGAAATGCAAACTGGGTAGGAAACAGGCGGATGCTGTAATACCATTTCCCAAATGGTATTTGATGGAGGGGAAATGGATCTTCCCACGTCTCCAGTCCTATCTCAGTATAAGTGCTGGAGAGGGGCGGGGATGTGCAGTACTGAATGACTCTGAACAGTGACTAATAGAAGGTTAATGAGGACTGGCCATGGGCTCTGCTCCCCTTAGTGAAAGCATCCCCTTTCAGAGAGCTCCAGGCAGCAGAGCTGTGTACCTTGCCTCCTGAGGGGTGCTGTGGGGCAGGGGTGCTCTGCTCTTTTACACCAACTGAAAGCCCTTCTCAGCCCTGCAGGTGCCTGCTGTAGCAAAGGAATTGTCATTAATGCCAGTGAGCCTTGGGAATGAACGACTGAGATTGAACCATGGGAGTTTTTAGCCCTTGTGCAAAGCCTAATTTAGAGAGAGCAGTTCAGTTCAGCCCGATGTGCATGAATAGCCCAGGGTCATTCCACCCGTTTCTGTTTGCTGCAGGAAAGACGTTGCCCTGTGCTTGCCGAGGACGTCGCCCTGCCTGTGGGCACAGCCTGTGCTGTGTGTGATCCGAGACCAGGCCCCGAGACACCCAGAAGGGAGCCCAGCAGAGCAGCTCAGCACTGAAGGAAGCTTCAGGTCAAGCTGTGTCCTGTGTTTCGATGCTACTGTTTTGGTGGTGAGTGTTTTGAGTTTTACACGTGTCTCCCCTGTTTTGCTGGTGGAAAGCATTTATTTACCTCTGTCCAGTCATACGTGTAACCTTCATGGGACTGATGGAACTGGGCACTATTCCAGCCTTGGGTGCTGGAGAGATTTCCTGACATATGTAGAATGCTTGGGGCTCTCTGAGACTGTTTCCATAGTGCTAAAGGAGTAACAAAATACCTTAGGGCTTCTTCCCTGCTGCTGAGGGCAATCCCTTGGTCTGCAACCTCTGATCAGCAGCTGTATCCCTCTGGGAGGAGGTGACAGTGAGAGCTTGTGGAGGAGGAGAGGAGAGCTGGTGAGTTAGCATGTAGGTTAGCTCAGCTGCCAGAGCTAAAGCAACTCATTAAAGGGATTAGCCACCATCCCTGACTGGATTTAGGATGGTGACTGTTGTTATCAATAAGTAATCCTGCCTCCAATCCTCTCTAGTAGCTTGGGAAAGACAGAGAAGAGAGGAAGGGTGGGAGGGAAGGATGGAGGGACAGTCAATAAGAAAAGAGAGGGATAAATTAAGGGAAGTGCTGGAGACAAGGAAAAAATAATCCCTGAGAGAGGATAGCTCACTGGCTAGCTAAGGAGAAAATTATTCCTGCTCCTTGGGCTGGAGAGCTGGTGAGGAGCCAGGAGAGGATCAGCTTGCAAGTCACTGGAACCTGCAACTGTTTCACTAGTTTCTCCCTCACTAGAGCTGCTGAACTCCTACAAGGGGTGGCATTGCAAGAGCAAGCTCTGGCACGGGACCCCACTGAGACATGTTGTACAGGGCTTGCAACCATCCAGGTTAGACTTGCTGGAAGAGGATTGTGCTTTGCAGTGACTGGGGGATTGAATTTTGATTAGCTCTGACACAGTCGCTTATAACCTTTTCATTAGAAAATTATGTTTAATAGAAATTGTTCTGACACCTCTCAGCAGCATTTTCTCCTAATTCGTTACAGACTCACATGGTGGGAAGGGAGCGGGGATAAATAGAAAGGTATCTGTTCAGGCAGTTTCTGTTTGGTGGCAATATTTACACTAATCACCCTGTAGTGTGAAGTAACTGGAGAATGGGGGTGGAGTGGAGGGGGGTGTGCATGTGTGTAGCAGGAGAGAAATGCTAGTGAGAATGGTTTCCTGGAATCCCGAGGGAGAGCAAAACCAACCCAATGCACACAACAGGGAAATGTTAAACAGCTGGTGGATACAAAAACCAGACAGACAAGGAATGAGGAGGTGCTGCAGCAGCACAAGAGCTTGTGCTGGTTCCACAAGGATGGTTGATGCCAACAGCAACTGCTAGACTTGGGGACCTAGAGCCCAAGTGAGCATCCCCAAGAAACTACCTGCTAATCTTTCTACCTGTGCCCAGCCTTCCACTCAGAATTGCTCTATATTCATCTGAGCATCCACCTGCTTACCTCTGTTTCTTCTAGTTACGTGTTTACCTATTCATCTGTCTACAATATCCCTCCACCTCTTGTAAACCTACTTACCTATTTGCTAACTTGTCTGTCTATTCCTCTGCCTGCAATATCCATCCAAACAGGGGATGAGGATATCTGCTTTCTGTTCTGAATTAGAATCTGATGTTACTCTCCCCTGTGAAACACAATTTTTTAAAAAGAAACATTATTTTGGGCCAACTGCAATATTTCTTTTCAATTGTACCTTGAAAAGATAATAGTATAAAAGCCATGTTCTGACATGGCAGGTCTTAAAATGAAAAATGAAGGTGTTCTTTTCTAACGGTGTCAAAACTATGTTCCTGCTTTATCAAAAGGCATCTCTACCTATTTTTTAACCAAAATTTCTTCCCAGTTGATGCATGTACGGGTGTTGGAGGAAAAAGAAGCAGAGCAAGCATGGAAAATGTCTCCATGTCCTCATCTACATGATGCAGCCTAGTATCAAAAAGCAAAGGCACACGTACAGCTTACACTTTGGCGTGAAGAATGTGTGTGGGGATGCTGATGTGTCTGGCCTAAAATGTCACTCCAGATAAGTGCCACATGGGACAGTACCTGGCATGTCTGCATGTTTTGGGTTTCACAGAGGGTAAGAAATAAGACTTGGCAGAGAGTTTGAGCTGGTGGCAGCAGTGACAATGCATTGGTCAAATTAATAATACAAGGTGCTACTGTGTGTTTATTTGCATTAGCTGACTTCAGGCACAGTAGAGACTAAATTCCTGCTATAGGCAGTGGAGAGAGAGGACTCTTCAAAGGGCAGTTTTGTCCTGTTTCTACATTAACGGTAAAAACAACTTGGTTAAACTAAGGTTGCTTTTCAGCCCTGTAATGTTAGTATGTCCAACCCCCATCTTTTTCAGGGCTGCCTTGAACATCTCAGCCAACAGCAGGTTTTTGCAAATTCATTGCAACTTCTTGGAGAGGCCATGCAATCTGGTGAAGAGTGCTGGCAGCTAATCCTCCTGCCTGCTTTCGCTGACACCATGTATGACACAGAGCAAACCATGTCATCCTAGCCTCTATTTCCATATCTGTATGATGGAAGGGAATACCGTGTGTGGGAACATAAGGAATAATATTTATTTGCACAGCTCTTTGAGATACTTAAAGGGAAAACCCTGGGGAGATGTAAAGTATTATTATAAGGTCTGTGTGTTCTTTCCAGGCAGTTAAAGGGATAATAAATTAATTGCCCAGGAGATCTGGTAGTATAAGTTCTGTGCGGAATATGGTAAAAAGGTATGACTGCTGGAGACTAGGTTCTTTTAAAGGTTGATACTGAGCAGAAGGGCAATATAGCCAGGGTTATCAAGTTGGGGGTTACCTAGGTTCTGTGTTAAAGTCAGTGGGACTGAAGGAGAGTCTGAGAAGGGTCAGTATGTGTGTGTGCATGTCTTTGGGACAGTCTGTGCTGTGTGTTAGTCCTGGGGTCTAACTCTCAATGCCCTCCCCAAGGATGGGGTTGTGAAGCTTGGAAAGAGGACAATTAGGTGCATGGACATCCAGGAACAATAGGATAGGGCACTTGTTTATCTTGCTTGACAAAAGCTATGTTCAGCAATTTTTCCCTAGGCAGCACTAAAGGAAGGGAGCACTTGCAGCTTTTTCTAATTTTCTGTGTCCTTTCCAGCGAACGGGAATGAACATGAGCCCACCAACTTTTTGTTGGTTAAAGCAGCCTTTCATAAAACACTGAATGTGTCTGGAGCTTGAGAATGTGCTATTCCTGTAGCAGTTTGTTAGTATTTAATCACATTTTAGTCAGATATTTGGGCTTAACTTCTCATTTGAATTTCCTTACCTTCATCTTGCAGTTGTTCTTACGTCTTTTTTGGCAGATTAACAAGGCCTTTAGTATCTGCTATTGTCTGCCCACAAAGGTTTTTATCTGTTCTAGTCAAATCACTTCTCAATCTCCGTTTGATAAACTAAACTGATTGAGCTCTTTATGTCACCCTCCAGGGAGCAATGCATCAGTGCTCTCAGCATGCTCTGCACCCGCCTTTGGCCTTCACCTGGGAAAGCAGCTGCCCAGACACCAGCCCTGCTTCAGTGAATTCCTGCTATGGGGTGCTTGCTAGCCTGCATGTTTTCCCAGGCAGGTCATTCGTGAGGCTCCAGATTTGCAGCCTCCTTTGGAGGGCAGGGTAGAAGCAGTGTTTGGTTGAGCAATCATTGGGGCTGTATCCAGTGGAGGAATTGACTCTCTGCTCCGCGGCTGCTTGTGCAGCCAGGAACTGTTGGCACCAGCTGCTGAGTTATTCAACTGCCTCCTGCCCCTGCTTGCTCTGGAGCTACAAACACACTGTTCCTTGTCCTGTGAAAATGGAATAGGCCCAACTTCCTGAGTGATCCAGATCTCTTCCTGAGCAATTTGCCCCCATTATTGTCATATACCTCTCCTTGGATCTTTTGGTTTTCTTCAAATTTCATTAGTATTTATTTAATTCTTCATATAAAGATTATTGAGGAAAATTGAGTCCAAGCCTAGAAATGTTAGAAACATCGCTTGCACCTCTCTCCCTTGTTCAGTGGTACTCCCATTGACAACCCCGTTCTGTGGAACCACCAGAAAGCTGATTCTTAATCCTTTTAACACGTGCTTTACTGATATCATATAGCACTAATTTTTTAATCAGAAGGTTGTTGTGAGATACAGTCAAACATCTTACAACAGCTAAATATATTACGTCTTTGCAGTTACCCTTATCAACCAAACTTGTAATCTCAAAGCAAGTGTTCAAAGAATTAAGAATCAGTTTTTACAGACTTTTCCATGAGAAAACCATGGAGTGAAGATGTCTTTCCTTTAATTCTTTATCTATTGAATCATATATCAACTTTTCAGACTACTTTGCCAGGGACAGATGTTAAGCTGACTGGCCTAGATTCCCTGGTTCAATCTTGTGGCAGTTGTAAAATACAAGCACCATGTTTACATTTTCTTTCTGTGATTTCCTTCCTTTTTCAGGGAACTGGATAGGTGTGAGCTCTAAAGTATGGGAAAGCATGGTTGGGGGAGAAAAGATAGCAACCACTTTTTACAAATGTAAAGGGGAGTGGGAAGCATCTCTCTCACTGGCTATTTGCTGTTGACTTCCCTTTGCCTTTTTTACATCATAGCTGGGATGTCTTATCCAGGGCATATGCTTGCAGTTTAGTGCATCTGTAACGCTGATCTTGGCAATACTTGTCCCTGAAGAAGTGTGAAAGGGAGTCCCAGGAAACTTCCTGAAGTGCGAACTTCCTGACGTTTAGCTGGTTGGCCCTATTTAAGTTGGGAAACCCACCTCTTCTGTGTAATGGAAGCACCCAAGGACTCACTGCAAACACTCCTGGCATGTGCATTGGGTAGGACCTTTGAGATCTGCTTCCATCATTCATAACCAGCTCGCCACTGACTTTGCACAAAGGTTCTTCTGACCCAAATGTACCCCTCTGCTACTGTATCTCTTTCGCAGTCTCTAACACAGCTTAGTCACTCACTTAACCACTGTCCCAATAATGCACTTACATCCACTGACCCTGCTGACAGCCTGTACAAAAGGTTGTAGCTTGCCTTTTCTTGCTACCTCTGGTGGTCGGTGACTGGCTGGAGTGGAGATGGTACCCATTATTAAATAAATATTTCTGTCACCTTGATGTCATACCTGGTTGGCCTGGTGTCCCATACTGACCCCTCTGGACTGGGCAGCATAGAGTTAAGCGATGGCATTGCCTTCATGCATCGCAGGAGAGTCAATGTGAGGGTGTGGGGCTCTATCTGCCCTCATCCAGCAGGAAAAGGTGGTAGGCCAGGCAAGCACACAAGGAGTCCAGTGTTTTGGGACTTGCTTTTGACTCTGGAATGGCACAAAGGAGTCTTCCTTTCTGGGATGCAACATTTCTTTTCCTATTTCCACACAGATGAATGTTCCTGGATCTCCCTAAAGATTACACCAGCCCCAAAGGCACTTGTTCATGCTTTGAGACCAGATTTATCATCTGCTAGGCTTGTTCCCATTGAATGCACAGGAGAAGAATTCTTTAAGAAGGGTCTTTCTGCTTCAGGCTATGGCAAAGTGCTATGAAACTGGCATGAAGGAGTAGCTACAACCACCCTGTAGCATGGTGAGTTTGTAGGTATGGTCTATCCTTGGAGCTCACTGCCTCAAGATACGAAGTGATGTGAAATACTGACCAAATTCATGCAAAACTACCTGTTTTTGGAGGTACTGAGCACTTCCACAGGTATGTTAGATCTTCTTGTGCGCATCCATCCACCTGATGAACGATCTCCATTTTAGTTTCATGCTGCAAAGTTACAAACTATTGCCCACTTGGCAAGAGGGCTAGGATTTAAGTGAGGAAAATTCTGTGGTTTTGTGTAAAGCAGCTCTACCTTTTCCTGGGAGGAGGCGTGTTACCAGACTGCTCTGATCCAGTGTCAGTCCCTGCTGTAGCGCTTCTCCTGTGAGTTTCCAGACATCAGAAGCAATCAGCTATCTCCTACTGCCTGACAGTGTTAGATTTTTTTTCCCTACCTCTCCTGATAAGAACTAACCAGCATTTTACAACTATATATCTGAAATTAGTAGCAGCTTAATCTCCCTCTACTGGATCACTCAGAGGTGTAATTGTGCAGAAAAGAGAGTATTAAAATGCAAAACACCCTCCTATACTTTTTCATGTTCAATCCCTTCTTCCTTCTAGTCTTCTTTTAATTCTACAAGGAGTTCTTACTTTTTTCCTTCGCCCATGTGTGTGTCTGTGTGTCTTTCATAAAGAGAATGAGCTGGGCATGCAGAGAGAATAATTTCAATTTCTACATAAATCTTAGAAATGAATACTTAAATTCAAGCAAAAAATACATTCTTACACCTCTAATTTCCTCTCTATGAAGTATAATGAAAAAGCCTGATTATTTTTAATTCTTCCCTTTAATAATTCAGCAGTAGAGTGATTTAAAGCTGGGGACGATAATTACCTTTTCACTTCCCTGGTAAATGGAGTTTTAATAGAAATGGAAGCTCAAATGCTGGAATTAATTCAAACAGGTCAGCATCAGGTCATCCATAGCATCTTCAGTATAAATCATTTATCTGAAAAATGGCCCGCTTCTCAATTTCACAGGAATCCCTACCCAGAGGCTACATTTAAAAAGAAGACGCAATGTTTGTATCTTGTAAAGCATGGAGGGGAAGAAAATGTGCAATCCACATCATCATGGAAGGATTTTTTTAATGCAAATTAAACTGCTAGTTGAAGGACAGGAGAGCAGGGGCTTGTCTAGATTAGGGAAATTCAGCTGTAGCTACAACGATCATTTACTGTGGAAGCTTATATAGATCCCATTATCTGAGCAGTTTGCGCTACTCAGTCTATTTATCTTCATACTACACCTGCTACACCCATTTTATAGATGAGGGATGGAGGCGAGCAGTGTCATCCACAGGGAGCAGAGCAGCTGAAACTAGACACCCAAAATGGGGAGTAGGCTCTAATTACTACCCCATGCAGCCACTAAGGCCTTTCAGGGAGAGAAAAAAAAAGAAGTCTCTTCAGCTCAGCCATCCATAGAGGTGTGCTTTGTAAAAACAAGGAAGAAAACAGGCCAGGTTTAGCCAAAGCTGATCCTGCCCGCAGAGCTGGTGCACCACGTCTTCTGGCAGAGGGAGAAAGGGAAAGACTCTGATGGATTCACTGAAATTCCCGGAGACTGCACCAAGGTCCTGTCCTAATGGATTGAACTGCCAAACCATCCCTGTGTGATCAGGAGCTCTGCTGAAATGCTCACTCTGAGCAGTCCCAAGGCTGCTTCCAGCTGGGGTTGATGTCTCTGGGCAGGGGGCATGAGCCCAGCACCCTGTTGAAGTGGAAGGGGGTGGGCCAGAAGCAGGGTTTGGCTGGAATTGGGCAAAGCATCTGGGGGTTAATTTTTTCTGAGACCTAAACATAAGCCGCCTAGTCTCTAATTAAGCGCTGGGATGGCGGAACTTTAAAGCACTCCAGCTCTGATTCTCCACAAGTGCGTGGTAATGATTTCTTTTCAAATGTCAAGCAGTTTTGTTTCTATTTCCTTTCATAAATAATTGGTGCTGAGCCGGTGGCAACACCAGCATCCAGCTGGCAGCAGGAGCCCATGTGATCCACTTCTAGATCTAGCCACGCACTGGGGCTGTTACAGCACATCCCAAGGAGTGCAGACAGGACTGCGCGCCTGAGGGTGCTGCTCCTAAAGGGAGGGAGAAGAAAGGGAAGGAGGTGGGGCGAGCCCCCGCCCCGGTGGAAATATGTGTTTTCCTGCTATCAGTGCAGGGTGCAAGATGCCACTGCAACTTTTGAGATATCCTATTTCATTTTATCAGGTCTTTTGTTTTCACTAAGATTGATCCAGCATTTACAGAGTGCGTTACGTGGCAGGGAACCGTGGCTGCACATGGCAAGGATGGAGGATGTCAAAAGACGTGCATTTCCACAGGAATAAGGGAGATACCTCATGCCTGAGGCCTGGGCAAATTCTGGACAGCCTTTGCTCCAGCACTGGATCACAACTGGGGAGGAGAGGAGCATGGAAATGAGGGCTGGGTGGATGAATTTTTTGCCATCCAGCAAGCTGGGGAAGCAGCCTGGTTAGACAGGCTCTAAAGTGGGTGTTGGGGGATTGTTTTTATTGTGGTTCTTCTGGTTCACAAGTCTGTTTACCTTTCCCTAATGCAGGGCATGCCTCTGGTTGTGCCAGTACTTGCTGGTCAGCCGGTATGGCACTGGGATGTGTCCGACAGGTGAGGCAAACGTGCTCAGCCTCTGCAGACAGAGTGCTGCCGAACCTTGGTGGAACTGTTGCCTGTCTCCCACTGAGCTGCCACCAGGCTAGCACTGGCCAGAGGGCCTGCACGTAAATAAGCACATGCCCAGCTGCGCTGTTCTGGCAGAGGTGAGGTGGGCAACCAGGTGAGTCCTCCTCTTCCTGCTGCTCTGCAAGTAAGCAGCACGTCCTGCCGGGATGCACTGCCCTTCATGGAGCTCCACTGCTTGCTGTGTTTTCTCTCTGCCAGTTAGACTCTACACTAGTACTTCTATATCCATTACCGTTTACAGCCTTGTATTATACAGCATTGCTTGGGGAACTCAAGCAAATGATTACATTGCTGGAATCTCAAACTCTGTCAGTAAATACAAATACAGCTTCCAGACATAGGCAATGACCCAATCAGTCATCAAGTCAAGGAGTTCATACTGATGTCTTTTTTGGGGTCCTACTTAAAATGCTGCAAAAGTGCTGTATGTTATAAAAATGTTCAATACAAGTTGCAGGTCCCTATTTGGACTGAAAGATTCCCTAATTGGAAGTTAAATAATACCCTTTTTTCTTTTCCCTCCTTTGCTGCTGTCTTCAGGGTTGGCACTGGCAGTACTATAGATGACAAGTGCATTCAATTAAAAAAAAAGAAAGTGTTTCAAAAGTGTAAAAACTTTGGAAATCAAATCTCCTGGTAGAAAGGTGACCTGCTAAGGGACATCCTGCTCTTACTGCAGTGGTAAAATTGATCCCCTAACTGCCTTTCAAAGGAATGCCTGGAGTTTTTCAGATTCCCTGGACCTATCCAGCCTAGGAAGGCAGATGCTTAAACCCTGGTTTTGCTTGCCTCTTACTGTATTCCTTATTTAGCCCTAGAAAGCCCTGAAGTGGCTATGCTGCCTATCTCAAGAGGGAAGGAGAAAATAAATCAGACAAAATAGAAGTTGGGTTGTTTGCTTAAGGCATGCTAGAGAAGTGTGTGCATGGCCTTCTGCCTTACCTGCGGGCAGTGCCATGGCTAATATCTATTCCTTGCTCCCATGTGTCAGATGTCTGCTGGGGATAGCCGGCTTGCCCTCTCTGGGGCCACTGAAGACAGAGACCTGCATCATGTGCATTTCACTCACAGACCCACTGGCTGGCTTATGTATAGGAGAAGTCTATGCATG